>NC_079331.1:10477307-10788076 GCF_029931775.1 Euleptes europaea | reverse complement strand
AAACATTCGAAAGGATCCTGTGTTATTTTGCTGTTTTTTGTTAAATGCTCCTGATGCATTAATTTGTATTACGATCCGTAAACATTAAATTGCTTTGGATTTGACTGGCATTAGCTCCACATGTTGTGTGCAAAGGTAATTGGGGGAAATACAAAGGCCGTTGAGGGAGGGAAGCTTTGTGGGTAGGGCCTGAGTAACTGATTGAAATGATAGCTGCAATTGAAGTAGTCAGAGTTGGCAGTGTATTGTTTTGGACACCCGTTAGGTATGCAGTGGTAAAAGAAATACATAGACACAAAGCAGAAACGTGCATTGTTTTGAAACCAAGCAAGTATCTGCTCTGGAAATGGTCTGGTGCGGTTTATCGGGTCCTGTGGCTAGCTCAGTGTGGTTTTCATAATCTGTCATAGAATCATAAGAGTTGGAAGGGACCACCAGGGTCATCTAGTCCAACCCCCTGCACAATGCAGGAAATTCTAAACTACCTCCCCCAACACTTCTGGTGATGCTGAGTAGTAATAAAATTGTGTGTGTGTTAAGTGCCGTCAAGTCGCTGCCGACTCATGGCGACCCTATGAATGAAAGTCCTTCAAAACGTCCTATCTTTGACAGCCTTGTTCAGATCTTGCAAATTGAGGGCTGTGGCTTCCTTTATTGAGTCCATCCAACTCTTGTTGGGTCTTCCTCTTTTCCTGCTGCCCTCAGTTTTCCTAGCATGACTGTCTTTTCCAGTGACTCTTGTCGTCTCATGATGTGACAAAAATACGATCGCCTCAGTTCAGTCATTTTAGTTTCTAGGGTCAGTTCAGGCTTGATTTGATCTATAACCCACTGATTTGTTTTTTTGGCGGTCCTGGGTATCCGTAACACTCTCCTCCAACACCACATTTCAAAGGAATCTATTTTCTTCCTATCAGCTTTCTTCAATGTCCAGCTTTCACACCCATACATAGTAATAGGGAATAAGATGGCATGAATTAATCTAGTCTTGGTGGCCAGTGACACATGATATGGTGGCCAGTGGCCCATGATATACATGCCCTGAGATGGAAGTGTCATACCTGAGGAGATAGCTTCTAAGGGAAACTTACTGCCTACCAAATAAATAAGTTCTGTGCCTAATTCCTCAGCAGAGCTAATAATTTTTCCAAGCTGTCTTACTCTGATGCCGTGAAAGGCTAGAGAGGCACTTCCTTGGGACACAAACACTATTTTTTGCAAGAGGGGCACCTCCTTGTTTAAATTCAAGAATCAGAAATTGTATTTCTTTTTTTTTCTTCTTCTTTTTTTTTGTCACGGGGAGGTGAAGAAGTACTTCCCGTCTTGAAATTTTTTTTATTTTACTTTATTTCTAGCTCGCCTTGCTCACTGATACTGGAGGCTGACTGTGCAGTGTAAATTGTGGTACAGTCGTAGGACTAGGATTACAGCCATCTTAAACAAAGCATAGTGTATTAGCCATGGTATATTAAACAGTGCAGAATGTGGTGTTACATAAGCATAAAAACAAAGCAATAAAAGTAGGATGCTACAAACAGCAAAAAAAAGAATAAATGCTATACCCAGTGGTAAAGAAGCCACCACATCCCCAGGTCCTATATGGAGCAGAGGTTTGGGGCTTTCGAGACAATATTGTTGTTGTTGTTTTTATTTAAAATTTATTGGATAATAGCAATAACAATAAACAATAACAGCAACTGAAAGAAGCAGAAAAAAAGAAAGACAATCTTCATGATTTAAAATACAGTATATCTATATACTCAATAAGATAACAGGATTCCTATGTTACAGCTTATTTCTTTGTCTTCATATTCATCGTTCCATCCTGATTGAGCAAAATGCATTCCCCTTTCTCGTCCTTATTTATAAAATTCTCTATGTTATTTATAGTTTGTGACTATAACTCATCTAAACTTTCCGTTTTATCATGTTTTAACTGGCTAAGTGCCGTAAATAAATCATCTATCCTATCTATCTATCTATCTATCTATCTATCTATCTATCTATCTATCTATCTATCTATCTATCTATCTATCTATCTATCTATCATCTAAACTTATTATATCTCTATTTTCCTGATATGCTGTTAGCTTAATTAAAACATAAATTTCTTTAACTTTAACCAGCCATTCCTCTATCTTTGGAATCGATTTTTGCTTCCAATGTCTGGCAAAGGTCGTTCTAGCAGCAGTTATCATATGTCATCCCATACAAAGTTGGTCTTTAGTTAGGTTAGGTACCAGATTTAACTGGAGTATCTTTGAGGCAATATTGGATTGGAGGTATCGCACAGCAAGCTGTTCTGGGAATTTAGCAAAGCATTTTAAACTACTTTTTTGAGAGCGGAGACTTGTGTTATAGCTGTAGGTACAACACTAAATACTAATTATTGGGTAAAACTTTCTTCAGTGCCTGAAAACACAATGCCTAAATGTGACTAGGGGTGGGTGGGAATCTCTCTTCCTTTCTTGCATCAACCAACTTGGTATCAGAGTCTCCTTCGAATTCAGCGATGCCCTGGATTTCACCAGAACTATTGCTCAATTTTGAATACAGATGTGGCAAAGTTAGAGTTTATGTCACGAGTTCGTAATAATTCCACCCAGCTTGAAATGGCAATGCTGGGTAGCAATAAAATTGCCCCATGATATATGCTGTGTTTAAATACCTACGTCGGCTGAAGATTATCTTGTTCCGCTCCATTTCTGCCCTCTAAAAGGAACCCTTTCTTAAGATTTAATTCAGTGCCAACTGTTAAGAAGGCAGATGTACTAATATCCCATATCCTGCCTCATTTCGCCTCTATGGCACAGGAGAAATGGACGATCTCATTTGTTACTACTTTAAAATGTCCCATTCATACATCAGCTGTCTTTCCCAGATGTTCTGGGCAAAAGCAAACGGTCCAATCTTCAAAAGCTTGACTTTTTTATTGGTTAATAAGTATCAGAAACCACTGTTTGGCATTTGGCAGCGATTGTTAAAATCTCGCGCGGCTTTTATTAAATTACATGATGTTAATTGTTGTTGTTTTTTGTGATGAAAGCTATTTCTGCTTCTGTTGCTGTGATTGTTTTTTCTTGTTTGTTTGAACACATGAAGCTGCCTTCTACTGAATCAGACCCTGGGTCCATCAAAGTCAGTATTGTCTACTCTGACCGGCAGCGGCTCTCCAGGGTCTCAGGCAGGGGTCTTTCACATCACCTACTTGCCTAGTCCCTTTAACTGGAGAAGCCAGGGATTGAACCTGGGACCTGCTGCATGCCAAGCAGATGCTGTACCACTGAGCCACGCCCCCTCCCCTTTTTTCTCCCCTGGTTTGGCTAGATGGAAACAAACTTGAGCACCCCCGTTCAATAACTTCAGCGGCTCTGACTCCCATAGGCCAAGAGGAGATGCATTGATAGAGAACAGGGAGCCAGCATGATGTAGTGGTTGAGAGCAGCGGACTCTAATCTGGAGATCCGGGTTCAGTTCCCCCACATGAAGCCTGCGGGGTGACCTTGAGCTAGGCACAGCTCTCTCTGAACTCTCTCAGCCCCACGTACCTCACAAGGTGCCTGTTGTGGGCAGGGGAAGAGAAGGCGATTGTAAGCCGCTTTGAGACTCCTCAAAGATAGAGAAAAAGTGGGGTATAAAAAACAACTCTTCTTCTTCTCCTCCTCCTCCTCCACACCAGTATCTACAAACACAAGCTTTTGAGGTCCAGCTAGAAATTTTGAACAAATGCTACCTAAGCATTTGCTTCACTGGACAATCTAGAGTGAAATAATGCGGTGGACTGCTTCATGACTGCTGGCCCAGGAGGTCAATTTAGGTGACGGTTGACCTCAACTCTAACTACTGGCTTTGAGTTCTGGGTTCCCACCTTCCGTATTCCTCCCCCATGGTGACCTAAAGCGTTGTCTTTAATAATGGGGGACTGCCGTCACTTTTACACTTAACAGTGTTCAGGACGCACTTCTCTCATGCTGAAGCCCCCCAGATGTGGGAGTGGGAAATGAGGGAGAAAAATAGGAAGGGGCTGAGCGGAGAGGGGAACTCACTGAAACAGCTCTGCCTCGGAGGCAGTGGGCAATTAGCAGCGCCCATCCCCTTGACTTCGAGGGAAGCCTTCTGACTGCCAGTGGCATGCTTTTGAGTAGAGACCTGCTCGTAAGGTCCTAATTATGGGCAAGGCAAAGAAGGAGGGAGGAGGGCGTGGGCAAGGAGTCCCGTATAAAAGGCGGAGGACGAATAAGGCTGAAAAGGAAGGCGTTTGTGGCTTTTCCTCGTTGGAGAGCGTGTACGGGGAGTCTGGGTGGGGGGGCAGCCTTAAGTCCCCAACCCACACATTTTTTTGCATGGCATTTGATAATACAGATACGTTCACTGGGTTTGTTTACTTGGAATAGAATATTTGCAAAGAATTGATTGGATAAATTGGGTTTTGTTTCCACAAATACCTTTTTGCAGCATTTCAGATTTGAAAGGATTACTTTTCATTTAAGGACAAGGACCAATCTCTCTCTCTCTCTCTCTCTCTCTCTCTCTCTCTCTCTCTCTCTCTCTCTCTCTCTCTCTCTCTCTCTCTCTCTCTCTCTCTCTCTCTCTCTCTCTCTCCCCCTCTCCCTCTCCCTCTCCCTCTCCCTCTCCCTCTCCCTCTCCCTCTCCCTCTCTCTCTCTCTCTCTCCCATTTATCTAATTATTTATCTATCTATCTATCTATCTATCTATCTATCTATCTATCTATCTATCTATCTATCTATCTATCTATCTATCTATCTATCTATCTATCTATCGTTCCATTCAAAAGAAGGCTAGATCTAACAGGCTTGTTTCCTAACGTAGAACAGGCAGGTTTGTGTCCAGAAATTGTTGCCAATATTTTTTCCTTCCCGTTTTCTTATTTTGTTTTCCCTCAAAAAAGGGAGGGGGATCTAAAAACAATACCAAAAGTCGTTACGACATTTTAGCAAGGTGTTTATAGTACAAAACTTGCTTTCTCTGCAGTTTGCAAAAGCAAAGAACTGGTTTGTAGCTCCGTTGTGGGAAAACAGCTGGAGATGCTTTGTGGGAAAGAAAGCGGTTTTATGTTAGGTACATCACCGGAGCCAGCTACTCATAATAAATCATCAAGACGAGAGCTGGATTTAAATTTTATACTTGGCTTTTTAAATTTTTTTAGAATTATTGCAAATTGAGCAAAAAGGGTCCGTGTGTGAGAATAGAGGTGAGGGGCGTCTGGAGCAGGGATCTGTTTTTAATGGGCGAGGAGTATTTGATAGGGGCAAAACAGAGGATGGAAAGAGAAAAAGGTCACAATTAGACAGTGCAGGTCATTTTCAGAGTCCCTGCCTGGTGTGCCGCAGCTTTCAGAATAAGGCGGGAGGGCACCAGAGACCAGGCCTTTTCTGTGGTGGTGCCAAGACTGTGGGAACTTCCTCCCCGCAGATGCTCACCTGGTATCGAATTGGCTGCCTTTTAGGTGCCTGGCATAGAATCATAAGAGTCGGAAGGGACCACCAGGGTCATCTAGTCCAACCCCCTGCACAATGCAGGAAATCCACAACTACCTTCTCACCACATCGCCAGTGACCCCCTACTCCACGCCCAGAAGATGGTCAAGATGCCCTCCCTCTCATCATCTGCCGAAGGTCATAGAATCAGCATTGCTAACAGATGGCCGTCTAGCCTCTGCTTAAAAACCTCCAGGGAAGGAGAGCTTACCACCTCCCGAGGAAGCCTGTTGCACCAAGGAACTGCTCTGTTAGGAAATTCTTCCTAATGTCTAGACACATGAGCGACGGAGGCTAATCTGGTGAACTGGATTTGTTTCCCCACTCCTACACACGAAGCCAGCTGGGTGACCTTGGGTAAGTTACAGCTCTGTTACAGCTCTCTCAGCCCCACCACCTCACAGGGTGTCTGTTGTGGGGAGGGGAAGGGAAGGTGATTGTGAGCCGGTTTGAGTCTCCCTTAAGTGGTAGAGCAAGTCAGCATATAAAAAAACAACTCTTCTTCTCTATATGACAGCCCTTCTTATGCATTTGGGGAGTGTTTTTTGTTCTGTATCTCTGCTGGGTGTCATGATGGTTTTTAAGCTTGGGGCACCTGCTTTCTGGTTGTATGATCATCAACCTATACTTTGTTGCCTTGAGCTGGTTTTAACAGTTTTTATTTTGCCCAGATACATATTTTTTGGCTGTTTTGATATCCTTGTTTTGTCTGAATATTGTAAGCCAAGTCTGTCGGAGCCACCTTGCATGAAATATTGTAAGCCACCAGAATATTTTATCAAGAGAGAAGGACATAAGGAGCCAACGGTCACCTTTGCTGATGACGGCACCACTTTAATTTTTGCGTTTGTGTGTGCGCAGACATGTTCAAGCATGTTCATTCGTACTTCTGCGTGTATGGCACCCATTTTTATTTTATATACACATGCGTACCTACATAAATGCTGGTGGAGAACAAAAGATGCGGCAGCAATAGGGAGACAGTTAGGAGCCCCGTGGTGCAGAGTGGTAAGCTGCATTACTGCAGTCAAAAGCTCTGCTCATGACCTGAGTTCGATCCCGACGGACGTTGGGTTTCAGGTAGCCGGCTCAAGGTCGACTCAGCCTTCCATCCTTCGAGGTCGGTAAAATGAGTACCCAACTTGTTAGGGGGTAAAGCGTAGATGACTGGGGAAGGCAATGGCAAACCACCCCGTAAACACAGTCTGCCTAGTAAACGTCGGGATGTGACGTCACCCCCTGGGTCAGGAATGACCCAGTGGAAGAGCAAAAATGAGTGCTTTTAAAATTTGCTTTAAAAAAAAAGACGCCCAGCATAGTTCTGATAACTGGCTCCATTATTGCTTATTTATGTATACTATTGTTCCATCGTCATGTTTCAGTGCCTACAGTCACAGGTAAGTGCAATCCCGTTTTACAATGTATGCTTTCGTCTCTGCATAAGTAAGCAGTTTGTGATCAGCGTTCAGCTATAGGTGCCGTGGAACACAGGCAGGACGGTGCTACTGCAGTTGTCTTGTTTGTGGGCTTCCTACAGGCACCTGGTTGGCCACTGGGTGAACAGACTGCTGGACTTGATGGGCCTTGGTCTGATCCAGCAGGGCTTTTCTTATGTTCTTATGTTCCTTTTCAAATTCTGACAATTTGTATAGAAATAAAAATACCACACTCTTTTTTGTCTCTTGTGCCCATACACACCCACCCTTGTTTGGCTCATCACGCTTCGTCATAACCAGATGATCACATGCGTGTGCATGTGTTGTGAAGTGACTTATTCAAATTAATCCTGTTCAACGGTGGAATGTGCTGCCTCGGAGGATGGTGGGGTCCCCGTCTTTGGAGGTCTTTAAGCAGAGGCTAGATGGCCATCTGTCGGGAGTGCTTTGATTGTGGGATCCAGCAGGGCAGGGGGAGGGTTGGGGTCACTGGGGATGTGGGGGGAGGTAGTTGTTAATTTCCTGCATTGTGCAGGGGGTTGGACTAGATGACCCTGGTGGTCCCTTCCAACTCTATGATTCTGTGATTCTAAACCTTAAAAATAATGTAATAGTCTGTTTTGCTGGACTGTACTTTTATCCTGAAACAGAGGTATTCATTCAGTGCTTCTCTAAATAAAAGTTGAGGAAAGCAATCCCTTTTCTTCCCCACAGAACTGCTTGCTTGTTTATCGAAACTATTTATATACTACTTCTCCTGTGTTCGGCGTACACAGATAAAATAATCCCCAAACACAATAAATTAATACGTCAGGCAGTACGAATCAACAAACTAAAGCTAAATACAGCCTCCAGCCAGACAAAAGCCAAATCTACTGGATTCACCAAATGTTCCATGAAACGAAAAAACACCGGGTCCTCTTCGGTGTTCCCTTTAAACCTCTATTTCAACTTCATCTAGAGTAGGCATACTGCTCCCCTGAGGAGTCCAAGGATTCCCCATCAATCTCAGCTACACGGATTCCCTATTAGCATCACCTGCACATTGTATGGGTTCAGTTTTAATCAGCCACCGTCTTCGAACACTGGTCCAGGGTAGAGATGATAGCTTCCAGATGTTTAGTTAAAAATCTGGGTGTCGTCAGTATACCAATGAGAACCAGCTCCAAACCTATGGATGGTCTCAATCAGTAGCTTCATATAAGTATTTATAACACTGTTGTGGAAAACACCATGCACCAGTTCCCATAAGACCGAACTTCTCCAATGTCCACCCTCCCAATGCAAGCAGATAGAAAACGGTGGACCCTTTCAGGGGTCACCCCAACTCCTGCTACCAGCTGTTAAGAAAAAAAGCACAGCATAGCCGTCACCATCAAAAGCCACTGATAAATTCACTAAGATCATTAGAGCAGTATTCCATCTCTCATTTCCATGTGCAGAAATATATTCCAGGACTTCTAAAACCATCTCCACCCTTTCATCAGGCGAGGAACCAGACTGAAAAGGGTCAGGGGGAAAAGAGTTTTCCATTTAGAAACGCATTCATCAACTTCTCCCAAAAGATTCCATAGGAGCCCACAAAATCTCATGTTACAATAAATATATTAGTCTTTAAGATGCTTCTACACTCCTCTTTTATCCCTCCTCCACAAAGGAGGACATTGAACGCTAGTCTAAAACTCCTCTGGATAAGTACATCAGGTGAGTGGAAGACTGTACTTTCTCCCTAGCGATCGTGGGACCAGCCCTCCCATCAAAAGTTGCTTACTCCTTAGAACGTGAATCTTGGATCTGCCCGAGAAAAGACAACAAGAGCTGGCGAAAGCTGAGACCCCACGGACTGCCCACCAGGACCAGAACAGGATCCCAGTTGCCAGTCTTTTCTGCCAGCACCTCTTCTACCCACATCCCCAGGATGGTCAGAAGCAAGAGCTCTTTCTGCTTGTTCCTACAAGAAAGCTTGAGCGACGTAGTAAAAATGTAAAACGGAACCTCTGAGTGAAGCCCACTTAACATTTTCCCAGCACACCATCTGTTTAACTTCACTTCAGTTTCAGTCGTTTTCCCAAGAGCCAATTCCAGAAACTCCTGTCATATAATTTGACATGTTTGAATAGAATCATGTTGGTTTATAAGAGCCGAGGAACACGATCAACAGTATACTTAGAGTATCGACCTTGAGCGCATTCAGCAGAATACGGAGTCAAAACTACACGTAGGAGATGTACCAACTAATCCCTGTTAGAAGTTTTTTTTTCTTTCATTTTTTAAAAATTTTTGCAAGCTAAAATCGTAACAGATCGATAAGCATATTAATTGCATCATGGCGTTACTGCCTTTTTGTGGATTGTGCGTGCGGTTGTCAGCCGCGTCTGCGAATATCCCTTTCCAAGTTTTCAGCACCGGTTGTTGCACGGAGAATTTTTTCCATGCATACACATGATGTCATGCATTATGAAACTTTTGTGGGCTTAACAATTCAGCAGCTATAGAACAGGGACTTGGCCACCGTAGTACGACCTCTCTCGTTTAGAATGGTAGCAACAGAAATGTTTACTTTCCAAAAATTGACAAGTATGCAAGAAATGGAAAAAGAGAGTCTTTTTAATCTGCCTAAACTAAACAGAGCAATGAAGAAAGTATCCCGGCTCTGATAGCTATACTTTATTTTTTGTTTTATGCTTTGTTCTGGTTTTTTTTTTTTTTTGGTTTAGAGTTGGTAATAATACCTAAAAATATGGATGTTATCATGTAGCTGTTTTTTAATGATTGCGGCCTTTGTGTTTATTTAGTTGGACCTAGGTAAGGCTACACAGAAAAAGGTTTTAACGCATCTTCCGTTAACATATGGAAACAGAATTACATGGATGTGTGTGCGCGCTTTGGAATGATGGAGCGTTCCAGACCACATACGGGAAAAATTAAATTAATTAAAGAGATAGCAGAAAAAAATCAAGTCAATACTAATATGCAGAGACAACAAAATAACTCCCCCCCTGCTCTTGGCTGCTATCAGATCAGTTGCTCTGAGCTTGAGAAAAGAGGTGTGGGGGTATAAATATTTTAAATATTCCTTTTTATTGTTGTCATTATTAACAACATTTGTATAGAACTTCTGAGAATTTAAAGCGGTTCACGTCTGTGTAATTCCAGGAAATTTTGCATCGGTCCTGTAAGACAAGTGAGTGTTGTTATTCCCTCATTTAGTTCAGTTTTGCTATATTGCAAACAGAAAGCTGAAAGGGAAAGAGTCCTAGTTTTCGACACTGCAAGCCAGAGGCAGCCTGGGAAACTAAAAATGGCCCATGAACAAGCTAAGTTCAGCGGGCCGTGCAGGAGACGCAGCTCAGAGCAGCACACCGGCCACCCTCCAGGGCAGTGCCCCGCCACGAACTTTCCCAGCTATTGTATACCCTTGACCGAAGAACGGTAACACTGCTTCTATCTGGGATGGTCGTCCTCTTCCACCGAGCGCATAGCTTCGGGAGGGGACCCACATGGAGCGGCGAGGGAGGTATGGGACACCCGCCTAGCCGGCCAGATCAGCCAAATCAACCCTCGCCCTCTGGCTGCGACGTCTGTCACCCCATTGGTCTCCGGGGTTGATTTGGCACGAACTTTACCATTGAGTTCAGCGTCCTGTCTGCCCCAAATCAAGCACTGTGCTGGCAAGGCAAGAACCCTTCCTCGTGAGTCCTTACGCTCTCGCTGCGCCCCATTTATACCGGGCCGCTCCCTGGGCTGGCTTAGAGCCTGGGAGCCCAAGCAGATGCTCTCCTGATGTGCGTATTAATCATACAAGGGTGTTAAGAACATAAGAAAAGCCCTGCTGGATCAGACCAAGGCCCATCAAGTCTAGCAGTCTGTTCACACAGTGGCCAACCAGGCGCCTCTAGGAAGCCCACAATCAAGACGGCTGCAGCAGCATTGTCCTGCCTGTGTTAAGAACATAAGAAAGGCCATGCTGGATCAGACTAAAGTCCATCAAGTCCAGCAGTCTGTTCATTCAGTGGCCAACCAGGTGCCTCTAGGAAGCCCACAAACAACTGCAGCAGCATTTTCCTGCCTGTGTTCCAAAGTACCTAATATAATGGGCATGCTCCTCTGATCATGGAGAGAATAGGTATGCATCATGACTAGTATCCATTTTTACTAGTAGACATGGATAGCCCTTGCCTCCATGAACATCTCCACTCCCCTCTTAAAGCCTTAGAATATAAGAACCTAAGAAAAGCCCTGCTGGATCAGAACCAAGGCCCATCAAGTCCAGCATCTGTTCACACAGTGGCCAACCAGGTGCCTCTAGGAATCCCCCAAACAAGACGACTGCAGCAGCACCATCCTGCCTGTGTTCCCCAGCACCCAACATATTCGGCATGCTCCTCTCATCCTGGAGAGAATAGGCATGCATCATGTTCTGCACAGGTGGCGACCTAGCTTAAACGAAATGCCGAGCAAATACAACGTGGACATACTTTTGCCTTGCCAGTGTGACGCTGAAACCAAGTCCAGGTTCACGGGCACCATGAAGTTGGCACAGGGCATTTCCAGCTCAGAGCTCTTACCGTTAGCCAGGGCTAACGCCCCAGTTCTGTTGGCATTGTAGCGTTGGCATTTTTGTCAGAAATCATTGAGTGTGGACTAGGTAAAGAGTTGGCACCTCCACGGCACCGCAGGCAAGGAGGAAGGGCATGGAGAAAGAGACTGGAAACATCAGTTTGAGGTCAAGGTTTGCTCTCACATCTGTTTCAGCCAGTGCTGCTTCTATGGGAGTGGCTTTTGGCTTCCACTTTGCAATTCAGTTCCCAAGGCTCAAAGAACAGCTATTTATGTCAGCTGCAGAGTGATTTCTTGTGGCTGTTGGTAGCCTGCTCCATCATTATTCATCAAGTTTATTCTCTAGTCACCAACTTGATGTCCAAGAAGGAGCTTTGCTAGTAAAATCAGAATTTTTTGTTTTACTGGAACTGGTCCGAGAACTAAGCCGGTTATCACAAATATGTAAATTGCTTATTGTTTCAAAGCTCTAATTTATATCTGCTTCATAATGATGTATGCGTGCACCGAATATTCCCTACAGTTCTGAGATGTTAACTTTACGATCACGAAAGATGCCAAGATCCTTCCAGGGCTTAATTAAATGAGATGACATGGCTTGAAGGTTAGGGCTGTTGGCTCTTTCTCCAGCTTGAGCCTGTGGCTCGGTAGTAGAGATACAGCTTTCCATAGGGGAGGAGCCGTGGCTCAGTGGTAAAGTCTCTGCTTGGCGTGCAGAAGGTCCCAGGTTCAATCCCCGGCATCTCCAGTTAAAGGAACTAGGCAAGTAGGTGATGGGAAAGATTCCTGCCTGAGACCCTGGAGAGCCGCTACCAGTCTGAGTAGACAATACTGACTTTGATGGACCAAGGGTCTGATTCAGTATAAGGCAGCATCATGTGTGTTCATGAAGATTATCCCAAGTTCTGTTCCTGGCGTCCCGAGTTGAAAGGATCAGGTAGTTGGTGTTGTGGAAGACGACTGCCTGAGGTGCTAGAGAGCACCTGCCAGGTAGAGTTGACAACAACCATCTTGAAAGACTAAAGGTCTGACTTAAGAAGAAGAAGAGTTGGTTTTTATACCCCGCTTTTTCTCTACCTTTAAGGAGCCTCAAAGCGGCTGTCAATCACCTTCCCTTCCTCTCCCCACCTTGTGAGGTAGGTGGGGCTGAGAGACTTCTGAGAGAACTGTGACTAGCCCAAGGTCACCCAGCGGGCTTCATGTGGAGGAGTGGGGATACAAACCCAGTTCGCCAGATTAGAATCCGCCGCTCATGTGGAGGAGTGGGGAAACAAACCCAGTTCACTACTTGGCTCCCATTTTTCCAGTTTTGCAGATAACCTTGTTAAAATTTTATTAGTGTGATGTACTCATATCCGTTGGGTTTTAGCTTTCTCCCCGGGAGTTAACTGACGGGGTTCTGTATGTGTTTTGTCTCCATTGCACATGTGTGTATATGTTACATGTGCATTGGGGAGGGGCTGTGGCTCAGTGGTAGGGCATCTGCTTGTCATGCAGCAGGTCCCAGGTTCAATCCCCAGCATCTCCAGTTAAAGGGACTGGGCAAGTAGGTGATGTGAAAGACCTCTGCCTGAGACCCTGGAGAGCTGCTGCTGTGGACGGCAGATTGTAAGAAAAGTACGTTTGTCTACTGTAGCTTTAAGCAAAAGAAGAAACACTCTCTTAGCGTTTAAACCAGTGAGATGTGAGTTGTTGTAAAGTAAATTAAATACAGCCTGAAGAGTGGAACCTTCATCAATATGTAATAGTGTGTGCAAAGGCGGGGAGGGAATTGAGCAGCGGTCGTTGGCGTGAGAACTGGAGCATTACAAGCATGTCTCTCTCTTCATCTGTGAAATGTTGAGTCGGTAACGCCACTATCCATTTTGTGTAATACCTAGACGCACTTTGATTTCGCAAAGCACATTTTTCGGGTATTAGTGGCTCGTCCGTTCGTTTTTATGTCGGCGCGAGATCCCCCCCAAACACGCACGGGTAAATCCTTCGCTCCTCTGTACTCTTGACAGTCTGCTTTTATACGGCAGATTGAAACCAGAAAGCCCCCAACACGTTCCAGCTTTAGAAATCTGCAGCATTAATCCTGAGACAGTCCAGACAGGGTGATAGTGATGATGTCACACTTTCTGCCCGTATTCATTTAGCACAAGGTTGAAGCAGGCAAATTGGCCCTGGGTGACTGGAGCTAGCAAAGGCTTCCAAGAACATGTATATCCAGAATGCCAGATTTGTCTGAGATACTTAAAAATGTGGGAGCTCCTATTGAAGCCGATGAGCAGATGGTGCTTGTGGAGCGGAGTCAGCTTTCTCTTCGACATCAGAACTCCCCTTCTATCTTGTAATGCATTCTAGATCTCAGGATGCTTTTGGGGGTGGACATCAAAAAAGGGGAAGGTTTGTGTTTTTTTTAATGTGGGGAGGGTGCGTGTTGTCTGAAATAAGCCTGCGCAGTTTGCGATCCGCCGAGCCGAACGCATCAGAGTCTCCCGAAGACTCTGGAATGGGGATAAAATAACACTTCCATCCCCAACTTTGGTTGTTGTTAATAATAATAAATAACAATGCATCACCAATAGTGCTTTAAAAGTAAAGGTAAAGGTTCCCTGTGCAAGCACCGGGTCATTTCTGACCCATGGGGTGACGTCACATCCCGACGTTTCCTAGGCAGACTTTGTTTACGGGGTGGTTTGCCAGTGCCTTCCCCAGTCGTCTCCCCTTTACCCCCAGCAAGCTGGGGACTTGTTTTACCGACCTTGGAAGAGGGCAGAAAAGACCGATCACTACCTCAACAAGCTCACGGTCTGAATTTTGAAAGCCAGGTAGACCTCAGAGAGCATGGAGATAATGGGAGGGAGATGTGCAAATTCAGTTACACCTAGAATCATATAGAATCATAGAGTTGGAAGGGTTCCACCAGGGTCATCTAGTTCATAAGAACATAAGAAAAGCCCTTCTGGATCAGACCAAGGCTCATCAAGTCCAGCAGTCTGCTCGCACAGTGGCCAACCAGGTGCCTCTAGGAAGCCTGCACAATGCAGGAAATTCACAACTACCTCCCCCCCCACACGCCCCCAGTGACCCCTACATGCCCAGAAGATGGCCAAGGTGCCCTCCCTCTCATCATCTACTTAAGGTTATAGAATCAGCATTGCTGAGACCTCCTTAGGAGATGAGGACTGGGGATAAAGCCGAAGTCCTCGTGAAAAGGCGGGCTTTAAGGAGGTGAAAAAATGGCATCATGTAGATCTTCTGGGGAAGAAGCCCAAGCAGAAGGAGAAGAAGGAAAGCTGGAGGAAGGAAAGTGACAGGCCAAGGGAAGGGGGTGAGTGAGGCCAAGGAGAACTTTAAGGGTAAGGATGAGAAATCTTTATAGAGGCTTACGGAGGGGTATCATGTGTTCCGTCGGGATGAACTTGGCAGTGTAGTTTTGCAAAGAGGAGATGGCTGAGGTTTGACATGGGAAGGCCAAAGAGGTTAACAGTCATCAGGGCAGAAGTTAGGCCCTGACAAGTGAAAGAAGCCACTAAATGTCTCTTAAAGTAACTTGATTGGGACATAAATCCACCCCCACCCAATGTCCCACCTCTACTTCAAGCATTTCCGGGACAAAGAGTGAGAAGCAGATATTTTTTAATGGGGGAGGAAACCCATGACGACCCTGAGAGGAACACAGCTGAGTAAAAATCAAAAGGCACCCTTTATAAATGTATGCATCTTTGCAGATTGTGTTGAAACCAACCGAGTTCTTTGCTCTCACCCACGGGACCAGCCTCGACTCCTAGAGCTTTAATAGTTAGAAATCTTCTTCTCGTTTTCAGACTTAAGGGCTAACTGCACATTATGCACAAATGTGCGCGACCAGGTCCCAGTGTTAGCTTAAAAGAAAAAAGAAAACTGCAGGGAGATTTTGAGGAGGGGAAGCACTTGGGTGAGGAACCTGATTTTCCGGGGGCCAATCATACCCATCAATAACGCTCACTTTACTGGGGGACTGGGGGTTGCCACGCTTCTTTTTTGCAACTACTCCTCTACCTAATATTTTTAGAAGGATACCTGAGGGGGGGATGATTCCAGCCCTAAGGGTCTCCAGCCTCCCCCCACCCCCCATTATTTGAGTAGTTTTCTCACCAGGTAGTTTTCTACCCCATGGGATTTAATATGTAGGTGAATACATAAGAACATAACATGTTCTCATGGCATAAAGACATTGGGGGGTGGGAGGGGGGGAGAACTTGAAACAGAGAAGCAGCAGGCTATAGAAAACTTAAAGACCTTCGCCCTGAAGTGTTGCTTGTTTGTTAAAAATGTATGGCATTATGGCCGTCCTATTATTACACACATTTGAACATATCTTGCTAGCCCTTCCACTTGCCTGCCTGCCTGCCTATCTCCACATGAACACAGGAAGCTGCCTTATACCGAATCAGACCCTCGGTCCATCAAAGTCAGTATTGTCAGGCTGGCAGCGGCTCTCCAGGGTCTCAGGCAGAGGTCTTTCCCATCACCTGTTAGCCTAGTCCCTTTAACTGGAGATGCTGGGGATTGAACCTGGGACCTTCGGCCCTGAGCCACGGCGTCCGTCCGTCCATCCATCCATCCATCCGACTTACGTCGACCCCGTAGGGTTTTCAAGGCAAGAGACATTCAGAGGTGGTTTGCCGTTGCCTGCCTCCGCGTCATGCCCCTGGTATTCCTTGGAGGTCTCCCATCCAAATACTTGCGAGGGTTGAGGCTGAGAGTGTGTGACTGGCCCAAGGTTACCCAGGAAGCTTCCATGGCAGGGTGGGGATTCAAACCTGGGCCTCCCAGGTCCTAGTCCAACACCTTAACGACTACGCAACACTGGCTTCACAATGCCAGATTTGGGTGTCAAGGGAACAGGAAGGTGTCTGTGGGGTAAGTGGAGCAACGCTGGAAAAGATGCTGCTGTGGTTTGGCTACAGACCCCTGTTATCACTGAAACAGGTATAATTAGGGAACAAGTAGGGGGGGGGCTGTGGCTCAGTGGTAGAGCATCTGCTTGGCATGCAGAAGGTCCCAGGTTCAATCCCCAGCATCTCCAGTTTAAGAGACTAGGCAAGTAGGTGATGTGAAAGGCCTCTGCCTGAAACCCTGGAGAGCCGCTGCCGGTCTGAGTAGACAATACTGACTTTGGTGGACCGAGAGTCTGATTCAGTATAAGGCAGCTTCATGTGTTCAACAAGCTGCCCATTTCTGTACACTCACTGAGTAGTCATTAATTATTTCCCCCGTGGCCTCCTAGACTCTACCTTTATTTGTTAATTTGCTTGTGTACATCCCTCCCCCCACCCCCCGTGCTCAAGTTGATATTTTTAACTGAGGTCATCCTAGATATAGATCAGAATGCACTTGTCTTCACGATGATATTTTTTTAAATGTTTGATAGGATTGGGGAAATGAAGACTGTCAGCATCTGAATGTAATAAAATGTAACGTAATGTGAATTTGCTGCTACTTGATTTCGTGACTTCTGCTGGCATTTCAGAGAAGTTGCTATCAACGTTTGTAGCCGATAAATAATTCACTTATCCCAATCCAGCGGCAACTTGAGCACGCGGGAGTCCCGGCGAATGTCTCCCCACGTGCAGAAAGGCTCCCCCCGCCGCCGTTTTAAATGGAGGGAACGTCTTTGCACACATTATTTTTTTTAACGTGCGTAGATCTGCCCCGACCGTTGAAGTGAAAAGATCGCATGTCTGGGGGGGTCCATTTTGGAACACCTGCAGCCCTTTAGAATGGGACCATGGCTTCAAAACCCTTATTTTCAACTGAATATATTGAAATCACTCTGGTGACTCCAGTATGGCTATTCCAACACAAAAGTGAAGCCAGACAAGTGATATAAATGAGAGACTTTAATGTTACGCATAACGTCAGGTGGGGTAGGGGCGTTTCCCAATATGTGATCTGATCTGGTTCAGGCATAAATCAAAATTCAGCATTCCTTTTTTATTTGTTGTGTGTGTGTGTATGTGTGTGTGTGTTAACTATGCTGCAGATCTCAAAGGAAATATATATATACGTATATAACATACAGCATAAGGCAGCAATCCTGTACATGCAATATACATCAGTAAGATTTCGCTACACGAATGTGCAGTGAAATGTGTAAATTCTTCAGTTCCAGCAGTTTCAGTCAACTTGATTAACCAAGCATTGTTCATTTCAAGGCATTTCTTTGTACGCCAACTTCAAGGTTTGGTGTCACAGACTTTTAACAAGATGGATACGAAACACATAAGAAATAACTGAGCGGAGCAGAGATTCAAGAAAAGCCCATTTGTACCCTCCTTAGACAGTGTGAGGTGCTATAAACCCATCTAGGGAAACAGGAGCCCACGAATAAAGACATGATAGCCTGGGTTTCTGGGGTATTGCAGACATTTGCAAGAGATTATTCTATGTAAAACAGACCCAGGCAAATTTTATTCTCTGTGCTTGGCTTTGACCATATCAGTGTGTGTGGGGGGGGGGGGCGGGGGAGACTGCCATGAAAAGACAGAATCGCTGGCCTGGTTTTAGAAACGTAATGATGATTTTTGCCTGTTCCTTAATAATGGATTGCCTCTAAGAATTAGATTGGTGAATGCCAAAATCAGTTGTAAAAGACATGCGACTCACAGCTCATGGCAATTTGGGTCCGACCACATAATTGTTTAGGTGCCTCATTCGGTAAAGGCCAGTATTTCGGGCTGCAGTTGTAAGAACACTGTCATGGGAGTAAGCCCCTTTGAATAAAGTGGGGCTCACGTCTGAGTAGACCTGGTTAGGAATTCCCCCCTCCGTTGCCTAACTCACCATGGGCTATCATACCAAGCCACTGTTTAATTGCATTTTAAAACAACGTGCTCATACTTACCTAAATGCAACAGTACGTGCTATATTCGACAAAATTAGCTCATCTAGGTATAATCATAAAAATGCCCACAGAATATATTTTAGGAGGCATGTACTCTACAGCAAGACTTCCATAAAAATTGCAAACAAATAATTTTGTAATTATGTATTTCACTTTGCATAATGTTGAGGATAAAATCACGGGGCGGGCAATCGTCATAGTACAATAAAGGACCATAAAGTAAATGACAGCGCAATCCTAAGCACAGTTGCTGCCTACTAAACCCATTGACTTCAAATGGATGTAGAACTGCGAAACTGTGCTTGGGACAGAGACTGTATGCCAAGTTTGACAGGCTGGCAAGAAGAACTTTGCACAATACCATTTTATCATAGTCACTACTTAAACGTGGGCCATCTGAGGGGATGTTTGCATATGAATTCAGAGGCATTAAATTATACTTACAGGTAGTCTCATGTGCCGCACCATCCTTAAATGTTTCGTAAGTATCTTATGAGCACGGAGCTTTGCGGTTGGAGACTTTAATACTTAGCAACCTTAATTCACTTGTTATAATGGGTTTTCACTGCTAATCGCTCCCAGCTGCAAGCGATATACATTAGGCGATCTACAACATACTGGAAACGTATTGTTTAAAATGACGCATTTCAAAATCAGGACCGAACGCCCCGCAGTACGAATGGCAGGCAGGCGTCCGTCCGCTACAACGGGACAGCGTGGTCCACAACAACTGGACTGCCGTTAAGTTACCGTGGGAAAAAATAATAACAGATGCCTTTCGATAGCAAGAACAGCAAACGCTTTCGCACAGATACAAAAAAAACGTTCCGTCCAAATTGCAGGGGGGTTACTTACTGTAATTGCTGTTCCGTTCCAGGACACCTTTTATTTTGCCCCGCTTGTCGATCTTGATATACCACTGAGTTCGACAGAAAAGTCTTCTCACTCTGACATTCCCCCCTTCCATATAATCGTAGCTCCTGGTGTGCCGCTCAGGGGTGGAACAGTTCACGTTTGTAGCCATTTGCTCTGGGGTCATGTCATTGCAAGCGAATGATATGGCGCTCACCAGGAAGATAATGTAAAAGTATGATCTGTAGAGCAAAGTTGGCAGGATCCATGACAATATCCATTTGTGCATTATAGTGCGGTGTTCTGGGGGCCCACGAACAACATAATGAAAAAGAATCAGTCTTCAGTCGATGGTTGCTCCTCGATCATTGACTCGTCCTCTGCCTTCCCGTGAATTGTATTTAACCAACGGCTGCCCCCGCATCCAAAACTCTGAGCCACGCTTTGTTTTTAAGATACAGGTATCGAAGAGAGTTCCCCCTTCGGTCTTCTTTCTGCCAGGATATCCTTTTAAAGAAACAGGTTGCAAAAATCTTGGCTGCTGCGACTTCCTTTGCTACTTGAATTCGCCGCTTGTGCTGAAAGCAAAATATCTATGAGGAAAGTGGTATGCATAAATAGCTGCGGTCATTACATAAGCAAAGAAACTTACCATTTATTCTGCAGGTATGAAACAGTGAGAAAAAGAAAGTCAGCATGCACATTGCCAGTTGGTTTCTGACCAGAACCCAGCATTTTAAGCGGCGACAGGCACACATCTTTTTTTCTATTTTGCATTTTTTATCGTTAAGTCCAATGATTCAGCTGAATTGCTAAACTCCTCTGCGGGAATTTACTATTGCGTCCCTCCTGCCTTTGATTGCTTCATCTATCTGACTTTTTTTGCTAAAGAAATGTTCCAGTGTCTTGGACGCGATTGCCAGGGCAATCCAAATACACTTTTAAGACCCTCTACCCATATGCTCCCGATTCCTGTAAAAAAAAAAAAACTCACCCTGTCAAGAGCATTGCTCTATGATAGTACAAAATCATGAGGATGGGAAAATGCTGTTTGCAGCTGAGAAATGTTTTTTAAGGGGGTTTAAAGAAGACAGATGACTTACTTGCTTCTCTTGATAACAGCTGGACACGCAAGTATTCCATTTCTGTTGTCTGCCTTTTGCAACGTGAGACTCTACTGTAGCTACAAACTTTCCTTGCTCGGGAGAGACTGCAACGGAATCATAATTGTTTCCATAAATCAACACACGCAAGAGGGTGTGTGCAAGCAAGTGTGTGTGTGCGCGCACATGCTTATGCGTATCAAGAGTGTGTGCAGTCTGTGCTCGTGTGTGTGTGTGTTGAGCCTCTCTCTACCCCCCTCTTTTTTTTAAAGGAAAACCTTTGCTGACCTCACTTGGAAGCAATTAGGACTTTAACCAGTCAGCTATCAGACAAATGTATGAACAAAAATAAAAAATGTTGTGTTGAATTCTGTGGTCATCAGAGGGAGCTGTGAACATGGTTCATGCTCCGAGTCTCAGACTTGCCTGTAGAAGAAGAAGAAGAGTTGGTTTTTATATGCCGACTTTCTCTACCACTTAAGGGAGAATCAAACTGGCTTACAATCCCCTTCCCTTCCTCGCCTCACAACAGACACCCTGTGAGGTCGGTGGGGCTGAGAGAGCTCTAAGAGAGCTGTGACTAGCCCAAGGCCACCCAGCTGGCTTCATGTGGACGAGTGGGGAACCCAACCCGGCTCACCAGATTAGCGTCCGCCGCTCACGTGGAGGAGTGGGGAACCAAACCCGGTTCTCCAGATCAGAGTCCACCGTTCCAAACCACCGCTCTTAACCACTACACCATGCTGGCTCTGTTGTTCTAGAGGGCGTGGGGTTCTCTCCTTCCCAAGCTTGAGATGCAGTTCTCGTCGACTCCTTGTTTAGTAAAACACAACCCCCTTTCTGGAGAAAATATGCTTATCTGATGTCTCTTCCCCCAGTGACTGCCCATGCAGGTTTACTTAGAGAAGTGCAGAGAGGTGTGTTACTTCCTATGGTAAATGTTTTTTATATGGTGAAGCAGACGACCGACCGATTTGGTTCAGTATTATCTGCCCTGAGCAGCAGCGGCTTTCCAGGATCTCAAACAGATAAAGGGTCTTCTCCATCGCTGACTACCTGAGATCCTTGGAGATGCTGGGGTCTGGACAGATTCTGAAATCCGACAGTGCTCATGTATTCTGAAACTGTGTGTGTCTAAAGTGTGTGTTTAAAGTGCCCTTGAGTCGCAGCTGACTTATGGCAACCCCAGAGGGGTTTTCAAGGCAAGAGACGTTTAGAGGTGGTTTGCCTTTGCCCGCCTCCCATCCAAATACTTGCCAGGGCCGAGGCTGAGAGTGTGAGACTGGCCCAAAGTCACCCAGCAAGTTTCCGTAGCAGAGTGGGAATCCGAACCTGGGTTTCCCAGATCCTAGTCCAACACCTCGACCACTGCACCACGCTTCACAGCCATCCCACAATCCCTTGGCACAAAATGGTACAGTGCAGGGGGGGGGGAGTCCAGTTTGGGGCGTGAGAGTCCTCTGCATCTACAGTACTCCCTAGAAAACTAGTCTCCTGGTTAATTTTCTAACAGCTAGAGCAGTTCCTCAGTGGAACAGGCTTCCTCGGGAGGTGGTGAGCTCTTCTTCCCTGGAGGTTTTTAAGAGGAGATTAGATGGCCATCTGATTCTGTGATCTTAAGCAGATGATGACAGGGAGGGCATCTTGGCCATCTTCTGGGCATGGAGTAGGGGTCACTGGGGGTGTGTGGGGTGGAGGTAGTTGTGAATCTCCTGCCTTGTGCAGGGGGTTGGACTAGATGACCCTGGTGGTCCCTTCCAACTCTGTGATACTAATAACTAGCATTTCTGTATAGCTGGCTTATTTGTGCACTCCACCATCAAAATGAGTTGCCGTAGCATACCTGATGTTTTTGTTTCAGCTCCAGAAACTCGTTTCATATCTGTCTTCCCTGGCTCTGGAAAATAAATCATTTGGTGAACAGTATAAGCAATATATTGTCAGAGCTCCTTCGGCTCGGGTCTTTTATATGGCATTAACAATGAAATAATTAGAAAGTGGTATAAATGAGATGCAAGCTGGAAATTTAATCGGGGCGGCAGATTATTTTACCATGGCTTGTAGCCACATCCGTTTCCTAGCACTCCACTTGTGTTCATGTGACCAACCTTTTTAGGTGTAACATTCTAACTCAGCCTTTTTTATACTAATCTGAACTATGCCATAAAAGCGTATGTAGTATTGAGGTCACAGCTGTGAATTGCTAGCGTGAACAATATCCTCTTTGCCTGCCTTATCAATTAATTGCAGACTTTTTTCGTGGGCTTCAGCTGAAGCGTGGGTGGCATTTTTCCAGGACTCATGGGCAGCATGGCATACACTGCCCTTGGGTAACATTGCCCATATATGCCATTGTGAGCTGTGTGTTCATCCGACAAGGTCATTTTGTGTAGGGAAGACGGCTTGTAGGGGAAACAGCTCAGTGGAAGAGCCTCTGTTTGGCATGCAGAAGGTCCCAGGTTCAATCCCCGGCATCTCCAGTTAAAGGGACTGGGCAAGTAGGTGATGGGAAACACCTCCGCCTGAGACCCTGGAGAGCTGCTGCCAGTTTGAGTAGACAATACTGACTTAAATGGACCGAGGGTCTGATTCAGTATAAGGCAGCTTCGTGTATGATCCAGATCACATTCCTGTGCACCTGCTATTCAAAAGAAAAATGATAATACTGGGAATTTCATAATAGAACTTTTCAGTTTGGCCCTCAGGGGCGGCATTTTAGTAGGAGAGAGCAAAAATCCTTTGGGGCTGGCTTTAGGGGAAGCTAAAAGTTTGGCTCTTTGATGAGTTCAGTACTGGCAAAACTGAAGCAGTATGTTAAAATGTTTGGCTGTATCTTCTTATACTTCATTGTATATTGGCGCCGGAGGCAAAATATTAAAACGTCAGCCTCCTTTGCACTTAAATCTCCATCTCTTGAGGACTAACTCATAATACTCCCTCACTGGCTTATGAACTTCGTATCAAGCCAAAGTAGTAGTACCTTCTTCGCGACCAGTTCCTCGTCAGCGAACCTGCCAAGACCTGCTGGGAATCCCAGTCTTCTGACCTTCCAGGAAGCCTTTGTGATATGATAGCTCTGATCCCGGGGATTACTCATCTGCTTTCATGCCGCACACAACCGGCTGCAGTTGCCTCCAGAGACATATGATCAATGTCTGATTTGCAGTGTGATCACTCTGATAATGGGATTGAACAAGATCCACGAAGAGGGCAGTTGGGAGTAGATCCATGCCTATTCAAGGATGAGAGAGGTTTGAATGAACCAGAGCCTCTCAGGATGGCACGCTGCATTTATGGCTGCCGAAGTACCAACTTAACCGATAGATTTTCCCATCTGTTGAGGCAGCAAAATCCTCTTTGCTTCAGATGGAAATAAAATAAACACGTCAACTATGTTTGCTTACTGTAGCCACTCCCTGAGCTCCCTGTTCTCTCTGCTGATGGAAACATAAAAGCTACCTTCCCCCTCTGTCACTGACTTACAAAGTATGGAAGGTATATTGGTTTGTGTGTGTTAAGTTCCATCAAGTCACTTCTGACTCATGGCGACCCTATGTATCCATGTCCTCCAAAACATCCTATTGTTAACAGCCTTGCTCAGGTCTTGCAAACCTGAGGGCTGTGGCTTCTTTTATAGAGTAGGTCCATCTCCTGTTGGGTCTTCTTCTTTTCCTACTTCCTTCAACTTTTCCTAGCCTTATTGTCTTTTCTAGTGAGTCTTGGCTTCTCATAATGTGACCAAAGTACGATAGCCTCAGTTTAGTCATTTTAGCTTCTAGTAAGCAACTCCATTTGAAACGGGTATGCTGAATTTCCTAAATGTATACTCAAATGCCCTCCCCCCACAACTGCACCCCAGTGTGTGAGGAACATTTTTGTTGAGGAGGAGGAGGGGAGAAGGGAGATTTAATATCTGTACACTTTGTTCATGTACCGGGCCTTGTACAATTTTTCTAGTTTTAACTGGGCTGCTGGATTAGTATAATTGTTTTTGTTTTATTAACTTGTTATTATTTTTAAATGATTTTGGTTGTGATGTTTCTGTAATATAGGGGGAAACTCTATGGCAGAAGCCATGCATAAAGATTTATTTGTTGTTTTCATATTGTTTTCACTCTAGGGGCAACCGTGCTGCTAAGAAATATTTGTACGAGTCTCAAGCATCTCTGGCAAAGGGTGATTTATCATTATTGAGGAGTTGATTGACTTCAGAAAAAAATCTACTAAACATAGTGAAGGACTAAAGGAAGCTTTTCTTTAGCCATGAGAACACACAGTTGTCTTAGCCGCGGGCATCTAGAACTTGTGTGTTTTTGACATGGAGTCAGTGGAATTTTGACCCTGTGCCAGTATTTTAACATGGGGCTCCCAACACAGTCTTTTCTATTTGTTTAATGATAAATTACCCCAAATAAGGGGAGAAATTGGAAGCATGTGCATGCCTAGTGGAGAGGAGGTACTAGCAGATCATTTTCTCGTTTAAGCAAAAGCATACCCCGGTATGCATAGACCAAGAAAGGGAAATCGCTTACTTGGCAGACATATTGATACTAAGCTGCATTTGCTGGAAATGTTTATATTCTGTTGTTGAATATCATGCAAAATATGCTGATAGTGCTGTACAGTATTTACTTTGTGTAGCTTGTAATGGGAAAGAAGCATGTATTTTGTAGGAGAGGAACAGAAGCCAACTCCAGTAAAACAGTTTTCTTTTCTTTTTTTCCTTCAAAAACCTGATATTTTGGATGGTTTGAAATTCTGAGTCCCTGGAATACAGAAGAATTTTTACGAGTGCCAGAGATACCTTCTTGCTGACAGAGCTAGTGAAGCAATATATCATGTAATATTTCAAACAGTTTTATGAACCTGATGGAAAGATTTGCTCAGCAGAGTACTCTTTAGTGCGGGTCCGGAGGACGGGTGTGCCTCTGCCTTTCTCTCATAAACTAACTTCTCCCATCTAAATTTTGCTCAAAGCACACACTTCTGTCCTTGAATGGCTTCCTGTTGCATCCTCCAGTGCCCAGATAATGGTCAAAGGAGATAAAAGTCCTGTTTTTGTTTATAGCTTGGGTGAGCAAATGCTTCTTATGTGGTTTCTTTCAGTATTCGTTCCTGGTTTCAACGTATTTGTCAGTGGGTTTGGTTTTCTGCTTTTCACTGTTGTGTACATTTGTGTGTGTTATATACAAATGTCGGGTAGGCTTTTAAAATGCTATTTATACACAGTGTAAGAAGGCTTATGTATCGTCAAACAAATAATGTTAAAAAACTCACACGTTACAGGAAAATTGTGGAGCAGGAACATACTTCCAGAGAACACACTTCCCAAAACACCTTAGCTGTACCTTGTATTGTAGCTGTACCTTGTAAAAAAACAAATTTAAAAAGCTTCAGGGTAAAAAACGCACACATTACAGGAAAATCTTGGAGCAGGAACATACTTCCAGAGAACATACTTCCCAAAACACCTTAGCTGTACCTTGTATCTTAGCCATACCTTGTAAACAAACAAATTTAAAAAGCTTCGGGGTAAAAGTCAGCAGCAGCCTTAAAAATCATTGGCCCATCAAGGTCAGTATTGTCTACTCAGACCGGCAGCGGCTCTCCAGGGTTTCAAGCAGGGGTCTTTCACATCACCTACTTGTCTAGTCCCTTTAACTGGAGATGCCAGGGATTGAACCTGGGACCTTCGGCATGCCAAGCAGATGCTCTGCCACCGAGCCACAGCCACACAAAATTTGGACAATAAAAAGCAAGAATGAGGCTGGGAGGAACACATTAGCAGAAAAATTATGTGGACCCCTATGTCGTATTTTATGAATAATTTCTGAAAATACTCTTAAAATGAATACAATTTCTGGTTTCTGTTCTTCCCTATGGAGAGGTACTGCAGGGGATCTTGCTGTTCTCTAACATAACATCAAGATAGAAAGGCATCCGGGCGGACACTGTGGTAACCAGGATCTTGCCCTGGGGGACCTGTGGTCTGATCCAGCGTGGCTGTTTCTTATGATCTTAAATAAATTCCTAGAACATTTTTCTTTGCAGCTTTATCTTTCAAGCTTTGAGCCGAGACCATTTCTTCATGTTTGGGGAAATAGTCGAGTCTTCATTCTACTGGGGGGATTTGTCTGGGCTTCCTTTAGATTTATTATTAAACCTGCTGTGGCATTTCAGTGGAAACGAATGTTTCTAAGAATCTTGGTGGTCTCGACGACCCTCATCTTTTTCAGAGGGAAGGGGGAGTTTTGTTTCAGGCAATTTCCAGTGCTGTCCCCACCCTCCTGAAAGATTTGTATAGTCACCACTACCACCCAAACCACCCCACATTTCTAGAAACACCCTCGAGGCATTCTTTTTTATTTGAATTGATTCTCTATAGTTGTTTATCTTTTTTCCAATCTGGTCATGGAAAGCACATCTGGTTCCCATTTTAATCAGTATTCCCCAGGGAGTAACATCATATTAGAGAGAGCTAGCAATGCTAAAACAATAATCCATAATGATGCAACTTCTGGTAATTTAAAACGGTTTTATCCACTGTTTTTAGAAGTGTGCTAATGGCGCGGGCCAACCGGCTTCTTTGTAGATAAAACTCACAAAAGGTCTTAATAGCAGATATATGGCTACACCCACATAAGCGAACAATTATAGCAATCAGTGATTTCTGCTTCTTATTGTATATGTCAAACCTCGTGGCTGAAACTCTGACTTACTTTAGAGTAGTCCCATTAGGCCTGGAACTACTTTTCCTTGTTAAGGAATCAGGGCGCCGTTTATGCTGACCTTTGATGAGGCTGTACCAGCTTGAAGGGCATTTTTTTATTGGCTCCCCGACGGGATGTACTGTTTTGCTTTCCAACCAATCGCACATGGCAAGAAAGCATCCGTACAATATTTCCGGACAATATTGATTCTTTGGCAAAAGCTTATACAACTGGGTCGGAAAGGTAAGTGAATTTACGAGATAAGCCACTCGGTGATCCATTTGCTCAAAAGAATTCCGAACGGCGAAATTTGTGCAGGTGATTTTTATTACGGAGTCACCTGAAGGTTCATAGCTGAATTTGTGACATTATTATTAATAACAATAGTAGCAATAACAAAGGTGAAAAGTGTTATAAACTATTATTGATAGACACAGCCAGCCAAAAATGTATTATTTGACAAATGAAACAGCCCAAAATTATACTTTTCCCTTGCAGGCTTGTTGTAAGTTGTATTATCAATAGTGGAGTAGTATAGGCAATTATTGATCAGGTTTAAGCAAATAGGTCCCTTCCCATCACATCTAGTACAGCCCTTTGAAAGCTTCACCCTCAACACCAGATTGAAAGTACAGACTTCTCTGTCACTTCCGGTCGCGACAGAATCATCAAGTGGCGTTACCATTGCTTCTGTGTGTGTGTTAAGTGCCGTCAAGTCGCTGCCGACTCATGGCGACCCTATGAATGAAAGGCCTCCAAAATGTCCTGTCTTTGACAGCCTTGCTCAGATCTTGCAAATTGAAGGCTGTGGTTTCATTGAGTCAATCCATCTCTTGTTGGGTCTTCCTCTTTTCCATTGCTTCTACTTCAGCGTAATGTGCAGTGCAGTCTCTAGAATTGGTTTCCAACGGCATTCCAGAATTCTCTTGAGCCCCGGTGTTTCTGAAGAGTCAATTTAAAGATGTGAAGGGGTTTACTGGAAGAGATTTATTGAGACAGCTCAGATTACAGAGCACTGGGCCTTGAGCCTTTGATTCATCCTGCAAAGGCCTGTGATTCCTAAGACCTTTCGCTTTGCATGCCTGTTTCTTCTTTGGCTGGTTTAGTGAAGCCCGTTGTTGGAAGTGTAGCCAACGGTCTTTTTAAAGTGTCAGACCATCGGAAATATTTATTCCGTGCCGGTGTTTGCAGATGACGAGGAGTGACTCTGTCCTTTTGAGGGCCACTCCCAGAATTATTTCCAGCGAAAGGGAGTACTCTTTCAAAATCAAGACATTTTTTTTTAAAGACCAAAGCAGTATGTACTTTTTTTCTGGCATAGCGCCAAATTGGGGAGTGTTTTGGAACCAGCTACTTACTGCAGCACCCTGACCACCCTTGGCATGCAATAACCACTCCATGATCCTTATAGTACGATGACCTTAGCATACAATTAAACACGTGGAGACAGTCGTTGGAATGGAAATGGCCACAACTTTATTGGCTACAGCATCAGGCATTGCTGTGGCATAGGGGCTCAATCCAAGGCATCGGCCAGACCCGCCTGCCGACCGATGGATCCTACCCCCAGCCCTCCTGTTGGGAGTAGCCTGAGATGGCAGTATGTGGGGCTCACTTGGGCGGAAGCCTGCTGTGCATGCTACAGCATCTCCATTTTTAAAAGATCAGGTAGTAGGTGATGAGAAAGATCTCTACCATAAAGACCCTGGAGAGCTGCTGTCACTCAGAGTAGACATTACCGACCTTGACAGACCAAAGGCCTCAGTCAGATATAAGGCAACTTCATAACTTCATGTGAGGTTTTTAAAAACCAGCTTTTCCTTATTTTGATATTTGAAGTTGGTTCGACTATTATTCCTTTTAATACCAGCCAATTCCAGACGTATCAGCCGTGTTCTATAAACTGTCCTTATCCATGTATTTTCATGAGTCAAAAATTTTTTTTGGCTCATATTGCAAAAAAAGGGGCAGGGACTATCGGTTACATTTTTCTGGCATCCAGCATTTCCAATCCTGTCAGTGCTGAAATAAGATTCCAAACTTTGTTATGCTTTTCTTGTCTCTAATGGAATGTGCTATGTTGGCTGCTTTGGTTTTCGTCATTACATAGAGCACCCAGATGGATTTTCTTTTGGCCTTTGTCACTACAATATCTTCATGACCTCTTAATATCATAGCTGTAAGGGCCATGCTACTTCAGTGGTTCATTAGGGAACCAACGGCAAGTTCATTTTGTTTATTTTGGGGCTTTTATAACCAGGACGGGAAGGGTCATATTGGAGGAGGTGTTGCATGGTATATCACAGAGGATAGAGTCAAATAAGCTAAAAACATTGGAGAATGAACTTTCCAACAGAATCGTTATGGATGGAGATACTGGATCCTAAGGTTTCTTAAAAATAGGTGTGTACTATTGCCTGCCCTGCCCTGGATGGCCCAGGCTAGCCTGATCTCGTCAGATCTCAGAAGCCAAGCAGGGTCAGCCCTGGTTAGTATTTGGATGGGAGACCACCAAGGAATACCAGGGTTGCTGTGCAGAGGAAGGCACTGACAAACCACCTCTGTTAGTCTCTTGCCATGAAAACCCCCAAAAAGGGGTCACCCTAAGTCGACTGCGACTTGAAGGCACTTTACACACACACTATTGCCTGCCTGATCAAACCCTTGAGGCTGATGCCAAGATGGAGAAAGAAATGAGGGAGTTAACTTAAAGCAGATAATATTGTGATACCAGGTGACTCCAGTTACCCTCACATTGGCCGGGTAAACATGCCCTTGAGTCATGCTAAGGAAAAGACATCATAACTGACTGTGCGTGGACAGTTAATCACAGAGCCAGTCGGAGGGGTAGTGATCTTAGACTTGGCTCTCAGTGGGGTTAAAGACCTGTAGATGTTGTTGCGTCAGTTGAGAGAGCCAGCGTGGTGTAGTGGTTAAGAGTGGTGGTTTGGAGTGGTGGACTCTGATCTGGAGAACTGGGTTTGATTCCCCACTCCTCCACATGAGCGACGGACGCTAATCTGGTGAACTGGATTTGCTTCCCTACTCCTACACATGAAGCCAGCTGGGTGACCTTGGGCTAGTCACAGCTGTCTCCGAACTCTCTCAGCCCCACCTACCTCACAGGGTGTCTGTTGTGGGGAGGGGAAGGGGAGGTGATTCTAAGCCAGTTTGAGTCTCCCTGAAGTGGTAGAGAAAGACAGCATATAAAAATCAACTCTTTTTCTTCTTCTTGAGAGCAGTGACCACAGTGCTATTAATTTCAGCGTTCATATCAATGGAAGGTTATCCCCGATGTCCAATACAATAACATTTTGATTTAGAAAGAGGGAACTTTACAAAAATGAGGGGGCTGATTGGAAGGAACCGGAAAGGGAAAACAGTAGATCCCTGGAGGAAATTTGGACGCTCTTTAAAACCACAGCAACTGAGGCTCAGATAGAATGCATTCCCCGGTTAGAAAACATACCGCTAAGTCTAAAGGTACGCCTGTGTGGTTAATTTCCCAAGTCAAGGAAGCCACCAGGGGCAAAAGACTTCTTTTAAAAGTGGAAGGTGTGCCCCAAGGGGGTGAACCAGAAGGAGGCACAGGATCTAGCAGAAGATTTGAAGTTAATAATTACACAAATGAAGAGAATTTGAGAAGCAGATTGCTGAGAACATCAAGACAAACAGCAAGCATTTCTTTAAATATATCCAGAGCTGGAAACCAACCAGAGTGGCAATTGGGCCTTCATAGAATCATAAAGCTGGAAGGGGCCATACAGGCCATCTAGTCCAACCCCCCAGCTCAATGCAGGATCAGCCTAGAGCATCCCTGACAAGTATTCATCCAACCACTGCTTGAAGACGGCCAGCGAGAGGGAGCTCGCCACCTCCCTAGGCAGCCGATACCACTGCTGAACAACGCTTACTGTAAATTTTCACCCTAATATCCTATCTGCCCGTAATCGATACCCATTATTCCAAGTCCTATCCTCTGCTGTCAACAGGAACAGCTTCCTGCCAGGTGACAAATGAATAGAAAGATTGCTAAAGGAAGGTGGGGAGATGGCATCTGTGTTCACTGTGGGAAGTGTGGGGGCATGTATTGAGGCGAGAGCGACTATTTTCAGGAAGAGAGTCTGAAGAATTGCATCATATTGAAGTGATGATGTTCTAGAGCTACTGGGAAATTAAAAACCAATAGGTCTCTGGGTCTTGATGGCATACACCCAAGGGTTCTTAGGGAACTCCAATGTGAAATGTTTGATATAGTTAGTCTTTATTATGGCCCACAGGCCATCCAGAAGCAGAATAAAACATGAAGAAGCTATTATAAAATTATCTATATAGAATCTCACTATAATAATTTGTCCCATCTAACAGTTTAAAGATTGGAATCTGGGTAAATCATACACTGGACGTTATCTCAGCCCGTATTTTCATTGCCGATCACAGAAGCAGCTAATTTTAAGCTTTTCTTCCTGAATAAGAAAAGAAAAGGCAATCAGATCTGTAGCTGGTTGGAGGGAAAATTAGATCCTTCAGAATATCTTTAGCACGTTTGCCCCCTCTGGGCAGTTTATCATGAGAAGCACTTGAAAACCAGATTGAGGAGTCTGGCCAGAGTTCTGAAGAATATGCCCAAAGGATGCCATTTGTGACAGACATTTTGTGCTAAGAAAAGCTCGTTTATTTAAGAGAGTATACGATGTTCTCTTGTTGTGGTAATATTTAGAATTGATTTGAGATTTGACTCTCGAAAGCTTATACACTGGAAATCTAGTTGGTCCTAAGGTGCTACTGGTCAGAACCTTGCTGTCCTACTGCGCGACCAGATCTGAAACTATATCCACAAAACGATCCCTCGCTGAAACCAATAAGTAATGTCAATATTTCGACATTTTAAAATGTTGCTAGGGCAGGAATCAAACTTTAAAAAAATGTATTTTAAAAAAACCTTTTAAAATGGGAGACATTAAACAAATTCTCTTACTGCAGAGGCGCACTACAATGCTCAAAGCATCTTGTATTGTAAAAATATGCATGATAATAAATTTATATTTATTGGGGGAGGGGCCGTGACTCAGTGGTAGAGCATCTGCTTGGCATGCAGAAGGTCCCAGGTTCAATCCCTGGCATCTCCAGATAAAGGGACTAGGCAAGTAGGTGATGAGAAAGTCCTCTGCCTGAGACCCTGGAGAGCTGCTGCCGGTCAGAGTAGACAATACGGACTTTGATGGACCAAAGGTCTGATTTAGTAGGCAGCTTCATGTGTTCATGTGTATACTGAAGATATAATGGGTTTCATGAATCTCCAAAGTGGAAAGTAGCAATATTTTCCATCTAATTTTGTCCAGTGCTTGAAGATGTTTATCGATATTGTTTCCTCCAGCTTTTATACGAATGCTAAGTTGTCCTGTTCTGTGAGTGTTGTGTACATGGAACCTCTACTTTCTCTGTCCATTCCATTCTTGGTCTGGTACTGCTGGTTCAATGATGAGATCCTTGGCATGAGAAAATCCTAGGGGAGTAGTTTCTTACCCAAGTTCTTAGTTTAGTTCTGAATTTCTCATTTACTGAAGAGCAGCTGTGCATATTTCATGTAATTAAAAACAGAGGATTTTTAAAATTTGACTTGATTTATGCCTTGTTTTAGTCTTTGGGAGGAGTCGTCTTTGACGGTGAAAGGGACGAGGGACTTTCTCAGGGCTGAAAATCGAAAGTTTGAAATACTTCTGTGTGGGCGGATTATTTGAACTAGATCAGGCACAGGACAAGAGGATCGCATCTAGGGATTATTTCCCCTTAAGTTCAGTGCAACTAAGCAAAGAAGAAATGATAGGCATATGTCACCGCGTTGCTTGGCATGTACTTTGAGTCTAACACATAGGGATTTGCTGGGGGAGATGCTCTTTTCAGAGAGAGAGAGAGAAGAAGAAGACAAATTAAAGAATGGGACACTGGTGAACTGACAACAGTGGTCTGGCTTCTGCCACGGTTGGGTGAGGCTGTGTTAGTGGTGAGCTAGACATATTCTGTTGAAGAACCAGACAGTCCACGGAGGAGGCCATTAAAGGCTTTCCAAAGCTGCCTGAGAAAGTAAGCAGGAATGGCTAAACATGCAAAATTCTCCGTCATCTTTCACCTCGGGAACTGCTCTCAGGAAATGCCCCCCACAACATCTGTATCAACTCCTGAGAGATGAGAGTGGGAGATCTGAAGAGCGAGCCAATCCAATGGGGAGGGGCTGTGGCTCAGTGGTAGATCATCTGTTCGGCATGCAGAAGGTCCCAGGTTCAGTCCCCAGCATCTCCAGTTAAAGGGACTAGGTAGGTAGGTGATGGGAAAGACCTCCGCCTGAGACCCTGGAGAGCCACTGCAGGGTGTATGAAATAGCCCAAGATTAACACTGTGCCCCAACCAAAGGCCTACCGAGTAGGTCCATAGCTCTTAATAGAGCAAGGCATTGCCTGGCTAAGATAATATAGCCAGGGGGCTTCTCCATGTTTTTGAGGTAGCCAGCTCTGTCTTCTGCCAGCTGCATATGTGTTGAAGCCCAATTTTTTCTTTGTGCCACATTGGATCTACTAGGTCTACCAGATCCCCTTGGATTATTTTGCAGGTTCATCTCCCACCTCTACCAGCTATTACAAATTTTGGCCTATGAAACGGCAGTGCACAAATATCCAACTAAACTTTTTGTATCGTGTCTTTCCCCTTCCCCCCTAAGTCATCACCATTACCCTATAAAGCCATTCCATTCAACTGGCTTCTCATCTGCCAGAACTCTTTTCTACAAATTCCTCTGAAAATTTATTGTTAAAACGGCAATATTGTTCCCACATGTTTTTCCCCCTCCACGACTGATCCGAGAGCCCCATGCGATAAGCGAGATCGCTTCCTCTATCAGTCTGAACTCACAAGAATTAATAGCATTCAGAAACACTCGTCAGATTGAAGTTGGAAAAAGTAGAGCCAGAGTTCTGAACCAGCAGCAGATGTTCGAAGAGAATCCTGATCCAATTATTACCTAGCACTGAAAGTACTGGAAAAATGTTCTGGAGGCTAGCAGCGACAGTCTCTCTGGGTGGCCTCCCGTCATTCCTCGCGGAGGGATCTTAGTTTCAGAGCTGTCGTTCCGAAGGAGGCACTTGGGGTCATAACGACACTTGGGGAAAACGCTGCCGTTCGAAGGAACGATGCACCGCCCCATAGCCTCGAAGACGTCCTAGCGCGCCTTTTGCCTCGAGGTAGTAGAAGAAGAATTCATTTATTTGTTTAGCCAGAGGCCGTTACAAAATATCCTTACATATGTACAAAAAGCCCAAAAAAAGGGATAAAATTGCATCAATATACATTGCCTGGATAAAAACCATTTCATACAAAATCTCTATTAAAACAAAGATCGCACTCATTTGCTTTCCTATACAACATTTTTTCTTAATAGCTTCAAGAGCTCTAATCTTCCTGGCCGCAATAGCAAATTGAGACATTCTGAAGGTGACATGCGGATCAGAGTCAGAGAGTAAATTTTTTTTTTATCAATTTCAGAACAAAAATTTATTCCCTTCAAAATTCCATCCAAGAATTTGGCTCTAGGTTCACAATACAATGGACATGATAGCACATAATGAAAAATGTCCTCCGGTGATAAAGATCCACAGATACACGGGATAGAATTCACTTTTCCTCACCCCACACACCACTTTAAGAAGCTTGTTCGACACAATAGACAGCATCGCCTCTGCAATAATCGCTCGAAGGCACAGATTGCTACCATGGCTGAAAAAAGTTATGCACCCCTAAAGCTGCCAGATGGCTCTCCCTGCGTTGTAGGGCTAGAGCACCATCATGATTTAATTACGGGGGGGGGGGAGACGAGAACTACTGCTGGACCCATGTTTTACATCAGAAATGAACGTGGGGAGAGGAGGGGGGGAAAACAGCCCTTCTTTTGATTTACCTATCCCCGCATTCCAGTTGTTTGTATGTGTCTAATCCTTAGCACAGGGCATGAGCAAAACCAACAATATGCTTTTAAAAAAGTATTTCAGACCCGCAGAAGCTCTATTAAAACAGATCTGGCATTCGTTTGGTGATAGAATTCACGGAAGAGCCAGCGAGGCGTAGTGGTTAAGAGCGGTGGTTTGGAGCGGTGGACTCTGGTCTGGAGAACTGGGTTTGATCCCCCGCTCCTCCACGTGAGCGGCAGAGGCTAATCTGGTGAACCGGATTGGTTTCCCCACTCCTACACACAAAGCCAGCTGAGTGACCTTGGGCTAGTCACAGCTCTCTTAGAGCTCTCTCAGCCACACCTACCTCACAGGGTGTCTGTTGTGGGGAGGGGAAGGTGATTGTAAGCCTGTTTGAGTCTCCCTTAAGTGGTAGAGAAAGTCGTCATATAAAAACCAACTCTTCTTCCTCATCTTCTGAAGAAGAATAACTTTTTTTTTTTTTGCTGGCAATCCATTCCAGATAAAGCAGGGGAAATCTTTATAGCAGGATACTGCCCTTCAGTACGCAAGGCTGTTAGGCCGACTGGGTTTCCACACAAGGGTATATGAAGAATATGCCTTGTACCCTTCTGTGTAGGAGCAGTTTCCTACGCTTGTAATATCCAGAAATGACAGATCTTGCATTTGCAGTGCTAGCTGAAACAAATCCATCTTCATTAAAAACAAAACAAAAACTCTATTCTCGTGTTCCTAGTTTTCTAGTTCCCACAGGGGAGGGGAAGGGTGATCGTAAAATGTATTTTCTAAAAAGGAAAGCTACTAAAATGATCACAGCACTGCAAGCCTGCAAAGAAATATGCAATATCTGGGGCCTCTCTGCATTCCGATGGACTCTTCCATCTACAAGAACATTAGCAACCGCCTGTCAGAAAGAGCTTGCTCGGTCATAAGACTTGGCTGTCGTGTTACCAAAAAGACGGGCACCCTGACCCACTTGAAGGGGCCCCGCATGCACAGAAGCAAGCTTCTGCATGCGCGCTCTACTCCGGACCAACAGTTCCTGCCCTCCATCCACCGACCAAAGTCACGGGTGCAGGGCCCTGTCGCAAAAGCAGACTTAGCACTGAAGGACACGAGTAGAGCATGGGTGGGTGAAGCATGGGTGGTGGCAGCATCGGTCCCCCAAGCTCCCTTCGCCAGCGAACAGCTGATAGGCACATTTGCTGCTTTCCCTACAGGGCTTTGCGTGCACAGCCCCAGCTGCTGGCTAAGCACACTGCTGGATCAGGGCCAGTGTGATCTTGACTGTTCCGCTGGTATTTAAAGACAAGAGCCGTTCGTAGTTCACATGGGCAGCCCTTATATGGAGAAAATGAGGTGGACGCATCCCAATTTAATTATGCCTTTTTTTTTTCAAAAACAAAAAGTGTATTTCTGTGCCGTTTCTTTTGTAGACAAGATTATGCGTATGCCAAGACTATTATTAATGAAGCAGAAAGTGTGGTAGAAGTGGATAGGGCCCCGAAAAACAGCTGCGGGCCTAAATGCGAGCGTTGTAGACTGAAACAGGAATACTTGTTGAAAGAGAGATGAAATGTATTTGAGCGTTTTTCTTCGGCCACGGAGCAGGAGACAGTTGGAGGCAGCAGGCAGCACGCTTCGTCGTTCACAACATAAACGCGACCACGTTTCGGTGACTGTGCCTTAACACTTCGTGACCTATATCTAAAAGCATATTTGCCTTCAGGATGCCTGGCCCGCAGTCCGAGTCCTCTTTCCTCTTTCCTCTGTTGCATCCAGTAGAAATTATTCTCAAACGACTGTCCACAGGATTGACATTTAAAACATCGGTAGATTTTCCCTCATTACCTGAAGGGCCATCATGCCACATATGCTCTGGGCCGTTCCTTTTCTTCTTCACTGATCTTTGCAGGCTGACCCCATGCCTTGTCTAAAATTGGAGGGCCCGTGGGAACAGTGGGCGCGTCGCTCCACCTGGAGCATTGATCTGTCCCGCCTCTGAATTTTTGTTTAAACGCTTTTTAAGACTTGTGGCCAGAGAGCGTTCATTGAAAGAAATAGTGCTTGGTTCTTAAAATTGGAGTATTTCTGGTGAAGGTTCCATCCTACCGATCCACTGGTTCCACTGAGTTCATGATTAGGGTTGCCAGGTCCGTCTTTGCCACCGGCGGGAGGCTTTTGGGGCGGAACCTGGGGAGGGCAGGGTTTGAGGAGGGGAGGGACTCCAATGCCCTAGAGTCCAATTGCCAAAGTGGCCATTTTCTCCAGGTGAAACTGATCTCTATCGGCTGCAGTTCAGTTGTAATAGCAGGAGATCTCCAGCTAGTACCTGGAGGTTGGCAACCCTACTCATGATACTAGGACTGAGCATGGAAGATTCTGAAATGGGATCAAAGGTATCATGAGAAAATCATTAGTTTAATGGAGATGCAGCCAGCATGGTGTAGTGGTTAAGAGCGGTGGTTTGGAGCAGTGGACTCTGATCTGGAGAACCGGGTTTGATTCCCCACTCCCCCACATGAAGCCAGCTGGGTGACCTTGGGCCAGTCACCGTTCTCTTAAGAGCTCTCTCAGCCCCACCTACCTGTTGTGGGGTAGGGGGAAGGTGATTGCAAGCCGCTTTATGGACTGGGTTGAGAGTAATGACATCCTTGGCTGGGAACAGATTGGCTTTAGAAGGGGTTGGTCTGTCACGGACCACTGTTTAGTGCTCTCCCATCTAGCCGAGAAATATTCCTCCCCCCGAAATGGCACCCCTTATGCGGGTTTTATGGATCTTAAGGGAGCTTTTAATACCATCCCGAGGGAGAGGCTATGGTTGAAACTATCACATCCTACTATGGATAGGAGGTTACTATGGCTTATTCAGCAATTTCATACTGACCTCACAGCTCAGGTTCGCTGTGGCAACCAAGGAGAACTAACCGAGCCCTTTGAACTGGTCAAGGGAGTTAGACAAGGTTGCCTCCTTGCTCCTCTCTTGTTTAATCTATACCTGAATGACATGGCAACCAATTTCTCAGAGTTTTGCCACCCCCCAAAGCTTGCAAGTCATCCCACCCCAATTCTGAATTCTGACGATTCAGTTCCCCTGTCCCGCACAAGAATTGGATTGAAAAGGTCTTTGCAAACTTTTTCTGAGTACTGCTCTAGGGAAGGTCTTAAAATAAACCACCATAAATCTAAGATTATGATCTTCACTAAGATGAGAAAAATGCCTCTTTTTCGCTGGGTATTAGATGGCTTTGAGGTTGACCAAGTCAAGGAGTTTGTTTACCTTGGCATTCTGTTTTCCCATAACCTAAATTGGAATGCCCATCAAAAAGCAGTGTCCAACAAAATTAAACCTGGGGTTGGTGCTATTGTCAACTTTTTTCACACCAAAGATGGCAAATATATTCCAGGGGCTATTCAGGTTTTTAACCTGAAAATTACCCCAATTATCCTCTTTGGTGTTGCCATCTGGATAACAGTCATCAATGAATCTATAGATCGTCCACTGCTTCAGTTCTTACGAAAACTCCTAAATGCCCCTCGATGTGTTGCTGGCGTTACTCTTCGTTCCGAGTTTGGCCAAATGTCACTTGAAGCTAGGGCGTGGTTGGACGCCTTTAAACTACGCCTTAAACTGTGCTTTAGCACTGAGGGGTTCCTAGCTTCTCTAAAGCATGACCCTTTTAAATCCTCATGGCAAAAAATCTTAGATGAGAAATTGTCGTTGTTGGGCTTCTCGGAGGATATGTTATTAGATCTTGGGAAAACTGAAGCTTTTACCAAAATTAAAAAGTGCATTAAAGAGCTCGATTATAACAGCACTACTTTTCGTGCTCGTCGCTTCTGTTCATCCCAGTTCTTTGGAATACCCCCTCCATGTGGTCTGCCTGCCTATACATATTATCTGACAACTCCTCATCTCTGTAGAGCTTTTTGCTTGGCTAGATTGAATGCTAACCCTTCTATGGCAATGCAGGGCAGAATTCTGAATATGCCATACTCAGACAGGATCTGCCCTTGCTCTTCTGGCTCTATTGACTCATTAGCCCATGCCCTTTGGGAATGCCGCTTTTACGAGGAACTTCGATCGAACTATATTTTCCCCCTTTTAATATACAAATTCAATGCCTCTGTGACTGACATAATGCCTTTTTTACTAAGCGATAGGGACCCCAAGGCTACATTGTCAGTGGCAAGATTTGTTTAAATCCTTATATCCCTCCAGCACTAGATATATGCTGCTCAAGATCAATTGATCAAGGAGCTTCTAAGGGATAAAAGGAAAAGAAAAAAAAGGAAAGGCTTTGATTCTTCCTTAAGTGGTAGAGCAAGTAGGCATATAAAAACCAACTCTTCTTCTTCTTCTTCATCTCCACGTTTTATTGCCAGTGATCCTGTTGCTTCTGGCCAGCCATTCTGCTATCGGCCGGGCCTGAATTCAGTCTGGCCCTGGGAAATTGGCCGATCGCTTAATGATCGTGCGAAGTGGCCCCTGGTGGGCAGTCACAGCAGATGCTTTCTTCAGCACTTTTGGCTCCTCCTCCTGCCTGGTTGTGGGCCGAACGATGTTACGCCTCGATCGAGCAGAGCGGCACGGAGTTGAAGTGCCCTTTGCCGCCGAAGGCAGCCGTGGGGTCTGTTCCAGGGTTGCCACATCAAGCTGCCTGACATCTGCTTTGCGCCATGTTACCCGAAGGCCACTGAGACACCATTTGCTTATTGTAAATTTTTAACTGTCCCCAAACTCAGAGTGCTTTTCTCCAAGGCCAGATTAAATGCACTGCCATTGGGGGAGTCAGCAGGCAGATTTTCAGGGGTCCCCTTTTCTGAGCGACTTTGTGATTGTGGTTCAGGGAGTTTGGACACTGTTCGGCGTTTTTTTGTAGATTGTAAAAAGCATGATCTTGCCAGAGACAAATGGATCACAATATATATTCGGGGTGGGGGGTCTGCCCTAAAGCAAGATATAGTTGCAAAGTTATTGGCTGATGTGTGTGTATGTTAAGTGCCGTCAAGTCGCTTCTGACTCATGGCGATCCTATGAATCAATATCCTCCAAAATGTCCAATCTTTGACAGCCTTGCTCAGATCTTGCAAATTGAGGCCTGTGGCTTCCTTTGTTGAGTCAATCCACCTCTTGTTGGGTCTTCCTCTTTTCCTGCTGACCTCCACTTTTCCTAGCATGATTGTCTTCTCCAGTGACTCTTGTCTTCTCATAATGTGACCAAAATACAGTAGCCTCATTTTAGTCATTTTAAGTCAGTTCAGGCTTGATTTGATCTATAACCCACTGGTTTGTTTTTTTAGCCATCCACGGTATCCCTAACCCTCTCCTCCAACACCACATTTCAAAGGAGTCTACTTTCTTCCTGTCAGCTTTCTTCAATGTCCAGCTTTCACACGCATACAGAGTAATAGGGAACACGATGGCATGAATTAACTTGATCTTGGTGGCCAATGACACATCTTTACACTTAAGTATCATTTCTAGCTCTTTCATGGCTGCCTTTCCCAATCTCCTTCTGATTTCTTGGCTGCAGTCTCCCTTTTGGAAACGTAACCCTCGCTGTTTTATCTATGGTTTTTAATGATACCTCTTTTTAACTGTACTGTTTAGATATTATATTTTTGTATGTTTGGTTATTTATGTTTTACGGAATATGTTGAATTTGTTTTGCTTATGACCTGTTGGTCCACAAGCATAAAGAATGGAATAAAGGCAAAAGACACCCGTTGCTGTTCCTACCCCAGGTAAACTGGGAGAAGAGGTATGAAACAGCACACATTGTGGTACTTGTCTTTGTGTTTTGTGCAGTGAGGTTTCAGTTCGCATCAGACAAGTACAGTGATTTAAAGGACAAAACAGTGCCGACGAAACAGGTATGTTTAACGTTCATTATTATTAAAAAGTGGTTTTTGGTTTCCGTCAGCGCATAGTTTTAAATCAAGGGTTAGCCTGAAGAGATTCGTTCCCATTATAATTTTGAGGGGAAGGAGTTTCTACCCCAGCGGTCTACAAGTCTCTCTTCTTTTGAAATCCGTGGCCAAATCCATTTCCCAACCCAATGTAAACAGAATTTTGTCTGTTGGCTAAAGCTAGGAACAAAACTCGCTCTGGGCTTTTCACACAAACTGCCGTAATTGTGTTGTTGTGGGGTTGAGATAGGATCGTATCAGTGTGACCCTTTCCAACTTTTTAAAAAAGCGTCGCATTAGATTTTGTCACACACACACCCCATTGGAATGTAAACAGACATATGGAATATACATAGACAAGGCCTGAATTCCTGCCTGTGTACCCACAGCAAGCGGGAAGTATGAAGGACAAATCTTTAAGGACACCGATGGTGCATCTGACATTCATAATTTGTGTATTTGTTTCATTAAGCTATTATAAAGCAATTTATCATCACTGATAGATTTCCTTTCCTATTAAGAAGATCTCCAATCTTAGCTATCTTAAGGGGGGGGGCGGGTTGAGAAAGTGAACGTGGTAGAATCTGAAAGTACTTTGTAAGGAAAAGTACTCGAAAATTATTAATAAGAGGGGTACAGCCCATCTGTTACCTTACAATTTGGGGCTTCCCCGTTTCGATGTGGCACCTTGGCATTCACCACGTAGCCAGACCTGGTTCTAATAAAGCGCCTTTCTGTTTTCTTTGTAGTCCCATTATGCCGGAGATGGGCCGGAGTTCCAGCGTTCGCTGTTCAACCTCGGAGGGCAAAGTCCCTTGGTCTTGTATTATCTCAAGGTGCACGGGATCCCTAACACCCTAGGAAAATCTCGGCTTTACAAGATCACTCACACTGAAATTTGCAAAGAACCATATCCTTTTGTTGTTGTTGTAAGCCGAGTCGTATTTATCGGTTACAAAACTTGCATGTATCAATCGGAGGAAAAGTGTAAAGCAAACAGGGCTTCCGCTGCCTTGCCTAGCTTAGAATCATAGAGTTGGAAGGGACAACCAGGGTCATCTAGTTCAACCCCCTGCACAAGGCAGGAAATTCACAACTACCTCCCCTCCCACACCCCCAGTAACCCCTACTCCATGCCCAGAAGATGGCCAAGATGCCCTCCCTCTCATGAACTGCCTAAGTTCATAGAATCAACATTGCTGGCAGATGGCCATCTAGCCTCTGCTTAAAAACCTCCAGGGAAGGAGCAGTTACCACCTCCTGAGGAAGCCTGTTCCACTGAGAAACCGCTCTAAATGTTAAAGGTTCTTCCTAATGTCTAGCTGGAAGCTCTTTCGATTTAATTTTAACCCATAGGTTCTGGTCCAACCTTCTGGGGCAACAGAAAACAACCCAGCACCATCCTCTACATGACAGCCCTTCAAGTACTTGAAGATGGTTATCATCTCTCCTCTCAGTCTTCTTCTTTTCAGGCTAAACATACCCAGCTCCTTCAACCTTTCCTCATGGCGCCTAGTTCTCAAGATCTCATCAATGTTCCCTTTGCTCTGCGGAGACATAACAGCAGTGCACACTGATTCCTCATGTGGTTAAACCAAACCATAACAATGTAGCAGTAGTCACATGTTATGATGGGCCATGATTGGAAAGGCCAGCACGATTGAGATCCCTGTGTTGAACCATATCCCAAGACTCAAGGAGCTGAGACCCACAAGGCCTTGGTTTTCAGTGTTCAGAGAACTGGGGGGGGGGGGGAAAGAGGTGGGCAGCCTGGGAAGTTATGGGATAATTTTCCCAATTAGAAAATTAATAATAGCGAAGAAGGCTACCTGACAGACATTTGTTCACCTCTACTGGTCTTCCCTCGGCTAGTGTGGTGTAGTGGTTAAGAGCGGTGGACTCTGATCTGGAGAACCAAGTTTGATTCCCCATTTCTTCACGTGAGCAGCGGACACTAATCTGGTGAACCGGGTTGGTTTCCCCACTCCTACACATGAAGCCAGCTGGGTGACCTTGGGCTAGTCACAGTCTCTCAGCCTCACCTCCCTCACAGGGTGTCTGTTGTGGGGAGGGGAAGGGAAGGTGACTGTAAGCCAGTTTGATTCTTCCTTAAGTGGTAGAGAAAGTTGGCATATAAAAACCAGCTCTTCTTGTTCTTCTTGTACTGTTGTAGGAGATTCCTAGTGTTTTGGGGGTTCCTTACTAGACCAGTCTATGTGGAATGTGATTCCTGAAGATGACCGTACGAAAAAACAGTCCCACAAACCAGCATTTTAGTATCATTCTAGTACTGCATTTGCCCAGTGAACAGATGAATCATGGCTCAGCCTTGGACAAATGTTTCCAGATTCCAGGATGGTGTATTTTCCATATCATGTCTGGGTCAGATGTCTGGACCCTAAGCATTTGCAACCATGGGACGTGAACTTGGACATGATTTGTAGTACTTGGAACCGCTTTGCTGCGAGCCAGCCAGACTTTTAGACAGTTTATACGCTGCGTTATGCACTGTAAGCCTGTGCCTAGCCTCATTCGTATGGTTTTAAATTATACTGCCTAGCTGTTATGTTGGCTTTCTTCTGCAGAACTTTGAAGAGTCTGGGAAGGGAGGGTCAGTTTAATCAGTTTTGTTCTGCCGGGCATCCATAATCATTTCCAGCTATTCTGGGTTTTTGGCGAAGGTGGCCACTTCCATTAAAGATTAATGCCTGAATAACCTTGGGCAGTTCTGAGAGAAAATTCTTATCACTGTGTTCTCCAGGAAACCAAAATGCCTCCATTTGATAGATTAGGGAACTCAGCATTGTAATTTTCTGACAGCGTAGTTTATCTTTCCGCGGGGCACGTAAATGCAGGTTTTTAATTTCAGAAATGTGAGCTCAGTCGTTGAGAATATCTGAGATAGCGGAGGCTTCTAATTGTTCATGTACCACCCCGTGGCTCAGAGTGGTAAGCTGCAGTACTGCAGTCCAAGCTCTGCTCACGACCTGAGTTCGATCCCGATGGAAGTCGGTTTCAAGTAACCGGCTCGAGGTTGACTCAGCCTTCCCTCCTTCCGAGGTCTGTAAAAGAGCACCCAGCTTGCTGGGGGTAAAGGGAAGACGACTGGGGAAGGCACTGGCAAACCACCCCGTAAAACAAAGTCTGCCTAGTAAACGTTGGGATGTGACGTCACCCCATGGGTCAGGAATGACCTGGTGCTTGCACAGGGGACCTTTACCTTTTACCACTTAAGGAAGAATTGCCTTTCTGAAGCAATGCGCAGCAGAAACCGCCTGTTACGCGGAGGAATGTGGCCAGCGCTTACTGGGGACGATGATTCTCCTGGCCTCATGACCATTGCTTCCCTTCATCTGCCAAAGCTGATGAGTGATCAGAATGCTACTCTGGTACTATTTTGCGGTACCATTTGCGTTAGCAACTAATGTCGTAGTACTCGCTGTCCTAGTAGAGGCTGGTGAACAGCAAATGCTGTTCCTTTTCTTTCTTTTTACAAAAAAAAAACTTTAATATTAGAACATAGGAACATAAGAAAGGCCATGCTGGATCAGACCAAGGCCCATCAAGTCCAGCAGTATTTTCACATAGTGGCCAATCAGGTGCCTCCAAGAAGCCCACAAACAAGACGACTGCAGCAGCATTGTCCTGCCTGTGTTCCACGGCACCTAATATAGTAGGCATGCTCCTCTGATCCTGGAGAGAATAGATATGCCTCATGACTAGTATCCATGGATAGCCCCATCCTCCATAAGAACTTAAGGAAAGCCCTGCTGGATCAGACCCAGGCCCATCAAGTCCAGCAGTCTGTTCACACAGCGGCCAACCAGGTGCCTCTAGGGAGCCCTCAAACAAGACGACTGCAGCAGCACCATCCTGCCTGTGTTTCACAGCACCTAATAGAATAGACATGCTCCTCTGATCCTGGAGAGAATAGAGTGGCTCTGGCAAGAAGTTTGTGTGGCTTCCTCCATTAATCCTTAAAACAACTCTACGAGGCAAGGTAGGCTTAGGAACAAGTTAACTCAAGGTCACCCAGGTGAGCAAAAGCAGAAATTTGAAAACTACTTTGGCTCACTCCAGAAACCATCAAGATCTCCATCAGAACCCCAATTCGAATTGCTACTGGCTTTTAACAACAAGCCCAGCCCCAAAGATGTTTAACAAATTGGGGGTGGGTTTGAAGGAGGAGGCTTTTGTTAACATCATGATGCAGTAAATAAGAGCAGAGGTTTGGAGCGGTGGAGTCTGATCTGGAGAACCGGGTTGGTTTCCCCACTCCTCCCCACGAAGCCAGCTGGGTGACCTTGGGTAAGTCACAGCTCTCTTAGAGCTCTCTCAGCCCCACCTACCTCACAGGGTGTCTGTTGTGGGGAGGGGAAGGGAAGGTGATTGTAAGCTGGTTTGAGTCTTCCTTAAGTGGTAGAGAAAGTCGGCATATAAAAACCAGCTCTTCTTCTTGTTCTGGTTATAACACTTCTGGTTTTGCTCTACAAAGAGTTACATGAGATTTTGACTGCGGGGGGACGGGGCGGGCCTTGCTGTGTCCAGGGCTTTCCATAAATGACTCTGAAAGTCGTGTGGATTTTCATGGTTTTAACTTAAGCCTGCTATGATCAGGTTCCTCAAAGAACTGTATCTGTATCAAAGTCTGTATCTGTGTCAGATTTGGTTCATGGCTATACTCTGAAGCTTTAGATTAATCCCAAGGAAATTTGGTAAATCCTCTCTCAGAGGCCCTTGTTTCTGTTAGATATGATCTCCTGGTTTATTTTTCCCCCCTTGTGGTTGCCAAGTCAGTGTTGGAAACGTCGTGTTTGCATTTACGGTATTTCTCAGTTACTCTGTAGGCCTTTATGTGTCCTTTTCCTCTTCAAAACTGATGTGCTAAATTCCTCATCCATGATAAGCTTTTTTATTCCGGTATCTATAGAATTCATGGAGATGCATGGTTTACAGTGCCATCCTTTCTAAGTTGGAAGGTGTAAGATAGCACTGGTGGGGCAGTAGTCTTCAGCCACCATTAGCCCCAGTTATCAGCATGGGGCCCAGTTTTAATTCTTAACATGCATGTCCCTTTCATTCTCTGTCTAAAGCTTTTTGTGGTGTAGTGGTTAAGAGTGGCGGACTCTAATCTGGAAAACCGGGTTTGATTCCCCACTCTTCCACATGAGCAGCGGAGACTAATCTGGAGAACCGGGTTTGATTCCCCACTCCTCCGCATTAAGCCAGATGGGTGACCTTGGGCTAGTCATAATTCTCTGAGAGCTCTCTCAGCCTCACCTGCCTCACAGGGTGTCTGTTGTGGGGAGGGGAAGGTGATTGTAAGCTGGTTTGGTTCTTCCTTAAGTGGTGGAGAAAGTTGGCATATAAAAACCTACTCTTCTTCTTCGTCTAGTCTCCTTAGGGACCCCAGTTTTCCGCAGAGCAGTGCAAAGCCACTTCTGTTGCATTTCTGGTTGGGTATGGCTGTTCTCCATATTACGAAGGTACAAGCAGGTTTCTGATTAGAGTAGTGGTTCCCAAAGTGGGCAGTACCACCCCCTGGGGGTGTTGGGATTACCCAGGGAGGCACTAAGAGACAATGGGGCAGCAGGGGGCGCTAGAGGTGGTCCCCTTCAACTCTGTTGTTCGCTAATTTACAATAGATCAAGCTATGGCACCAGCCTGGCAAATTTGGTGGAAAATATCAGAATTTTTTCCCAGACTTTGAAGAGCTGGTACCACCGGATCAAGTTCATCAATTTTGTTGAATGGATTTCAACTAAAAAGTTTTAATTTGATTTTGAATTAGATGTGCAACCAACTGTTACTGTTTTGAAATTTTATTGTTATTATCTTCTTTAGTGTGTCATGCAAACCCCTATTTTGACTGATGCTTTTTATAGGGTAGGGGGCGCTGGGGTTGAGTTTGCGGAACCAAGGGGGCGGTGGCCTGAAAAGTTTGGGAACCCCTGGATTAGAGGGACAGGAGGTTGGATACTAATAACTTACGTGTTGAAACTGATACACAAACACAACTGGCCGCTGCAGTTGTTCTCAGCCTTAGACCATGAGTGCAGCTCATTCCGAGCCCTTCTCCCATGCGTATCTTAACTGGAGCAGAAGGCAAATGATCACATTCCTCTCCTTCCATCTCTGAAACGGCGCCAGAAGCATGCTATGCTCAGACACATCCTCAAGTGACCACTCTAGGCCCCGCGTAATGCTGTTTCCATCTGCAAGGCATGCTGACTTGATATAGAATCATAGAGTTGGAAGGGGCCACCAGGGTCATCTATTCCAACCCCCTGCACAATGCAGGAAATTCACAACTACCTCTCCCCCCCAACACACACACAGTGCCCAGAAGATGGCCAAGATGCCCTCCCTCTCATGATCTGCCTAAGGTCATAGAATCAGCATTGCTGACAGGTGGCCAGCTAGCCTCTGCTTAAAAACCTCCAGGGAAGGAGAGCTCACCACCTCCCAAGGAAGCCTGTTCCACTGAGGAACCGCTCTGTTAGAAAATTCTTCCTAATGTCTAGATGGAAACACTGATATGAATTCAGTGTTCCAGTCAAACCTCCCAAAAGATTGTGAGGGGAGGAAGAGTGTTTTTCCTTGACTGGACAGGCAGCACGGCAGTGTCTCCCACTTATCAAGATGTCATTGTGGAAAGTCAGAAGTTCACCAAGAAACTGCACGATGATTTTCTCGAGTAAGTAGTCACAGACTCACAATAACTGTCTTTGCTACTGCAAAGCTCTTTGTGTTTGGTTGGGGAGGCTTTATAAAGAACTGCATGCAAAAGATCCCAGATTCAGTCCCTTAGGGAGCAGGTTTTGGGAAAAGGCTTTCTTCCTCTGAAACCTGGGAGAGCTGCTGCCAATCAGAGTCAGCAGCCTCGAGCTTAATGGACTAACAATCAACTGTTTAAATGAACAAATTAAATTGCCTAACGGGGGGAAAAACCCACAAGAAATGTGAATCACAGTGATGGTTCAAAAATAATAAAATTCAATAATACAATGTCCATTTCAGCTACTTCCTTAGACAGTCTGGTACTTCGGGTAGATTGCATTGTTTATCATGCATTCCTCGTCAAGAATTTTGTGTTTTTTAAAATTTATAAACTGATCCAAGAAAATGCTTTTAAGGCTGCCGTGAAGAAATTCAGCTAGAATTTGCCCCGTGGCGCAGAGTGGTAAGCTGCAGTACTGCAGTCCAAGCTGTGCTCACGACCTGAGTTGGATCCCAACGGAAGTCAGTTTCAGGTAGCCGGCTCAAGGTTGACTCAGCCTTCCATCCGAGGTCGGTAAAATGAGTACCCAGCTTGCTGGGGGTAAAGGGAAGGTGACTGGGGAAGGCACTGGCAAACCACCCCGTCAACAAAGTCTGCCTAGGAAACGTCGGGATGTGATGTCACCCCATGGGTCAGGAATGACCCGGTGCTTGCACAGGGGACCTTTACGTTTAAAACACACACACACAAAGATTTTCTGTAACTGCATCGTTCACAACGGTGAAACGTGAAAGATAATATAGATCTGTAGATTCTTTAGCTACTGATTGAGGAGCAAGAGTTGCACAGAGACCTGACCAACGCCCAGGTCCTTAAGATGCCCTTGGCAACTCAGCGTTGCAGTCCTAGGCAGAAGGGCTCTAGCATGAACCCACCGAAAGCAATCAGCTTAGACCGGAGTAACTCCACATAGGACAGCGCTTGGTGAGTCATTCATTTCAGTCTAAAGCGTTGCAGATGTCGACAGCTGCAGTCCTCTGAGCTGAGTGGGGGAAAGCCGGTTCAAGGGCACCCTTTCAGGGCTCTTCTGGACCAAGAGATTTGAAGAATGCTGAGGCTTCCAAACAAACAAAACTTACTGGAAAAAGCCAAGATAACCCAATTGCTCCATTTTAACGTTCAACTCCGAATCGTCTAATGTTTTAAATAGCTGGGGGGGGGGGGGGTGTGTGATTAGCATCTTACAGTTCCAAAAAGCGCTGCATTCTTCTGGATAATATTTCAAGTATGCTTAATATGTGGCTTCGCTTTTTAGTTTTGAGCATAGATGCACCGAAGAACTAACGGAGATAGAAGAGCAGAGAGAAAAAGTGAACCGGAGATTCCTAAGGTTTGTTTTTTATCTGTTTCAATCATTAACAAAGAGTTCATCCTTAGGAATATTAGTAACTGCCAGGAACAAATTATATGTCTGTGTCTAGCAATCAATCGATCGATCGATCAATTGATCTTTATTGGCATATACTCAGAAATATGACGTGAGCAGTACACAAAATTCACTGTCCATACATTTCCGATTTAAATATGGTTCAGACTTTAGTCCTTATATTGACAACATCCAGACTAGTAGTGACTGTTGTTTTCTTTATCCCACCCCACCCCCAATAATTCTTATTGTATGCAAAATATTAAAGCTTGAAAGCAGCTGAGGAATAAAGCAATATATCAGGTAAACAGTTTTATTAAAAACTCAGGCATTATAATGGTGAATACATTTTTAATGTGCACTGAAGGAAGTCTGTCTAATGCTGTAGTAACTGAAGCGGTGTGCGGTTGCACCTTTCACAACTTCAGCATCAAGAGCCAAAGAAGAAAACTTTGGGTTGGACCCAGGCATCCGAGGGCACCAGGATCACAGACCTTCCTCTTAACAGTCCTGCCCGACCCCGGCTATGTCAATCCCCAAGTTCGCCGGACCTGCATGGACTAATAGCCGTGAAGATTGCCAGCCACCTGGGTCCGCAGAAGTTTTAAAATGTTAATTAAAAATAATAATTATGCAGGCCAAAAGTCCAGCGCAGGAGAAATGGAATTCAGCGCATGTGTGCAGGCCCAGGTGAATCCTGAACTCCAGATGGTGGTGCAGGTTTTATTGGCATATTGAAATGTTACCTTTCTCTTGGGTTGATTTAAACGCTTCTAGAAGAGTTATGCTACTGTGTTTTGGAACACAGCTCTCAAGGAGTAACTCTTGAGGAGGGAAAGCAGTTGCGTTGGCCTTGCCCTGCTTACTAGAAATTCCAGACACTCACTGAATTGTCACTTGAGCTAGGCTAAATTAGGAGGAACCACAGATGCAAGTCTTCAAAAGTGCAGCCGCCAAGACAGGACTATAGGAGACAGGTCACTAAATGGTCATTGTCTTTTGTTTCTAGGCTGTTGGCAAAAGTCAACAAGAATCCTAATGAACTACAGTTGAGAACGCAGGCCTTAATCCAGAAACTGGTTAGTCACCTTTTTATATCAATCTTTTAAGTGTGTTTTGCAGCTTAGATGAGGAGCAGGGAGCCTGTCTGTGTTCGAGGACGCTTCTGTACATTTTAAATGGGCGAGAAGAGCACATTCCACTTAAAGGGAGGGGCTGTGGCTCAGTGGTAGAGCATCTGCTTCGTATGCAGAAAGTCCCAGGTTCAATCCCCGGCATCTCCAGTTAAAGGGACTTGGCAAGTATGGCCGGGAATACTCAAGCCAGTCACTGTAATTAAACCATATAATATCAGTATCTAATGTAATGTAATTTTTGTGCTTGATTTTAACTGTTTCCTTGTTGGACCTGATTTGATCTTTGTCTACTTGATTGTAACAGCCTTTGGCTATATACAGTAAATCTGTACCTGTAAACTACCTCGGGGAGGGGCTGTGACCCAGTGGTAGACCAGTGGTAGCATGCAGAAGGTCCCAAGTTCAATTCCGGCGTAACCGGTTAAGTAGGCAAGTAGGCGATGTGAAAGACCCCTGCCTGAGACCCTGGAGAGCCGCTGTCGGTCTGAGTACACAGTACTGGCTTTGATGGACCAAGGGTCTAATTCAGGATAAGGCAGCTTCATGTGTTCACTTTGTCTCGTATGCATATGCCGGACACATAGGTGGGATGCCCATCTTCAACTAGCAGAGCTGAGAAGAAGCCCCCGTTCTTTATCCAGGCAGGTGATAAAGCCCACTCAACAACTTCTGCCTCTTTTAGGAAGGGTACAGCTCCCTCCACCAGAACCCTCATTAGTACCTCTCTTTTAAAACAGCCAGCATTGTCCACAAGATCTGCACAGGCCCTGACCTGCTTTCTTGGCCCAGCTACTTTGCATGGCGTCCTTAACTAAGCACTTCCCACTAGCACTTCTTTGGGCTAGTACTTGTTCGCAGCTGCCACACTTATGGACCGTTCGCCACCCCCGGATGCTCAGCCTTCTTCTTCCAGAACCCCCTTTTCTCCTGCAGTCCTTACAATACCTATGACTCATGGAAGGTGGGTAGTAGGTTTTCCTGGATGCTTACCTGAATCAGAAGAATGTCACCTGGTAAGCTGTTCGTTCCAGTAAAGTTAAGATTTTTTTTTCAATTGGAGGCATCAGATTAGTAAAGCAAAGTTAGACGTGCCATGGAAATCTTGCTAATTGCTGCTTCAGGTTCTCCCTGGCTATCATTCCACGTTTTTTCCAATACTGACTTTCTCTGGGGATTGACAATGCAATCCTGAGTAAAGTTATGTCCTTCTGAGACATCTTATCTAGAATAGATGTGTGTTCCTGGCTTAACTTGGCAGTCAAATTTTCAGATCAAATCAGGTTTATTTACGGTCAAAGACCAGCAACAGTTGCCATAGTTCCAGCCATATTAAAATTACCGGATATCACCATTACAATAATACAGCACATCTCTGATCCAAGGTGATAAATCCTTAGTCTAAATATATGCCTATTGTAAAGGTAAAGGTCCCCTGTGCAAGCACCAGGTCATTCCTGACCCATGGGGTGACGTCACATCCCGACGTTTACTAGGCAGACTTTGTTTATGGGGTGGTTTGCCAGTGCCTTCCCCAGTCATCTTCCCTTTACCCCCAGCAAGCTGGGTACTCATTTTACCCACCTCGGAAGGATGGAAGGCTGAGTCGACCTTGAGCTGGCTACCTGAAACCAACTTCCGTCGGGATCGAACTCAGGTTGTGAGCAGAGCTTGGACTGCAGTACTGCAGCTGACCACTCTGCGCCACAGGGCTCTCATATATGACTATTGTATGCTCCATTTTATGGGCAAGGGCATCTCCTCATCCTACCCACCTGCACACAATTTGTTAATATACAGCATTAGCAAAAAGTACATTTAAAACACCTAAATCTCTATGCATTAACTATAATTAATAAGGGTTTAAAATTTAAACTACCTTCTTTTGTCTTATTGAGCATGCCAGTGCACAAAATTTTGCCACCTTAAGGGTGGTTTCATTGGAACAGTCGGCAAGAAGAAGGCCAGTATAAAAGGAATTTACCTGGATATTTGTTCAATATTGGGCTGATAAAACTAGATCTAATCTCCTGATAAAAGCAACAATCCAGTACGGCATGTTCAATTGTTTCTATCTTGCCTGACTGGTGGGGACAGAATCGCTGGGCGTATGGAATACGTGCGTATCTCCCTTCAACAAGGGAAGATGGGAGTGCGTTGAATCGGGCTAAGGTTAAAGCTCTTTTCAGCCTAGATGATCAAGAGGCAGGGTGGCTTTGTGGATGAAGCTGTTGTGCGGAGCTTGGACTGCATCTCAGCTGCTGAGCGCCATCTGTACCCTTCTGGTTGCTGGGTGGAATCTCTTTCAGGGGGAGGATCACGAAGCCAAAGAGTGTTTCAGACCCACACGGGGGAGCCCTCCCAAAAGAAGGCAGGGCCAGACATACTATTCCTTTTATACAGCGAATTGCAACTATTTGCTTTGCTTCAACAGGAGAACCCAAAAGTAGGCCAGACTGCATCCAGTACAGTGAAAAAACCCGAATACTGAGATTTCACAAACCAGCTGAATTGCTCCTTCCACTGAATGAAGTTCAGCAACATACGTGGGATTAAACATGACTTCTCTTTCAGGTCAATAAAGTATGAGATCCAGCAGCTTTTCATTCCAAATATGGTTCATTTAATTTTGTTTAATGAATAGGCTTTTGGCAAATCAACATCTTGTATTGTAAAGTGCCCAGACAGAAACCAGCATTTTTGGAAGATCTTTGTGGGAAGCACATTTTTAGTAGAGAAAAATACATTATGAAAATTAATAAATATTTAATTTTGAAAAAAGCATCCTGATCATGGCTATTCCTTATTATAATAAAAACCAGCAAAAGGTTTATTGTGTTTATTGTGGCAGAGGCAGTCCTGCCAATTTCCCAATGCCCCAAATCGTTCTGTTAAAAAGAAAAATTGGCATACTTTTAGGCCTCGAGGAATACCATAGCTCCACCGCCTGGGTTAGTAGCAAACAGATTGTTTTCTTCCAGCGCTAACCTTTGGTCGCCGTGCTTGTAGTAAGCCTCTTTCACATTTGCTAGGAACCTCTCCAGCTTGTCTGCAGGAACCATCGACACAATGCAGCCCCCCCATCCTGCACCCGTGAGACGTGACCCAACTGCTCCAAATTGCCTGGAAGAACCAAAAGCAAGAAAACAGATGTTTTGGGGAACCGTAAATTTAAAAAAAAGAGAACATGCATTATATGCAACTCATCTATGGAACACTGAACACTGGGCATTAACGGGTTAGACTTCCTCTAATTTTCTGGAGCTTAAAGGAATCAGTAGCTGGTGGTGAAGGATTTGGCTTAAGCAAGGTGTGTGTGTGTGTGTGTGTGCCATCAAGTCACAGCCAACTTACAGCGACTCCTCCTGGGCCAACACAGTGGCCAACCAGGTGCCTCTAGGAAGCACACAAACAAGACAACTGCAGCAGCACCATCCTGCCTGTGTTCCACAGCACCTAATATATTTGGCATGCTCCACTTTTCCTGGAGAGAACAGGTATGCACCACGACTAATATCCATTTTAACTAGAAGCCAAGAATACTCCCTCTCCTCCATGAACATGTCCACTCTCTCTTAAAGTCTTCCAAGTTGGCAGGCCATCCTGGGGCACGGAGTTCCACAATTTAACTATGCAGCAACACTGCTAATTTACTTACTCAGTTACGAATAAAGCCAAACGCTTTAGCCGCCAGGTATTAAAAAATACACAAGTGTAGAAGGCAAAGGGTTATTTGCACTACATTCCCCCCCGATATTTTATTTTTTACTTCTTTTTTAAAAATCAGTTGTTCATCCTTTTTTCAAATAAATTCATCTTCCCAAGGCACCTGCTTTAAGGTTAAGGGGAGTAGAAAGCAAGCAGGGGAAAGAAGCAGTTTGTTAGCAGCATTCGTTCAGTAAAGATCCTTCCGTTTTTTTTCTGCTCAGCTGGTAGTCATAAGAGAAATTTCCATATCTGGTCAAGACCAGATGCTGAACAGCTCTGCTCATCAAGAAGAAACACTTCATTGCTGTCAGAGATTCGCCAGCTCGCTCCATTCACAGCAATAGTTTTTTTTTGGGGGGGGGGATCCTGTGACACCCACTCAAGTAATTCACTGTGACTTTAACTCAGGCGTGTTCTCATTCATCTTTCTCATCTCCCAACACCCCCCAAAAAAGCCATTTAATGTATGCAGTTGCTGCCCCCCCCGTTACCACAACGTGCCAGTGTTTTTGCCCGTCGGCATTCTGCACCAGTGACATGCAATAAAAAGAGCCCCGCTGGGGGAAATCTTCCCCATCGTACCCAGGAGAAATTGCATAAATAAAATATCTCCTGAATGAGATAAGGCTGAAACAAATTGACAAGCAGTCGGTCACATACCAGACACTTCCCGTCATAAATATTTTAAACTAGGTTTTATATTGGGGGAATTTAGGAAACAAAAAACTGGGGCAGATGTCTAGATGCATCCTTCAGGGTTTTATTACGGCTGCCAGAACTGAGCGCGCTTTTATTTCAATGGGCCCTTTAATATGCGTTTTCATCTCGGCGCTTACCTGCCTCCATTATTTTCTGTTTTGTTCAACCAGCATCTTGAACGGCTTACACAGTTATGGCCAATTTTCGTTTTCATCCAGTCTATACAAACTTCCACAAAACAAGGCACTGGCTTGCCCTTTTAGCCAATTTCAGGCCGCAAGCCAAACCGCTATAGAGCTGTCCTGCCTAACAAATTATATGAGGGTGGATTCATAGGAATCTTTCCTGCCACTTCATTAGCAGAAATGTATAGGAACTGGGATTCGGGAAAGGATCATTGTGAGTTAGGATCATGGGTTACAGAAGCAGTATCCTCACCTCACAGGGTTGCCAACCTCCAGGTGGCACCCGGAGATCTCCCGCTATTACAATCAATCTCCAGGATAACCAAGATCAGTTCCCCTGGAGAAAATGGCTGCTTTGGAGGATGGACTCGATGGCATTATACCCTGCTCAGGTCCCTCCCCTCCCCAAACCCTGCCCTCCCTAGGCTCTGCCCCCAAAATCTCCAGGTTTTTCCCAACCCAGAGCTGGCAACCCTATCCCTTCAGCAGGTCTGATGAACACAGATCAGCCTTCAGTGTTGATTTGTGTGGGTTGTACTCTTCCATAATTCTCCCATACCCTTTTATACGAATCTCTATCGCAACATTCAAAACAGGCAGCTTGTGGTGTGGTTAAAAACTGTTGTTTGAAGCCCAAACAGTCTCATAAGCCATCAGATACCCTGAAGGTCCCACCAGCCTAAAAGCCTTTCCAAGATCTTCACTAGCTACTTGAGTTCCCTGATTTAATTTCCTACATGATCCTATTAATTGACCTTGTGCTTTAACTGTCATACACAGAGTCCAAAATTGGTACAATATTCTTTTCCATATGAGCTGGTGCTTCTCAAACTTGAATCTTACCAAATCCTCTATGCACTAGTACAATAACTGTTTAGGTATTCCCCAAAATGGCATTTTTTCTTAGCTTGTAACAAGCCACAATGCACATTTCAGGAAAGTGGGGATGAAGGGAAAATTATCCTGACACCAAAGACTCTGGTAGATCGTAAAATCACATGGTGGATTTAGCCTTGAGCATCCTGACCCTGTTTTGGCCAAACAGGTGGTGGCCTTTGACCACTATAAAAGCTTCCAGGTGAGGTGTGTTTGCTGGTCTTGAGCAGCTTAGAGATTCCAGGCGGCAGAGCTCTTAAGCAGGGAGATACGAAGAAGAAAGGAAGATGAGGCTGCAGCATTAGCAAGGCAGGAAAGGTAAGACATAAGGTAGATTTTTCTTGTAGCAGAGAAGTGAGTGCCTTTGAGGGTTCATTGAAGAAGAACTGCTTTGGGGGAGATGTGGGTGATTCCCAAGGTAAGGAGGTACTATTTAACTCAAACCCCCTGTTCTTAGACAGAGGTCTTGGACAATAAAACTTAAATAAGACCCATATCTAAAAACACCTCCCTTCGGCTCTTCTCTTCCGCCTCTAAAAAAATAGCAACAAAATAGGTACATTGAGGGTCATAGTCCCCTAAGAGGAGTTGAACCTCTTGCTCTAAAGAGGCTCGAGAAAAGGTGGACCATTTATCAAAATATGGCGTAAGTTGGGACACTTACGGGTACTGCAAAAGGTTATGTACCAAGGAGTCCCCTGACCGAAGAGGGCAGGGACATAGCCGGTCTGAAAAAGGGGGAATTAAATCTTGAGCGCGTAAAAGTTCTACATAACTTTAGACTAACCAGAGAATCCAAATAGGAAGGAAGATTACCCTTCGAGAACAGGCCCAGGGCAAGCGGAGAACATGTCCTCCGAGTATCAAAACGAGTGTTATCTCTAGCACAGATCAACTTGGCCCCATGTTTTTTACATTGATCTACAGAAAAAGAGAAAAGGTCCTCCACCTTCTGATTTACAAGTGATAGTTTCTATTCAAAAAGCAGGAGGCAGGGCAGGGAGCCTTAAAAGAGACTCTGAGGGTTAAGCTTACCAAACTACCCAGGCACAAGCTTCTATTGATCAAAGACCAAAACTCATAAGGAAGGGTTGAGGATGAAATGCACCTGGGGAGTCATCCAATTGCTGGAAGGAAGTAAAGAGGTATTTAATTAAAGGAGAATTGATTTGGGGCTGATATGGATTCAAATTTCTTACCGCTTATGAAATGAGTGGTATGCGTACAATCACATGGAGGCTGAACTACATTTGGTCTGGTGGCTGTTTTTTCTGCTTGATGAGATATTACCTTATGGTTATAATTAGGGTTGCCAGCTCTGGGTTGGGAAATACCTGGAGATTTTTGGGGCGGAGCCTGAGAAGGGCTGGGTTTGGGGAGGGAAGAGACTTCAATTCTATAGAGTCCAATTGCCAAAGTGGCCATTTTCTCCAGGGGAACTGATCTCTATCGGCTGGAGATCAGTTGTAATAACAGGAGATCTCCAGCTAGTACCTGGAGGTTGGCAACCCTAGTTATAACAGGGTTAATATTGCAGTTGTTGTGACCGGGGTATTGTCTTCTAGTTTGGTACTACTGGGCTCTATTGCTAGTCGAGAACTTGGTGTTATCTTAGGGTGAGGGAGGTGGTATCTTCTCACTAGGTCTATGGGTGGTGGTGTTGTGTAGTTTATGGTTACCCAGTGCATTGGTTATAATAATGGTTAGCCAGATGCCTCTGGGAAGTTCATAACCAGGTCATGAGGGGCATGGCATCCTTCCAGTTTTTGTCCCTAGCAGCTGGTATTGAGAGAGAGGGAGAGAACTGTGCAATAATTCTATCCCTCAGGTGAGCAAGGTGTTCACTATGGAATCTGTCTCCTGATCCTCCAGCTCTGCTTGACAGGGTGGGTGAGACTATTAGCACGCATTCTCAGGGGGGAGGGACTGTGGCTCAGTGTTAGAGCATCGGCTTGGCATGCAGAAGGTCCCAGGTTCCCTCCCCGGCATCTCCAGTTACAGGGAGTGCGCAAGTAGGTGTTGTGAAAGACCTTCGCCTGAGAACCTGGAGAGCCACTGCCGGTCTGAGAAGACAATACTGAGTTTGATGGACCAAGGGTCTGATTCAGTATAAGGCAGCTTCATGGGGATAGGCCATGGCTCAGTGGTAGAGCATTGGCATGTAGAAGGTCCCAGGTTCAATCCCCGGTATCTCCAGTTAAAGGGACTAGGGAAGTAGGTGATGTGAAAGACCTCTGCCTGAGACCCTGGAGAGCCGCTGCTGGTCAGAGTAGACAATACTGACTTTGATGGTCCAAGGGTCTGATTCAGTGTACGGCAGCTTCATGTGTTCAAACACCGGCTCACAGTATGCAAACTATTGCTCTAAGCAGAAACACAGCCCTGCTACTAAGCAGGATGCTGACTACCAGGCACTGTTTACAAAAAGTGAGTGACATTTTAATATACAAGCAGTATGTGACTTAAAAGGAGCCCCAAGGCACAGAGTGGTAAGCGGCAGTACTGCAGTCAAGCTCTGCTCACAACCTAAGTTCGATCCCAACAGAAGTCGGTTTCAGGTAGCCGGCTCAAGGTTAACTCAGCCTTCCGTCCTTCCGAGGTCGGTAAAATGAGTACCCAGCTTGCTGGGGGTAAAGGGAAGATGTCTGGGGAAGGCACTGGCAAACCACCCAGTAAACAAAGTCTGCCTAGTAAACGTCGGGATGTGACGTCACCCCATGGATCAGGAATGACCTGGTGCTTGCACAAGGGACCTTTACTTTTTACCCGACTTAAAACACTCTTGCTGCATTTGAACCCCATTGGCTGGGGTCCTTCTCCAATACAAAGGTGCAGCAAGCGTCTTTCCCTATGTGCTGGTCTGTGGCTTGACTGCAGATGCTTGCGGCGTTCCATTCATGCACCGGCTGCATGCTCATCAATACCTCCTAGAAGTTTAGCTCATTCGAGTCTTACGAACTGGCTAAGGCGGTCTGAACTGCAGTGTCTGAACTGCAGACTCGACACGGACGTATCGAGTATCCCTGGAGAGACTGAAATGATTATCTCTCTTCCCCATCATTACTAGCTCTTCACATCTGGAACCCTCTGGGCCCCACGCTCTTACAACAGATCCGAAGAGGCAGTAATAGCACCAAACCACTACAGCTCCCTGCCAAGCCATAGCCAGGACAACCATACTGTATGGCCATACTGAAGTAATTTTAATTTCTTCCGAGAGCTTTGCGCTGATATACCAGCCTGGAACGGTTGTTATCAACTAGATGCAAGCAGTTACACATGAAAAATTAGGAGACTGCAGTATTGGAGGAAGGCAAACTGCAGATACCGTAGGGTTCACTGTATTTTCTTTATTAACTAACTTTCCCTGTTCCAAGTGCCCCTAGAAACAGCAGCTGGTTGCTTCAGAGAACCAGCGTTCAGCAAAAGAAGTATTTGGAGACCTGTCTGGGAGGATGAAGAGCCCCGGGGCGCAGAGAGCTAAGCTGCAGTACTGCAGTCCAAGCTCTGCTCACAACCTGAGTTTGATCCCAACGGAAGTTGGTTTCAGGTAGCCGGCTCACCTTCCATCCTTCCGAGGTCGGTGAAATGAGCACCCAGCTTGCTGGGGGTAAAGGGAAGACAACTGGGGAAGGCACTGGCAAGCCACCCCGCAAACAAAGTCTGCCTTGGAAATGTCAGGATGTAACATCACCCCATGGGTCAGGAATGGCCCGGTGCTTGCACAGGGGACCTTTACCTTTTACCTAACCTGGAAGGATGAGATTGAATGGTCTCCAGGGAAAGGGCTTGGTCTTACTATTTATTTGAACAGCATCTAACACTGATATGTCTTGAGGTAGTTAATAAAGGCATGTTTTGGATATGAAAACGTGCCCCTTAGAGCACTAGGGAACTGCATTTGGGATGGTATTTTAGGCTGCTGAAGGAGGGAGAGGCGAGGAAGTTGTGCTACGCAGGCGGAAATACTTCCATTGGTGGAAACGCTGTGGTGGATCCAACGCGAGACTTTGATCCCAGAAGTTATATGCAGGCCTCCTGAGGCAGTAATCCTCTGAGAGTGCAAGAACTCTGACCTACAAATGATGCTCTTCCCCCAGCCTGCAAGGGCCTCCCAGCTGATTTCAGTTGTGGGTCCAGCTCTGTGCAAAGTGTGACTCGAAGCCTTGCAAGCAAGAAAAGCTTTTGCATCACCCAAAACTCCGTCTTGTCGTTTGCACTGGCTTCAATCTATCCTTCTGTACACTGCAGAAATACAGGCCCACCAAACTGGGCAGTTTTTATACGGTTCCTTCAGGAAAAGTCTACATCTCAGAATATCAGTTGCTAAGACCCACCGTCTGCTGCAGGCCAAGCAGATATTAAGACACAGGGGTGCCTATCAACTCAATAGTAAAAAATTATGGGTCAGTTCTTGGACCACATCCCTATTTCCAACACAATCCCGCTCCAAAATCTATACTTGTTGCTTCTAAGTGCCACACTCCACTGCAGACCTGCTCCAAAATCTATACTTGATGCTTCTAAATGAAGGGGGGGGGGGATATCTAATTTTCCTACCAAGACTGACACGTTTAAGTCTAGAGTTCTGCAAAGCAGAATTTCTATAATCTATTTTGGTTGCATCAATGAGGGCTGCTTGCTGCTTAATTTAGATTTTTTAAAAAAATTCACGTGGTTCTAATTAGACGCTGGAGAGGTCGGTGGTTTAGATTTCAAGCTGGATCAATGACTGGCAGGTTATGAAATTGTTTCCTCTCTTAAGATTTCTTATTTTAATAGGTTGCTTTTGAGTTAAGGATTTAACTCCTTGTCAGACCTCACCACCCCCTGCTGGTGCAAAAAGTAATTAACGTTGGACAATCAAGCAGAGTTAACACCTTCGAAGCCTACGGAAGTGAGCGGGCTTAGAAGGGTGTCAACTCTGCTTGGGATGGCATAGTGCAGGTAAAGCAACTGTATCATCAAATGCTTGAGGTGGAAGGAGTGGAGAGAAGTCAGTGTAATGCCAAAGAACACAGCAGAGATGAGAACATAAGAAAGGCCAAGCTGCATCAGACCAAGGACCATCAAGTCCAGCAGTCTGTTCACACAGTGGCCAACCAGGTGCCTCTAGGAAAGCAGTTAAGGGGAGACATGATAGACGGTCTATAAAATTATGCCTGGTATGGATAGAGTGGACAGGGAGAACCCTTTCTCCGTCTCTCTGCTGAAGCTGGAGGGTGACACATTCAAAACAGATAAAAGGAAGTATTGCTTCACACAATGCACAGTTAAATCCCTGCCCCAGGATGGAGTGACGGCTGCCAACTTGGAAGGCTTTAAGAGAGAAGTGGACATGTTCATGGAGGAGAGGGCTATACATGGCTACTAGTAAAACTGGATACTAGTCATGATGCATACCCATTCTTTCCAGGATCAGAGGAGCATGCCCATTATATTAGGTGCTGTGGGACACAGGCAGGATGGTGCTGCTGCAGTCGTCTTGTTTGTGGGCTTGTGAATCATGCAGAGATGTAACAGGCATTCTCCTTTCTGGGGCCTTTTAATTGTTTTTCTCACATTAGTTGCTCTGGTTGCCACACACCAGTTTGATTGAGAAACAGCCCGAGAATGGCTGCGATGAACATTATTACAATGTCAGTTGGAAATCATCTGACCACATAATGTCTCCCTAGGACACGAGGCTGGTTGGTGGTAACAGACAGGAATAAAATACTTTCATTTTTTTAAAAGGCCACAATCGCCTTTCCTTCTCCCCCCCTCCCCACCTTCTCTGCAATTCAAACCACATTCTCAAGAAGTGAGTTTGTTCTAGGGCTCATCAGACTTACCGACAGATGTCCGCCAGCTGATTCAGTTCAGGACAGCTGCATTCATAGAGGTCCCTGCAGCTGACATGGCTTTGGTTCATCAAACCCCCCAGCAACTGGATGGCATCCGCGGGGGCCTCCGTGCAGATCTTCTTAAACTCTAGAACTCTGGCAGCTTCACTGTACACATGCTTAGCACGCTGGTACAATTTAAAGATGGTCACTGAATAAGAAAAAGAAAATATTAATGTAAGAAAAAATGGAACCTTATGTGATTTATTGTTGTCAGATGTGGTCTTGCGGCTTCCAGAGAAAACTGGCAAGAAGGATGATTCAAGTATCTTGATATCTAGCTTTTCTTTCTTTCTTAGAAGGTATACGAAACATGCACATGTCAATTCAGGGAGATGTGCCATACTCTTTGATAACTTAGCCATTTGTGTCGACGATCCCTTTGACCCAGTGGCTTCCCATCTCCTTTCCATGTGGACTGTCTCCCCTCACACCTTGGTACGCTCACCTGCTCTCTGGTCTCTTTGCAGAACCCTCTCTGGGCCAACTAATACGTTGGTGGACATGTAACCTCCATAAGAACTGTGGCTCAGTGGTAGAGCATCTGCATGGCATGCAGAAGGTCCCAGGTTCAATCCCCCTGCATCTCCAGTTAAAGGGACCCTAGGTCTATCAAAATCAGTATTGTCTACTCAGACCGGCAGCGGCTCTCCAGGGTCTCAGGCGGAGGTCTTTCACATCACCTATTTGCCTGGCCCCTTTAACTAGAGATGCCGGGGGATTGAAGCTGGGACCTTCTGCATGCCGAGCAGATGCTCTACTACTGTGCCACCGCTCCTCCCCATCTTTTTGACAGAAACAGAATATTTCTGTTCAGCAGGAAGAATTGACACATCTAAGGCCTTCATCCTGTCCACCAGGGGACCCAAAGTAGGGCGCAGACAGATCTTATTCAAGACAGTTTTGTTGTTCTTGTAGAGATCTTGGATGCTGACCGTGATGCAAATCACATCCTTCACGAAAAATCGTACACGTGCACACTTGGTGGCGATTCTTATTGTGGAAAGATCCTGTCCAACCTAGCTGGCTTAAAGTGGAGTCACTCGACTTCGAAAGGGTTAGTTTAACACACACCATCTGGGAAACCGGAGCGAATGGGAGGGGAAGGAAGTCTTGCAATGAATGAACAAAACAGTATCTCTACAGAGGTGCCAGCATTTTTATTTGGCTTGATATGAAACGTAATTAATGTTAACGAGCATGGACCCAATAGGGCAATTGCTTAAATACATCATGGTTGTTGGAACAGGATTAAAACCCATCAAAAGGGGCGGGGGGAGTGGAAATGACCCTCCTGGGAAGGGTCACCGAAACAATGTTTAGAGGTTGCACAATTACCCATTTCCCAAATCCATTCAGGAGTACATTTTGTCCTTAAGTGGAAGAATTGGCCTAGGCAACTTTGGTACTGCACAGTGCACAATGTCAACTCTAAATGTCTGAGCATGTGTGAGTGTACATGTGTGGTGTGTGTGTGTGTAGTTTACAGAGGTAGGCATACAAAACTAAGTTCCCCTATGGCCGAATTCTCCTCCTGGACCCTCCCTCCCCCCTTGATGGCGTCATTTTATAGCAGGGGCCATTTTCTGAAAATGTGCATTTGTTTAAAGGCATATCTGAAGTTGCGTGAGAGTTTGCCATCGCTGGCGCTCTCTTGTAAATCACCAATTGAACAGTAGTAACCCAAAGAATGAGCTGAAAACATGTCTGGTTCCCATTTGGAGGCCGGCGTTCTTGCCAAGGGCTGCGATTGATTCAGAGACCACCCTTCGGTTGAAGCGCTGCTTTGCCAGCCAGATTACCTTCGAGCCCTTCGCGGTTCTCTCGAGCTCGTAGCGTTCCGCACTGGCATGCGGGGCGGTCGTTGTGCTCCTGACCGCCGGCCAGACGCTTGGAGCGACCTGGTCGCGGCGACGTTCTGCCGTGTCGGAGAAAGCTCTGCAACCTTCTGCAGTTGGTGTTGCCTCTAATCTAGTGTAATCCTTTCAGAATCAATTATCGTATCCCAAACGACAAATACCAGGGTTGTGTTGAATTTGTTGCTGTTTTTTTCTGCAGACTCCCTTGTTTACCCAGGAAATATGAGTTAAGAAACGACGGCTTGGATCGTACGCCTTCACTGCACATGTGCTTCGGCTGGCCTCCACTGTGGAGCATGTTTCCTCTGGCGCTAGGAACTGCTGCTTGCACAAGACAAATGTCTTTTAAGGAACCCCAAATGTCGAGCATGAAGAACATGCCCCACAGTTAGAGGACAGCCTCCACAATGAATGGCTGGATAAAAGCACATACGGGACAAAGTTATCATATTAAAGCTGGCGTCTTTAGAGCGCTGTTTTCCTCCTAGTTGAGCTGGTAATACTGGAGGGAAGGCAGCATGGTGTAGCCCGAACTCGTCAGATCACGGAAGCTAAGCAGGGTCAACCCTGGTTAGAATTTGGATGGGAGACCACCAAAGAAGTCCAGGGTCACTGCTGGTCTGAGTAGACAATACTTACTTTGATGGACCAAGGGTCTGACTCAGTATAAGGCAACTTCATGTAGAACCATAGAGTTGGAAGGGACCACCAGGGTCATTAAGTCCAACCCCCTGCACAATGCAGGAAATTCACAACTACCTCCCCCCCATACACCCCTAGTGACCAGAAGATGGCCAAGATGCCCTCCCTCTCATCATCTGCTTAAGGTTATAGAATCAGCATAGCTGACAGATGGCCATCTAACCTTTTCTTAAAAACCTCCAGGGAAGGAGAGCTCACCACCTCCCGAGGAAGCCTGTTCCACTGAGGAACCGCTCTAACTGTTAGAAAATTCTTCCTGATGTCTAGATGGAAACTCTTTTGATTAGGACTCTTTGCATGTGTTCATGTGTATGTGTTCATGTGAGGCAAGTCTGCCATTCATCAGCATTTCTCCCAGAAATATTAAGGTAGGAAGGTTATGGGGCTAGATCTCACTTTATGTGTGGAAATCTTCCCTTCACCTAACAGCTTTACATGGAGATGTAGAGATCCTGATATTTTAGTTGCCTTTAAAATAAAATAAAACCCCTCATCTTTCTGAATGCAAATGAGTCCTAATTTCCAGAGCATATACTTCTCCCCCTCCCTAAATGGCACCGGGATCTTGTTCTAAATTAGTCTCTTTGCCAGAACTACAAAGCTTTTAAGGTATCCTCCTGCCACAAAATGAGTCATCGCTCTTGTAGAGAATCCCACGGATTCAAAACGGACCACTCCCATAAAAGCTTACCCATCATGCGGAGGACACAATCTGACCTTCTGAAAATAAAGCATGCAGAGCTAACTTTGGGGGCTCCTTTTGAAATACTAACGCCAAGAGAATAGTGCTTTCCATTCTAAGATTAGAGCACTAATTGTTGTTTTTTAAAAAACCAGACCCTTAGATGGCACACTGGCACACTGGCTTTGCATTTCTGCCTTACAAGATAAAGCTACCTTTTATGGTCTCGTGTCACTGAAGAAGAAGAGTTGGTTTTTATAAGCCGACTTTCTGTACCACTTAAGGGAGACTCAAACTGGCTTACAGTCGCCTTCCCTTCCCCTCCCCACAACAGACACCCTGTGAGGTAGGTGGGGCTGAGAGAGCTGTGACTAGCCCAAGAGCAACCAGCTGGCTTCGTGGGTAGGAGTGGGGAAACCAATCCTGTTCACCAGATTAGCCTCCACCGCTCATGAGGAGGAGTGGGGAACCGAACCCAGTTCTCCAGATTGGAGTCCACCACTCCAAACTACCGCTCTTAGCCTACAAGACAAGATGGTTGTGAGGATGGAATGGGGAAGAGAGAATGATGTATGCCATTGTGAACTCTTTGAGGGAGAGGGGGAGACAAAAGTTTCAAACATGCTTGGCTCGGTGGTAGAGCATCTGCTTGGCATGCAGAAGGTCCCAGGTTCAATCCCCGGCATCTCCGGTTAAAGGGACTAGGCAAGTAGGTGATGTGAAAGACCCCTGCCTGAGATCCTGGAGGGCCGCTGCCGGTCTGAGTAGACAGTACTGACTTTGATGGACCCAGGGTCTGATTTAGTAGAAGGCAGCTTCGTGTACCTTCTTACAGAAGTTAAATGTTGCCTTTGAAATCTGGGAGCATTGTGGTTGGGGCCTATGTAGTATGGTAATGTACGAATGAGTGCCTCTTGGATGGGCAGATGATATGGCTATGTCCCACAATAGCCCCCCTGACTAAAGGGCTGGCAGCAGAGAAGTGGAAAGAACCCACTGCATTCCATTCACCCATATGCTGCTGATTTACAGTTAACATGGGATCAGGTCACAGTGAAACTGTTCCCACGGAGCCCAGGGTAACCCTTGCGTCAACTTCCAAAGACAACTTGTTGAAGATACCTGGGTTCAGAAACCCAAAACCAGGTGTGTGTTTTCTAGGCAGAGATGAACACCTGAAACTGCTTTATACTGAATCAGATCCTTGGTCCATCAAAGCCAATATCGTCTACTCAGACCGGCAGCAGCTCTCCAGGGTCTCAGGCGGAGGTCTTTCCCATCACCAACTTGGCTAGTCCCTTTAACCGGAGATGCCGGGGATTGAACCTGGGACCTTTTGCATGCCAAGCAGATGCTCTACCACTGAGCCACGGCCCCTCCAATCACAATCAAGTTGTTCCACAGCAGGCGTTGACATTTCCTTTGCCAAACGTACCGCAGCTGTAGCGTGCTTTGAGATTTATTCCATCAATCATTAGCGTTTCAAGATGTAAAAGTTGCATTTAAAAAAAAAATTACCAATAAATCCATAACAAGCTGATGGGATGCTTTTAACTCCTGGGATAATTCCATCCCCCAGGTTTACATGTCAACATTAGATTACAATTAATTTATTTTTTATTTTTAGAATGGAACGAAGTGGTTTTGAAATGTTTCATTTAAGGGGGGGGAGAACCACATTTTATGGGGAAATAAAGGGACTCTTTTATGATGGAATGTCTTCCTGTGATGGGGCATACTCACACGGAGTACTTAATTAAAAAACGAACAGCTCTAGGGAGAAAAGCAGAACAGATTGTGGCGGAGAGCGCACCGCAGCCATTCAAGCAAAGAACTGAGAAATAAGACCCAGGCCCTTCAGAAGACACTAAATATCTCGGCTCTTCTCCAAAGTGCTCCTAAATTTGGTTTTAGACTTTTGGCTCGGATCGTGTAGGCTTGGTGGCAAGGGAGAGGCTAAAAGGAAACCGGAGCTATTATAAGCATAGTAGCATTCAATGCTATAACCAGACTCAATTACCCCCAAAAAGAAAAACAAACAAACAAAAAACCCTTTATATAAAGGCAGAGTTAAGACATATGGTTTTGGTAACTTAGAATCATAGAGTTGGAAGGGACCACCAGGGTCATCTAGTCCAACCCCCTGCACAATGCAGGAGATTCACAACTACCTCCCCCACACACCCCCAGTGACCCCTACTCCATGCCCAGAAGATGGCCAAGATGCCCTCCCTCTCATGAACTGCCTACGGTCATAGAATCAGCACTGCTGACAGATGGCCATCTAGCCTCTGCTTAAAAACCTCCAGGGAAGGAGCGCTCACCACCTCTCGAGGAAGCCCATTCCACTGAGGAACCACTCTGTTAGAAAATTCTTCCTAATGTCTAGATGGAAACTCTTTTGATTCAATTTCAACCCGTTGGTTCTGGTCCGACCTTCTGGGGCAACTTTAAAATATCAAAAACACAAAACTGACCAAGTCTTACTTTCAAGGGTTCAAGCAGCAGCCTTAATATGAATATGTAATTATGAATCACACTATCGTTCATCAGGATCAGTATTACCTACCGTGACTGTCAAAGGCTTTCCTCTTAGAAGGAGGTCTTTCCCATCACCTACTGCCTGATCCTTTTACAGGGAGACGCCCGGGATTGAATTTGGGACTTCCTGCATGCCAAATAGATGCTCGACCACTAGACCATGGCTTCTCCCTAATTATGGTGTGGCAAGACTAGCAGTACAATGTGAAAGAATTATGTGGGCTTCAGAGTAATAGAATATTAAAAATCCCAGAGATCTCTCACAAACTTTCAGCGACACATCTATGGGATTTTCATTACTAATTGGACAGATTAAATGCAAACTAAGGCACAAAGGACAGAAGAATTTTTTTCCCCCTATTAATATATAACAAAAGCTCCCCATGTGGTCTCTTAAAGAGCACACTGAACAAGGTTTGCAGCTAGGCTTTGAACGCATTACAGTGAGTTGCTCACATACAGACAAGTTACTCCAGTGTGGTGTAGTGGTTAGGAGTGGTGGACTCGAACCTGGAGACCCGGGTTTGATTCCCCACTCCTCCACATGAGCGGCGGACTCTAATTTGGTGAACCGGGTTGGTTTCCCCACTCCTGCACAAGAAGCCAGCTGGGTGACCTTGGGCTAGTCACAGTTCTCTTAGAGCTCTCTCAGCCTCAGCTACCTCACAAGGTGTTTGTTGTGGGGAGAGGAAGGGAAGGAGATTGTAAACCAGTTTGATTCTCCTTAAAAGGTAGAGAAAGTCGGCGTATAAAAATCAACTCCTCTTCTTCTACTGTGACTTTTGGCTCACAAGGGGAACCCAAGTAGCAGCAACCAGGCAAACAAGCATCCCCCTTCAGGCAACTAAAGCACAAGGGTTATGGCATGCACACATAACTCAATGTGATCGCATGGGGTGTATGAACTGTTCTCATCACAACTATTCCACTGCATCCTTGTCCTCGGGTCATATGAACTGCTTCAGGCCCTACTCTAATGCAATGATTCCTTGAAGGTGCCACACAAACACATGAAGCTGCCTTCTACTGAATCAGACCCTCGGTCCATCAAAGTCAGTATTGTCTGCTCTGACCGGCAGCGGCTCTCCAGGGTCTCAAGGCAGGGGTCTTTCACATCACCTGCTCGCCTAGTGCCTTTAACTGGAGATGCCGGGGACTGAACCGGGGACCTTCTGCATGCCAAGCAGATGCTCTACCACTGAGCCACAGCCCCTCCCCAAAATTGGGAACATGTGAACATGTGAAGCTGCCTTCTACTGAATCAGACCCTGGATCCATCAAAGTTGGTATTGTGTATTCAGACCGACAGCGGCTCTCCAGGGTCTCAGTCAGAGATCTTTCACATCCCCTACTTGCCTAGTCCCTTTAACTGGAGATGCCGGGGATTGAACCTGGGACCTTCTGCATGCCAAGCAGAGGCTCTACCACTGAGCCATGGCCCCTCCCCTTAAAGAACAGGGCATTAGAGCCAGAACTGAAGGACGAAACATGCTTGCCAGTAATCCAAAGTCAGCCCCGGTTCAATGACCGTGTAGTATTTTATTTTTTGGAACAGAAAGGGGAGAAAGCCAGTGGTTAGATTCTTGTCATAAAAACAGCATTCTAAAAACATTATTTGGGGAGGGGAGGAATAAACATGTCTGTCTATTGGCAATTGTGCAATGTATCTGCGAAAGCTATTACGGTGGCAAGAGTGGAATAGGAAATAAGGGCAACCCCCCTTCCTGAAATTTATAGGGCGAGACTCAATTGCATTGGCTAACTAAGCTCAGAATCTGGCTCACAACTGATGCGGCCCACGCAAAGCAAGAGAGGGGTCATTTCTCAGAACCTCGTTGTTTTCTTGTATATTTAGCAGTAAAAACAGACTGACATTCAAGGGAACGAAAAAGTCTGCCCTTGAAATATATACACAGCCAGCCATTTAAAGAAACGTTTCATGTCTGCGTACAACTGTAACTATATGTGGTTGGATGATTTAATAATGGGCAGGAATAGCTAGACTACACGGCAAGCAAATACGAGCAAGATTAAATTCACTTCCTAAATCAAGGGTTACCCAAAAGAGAAAATAATCAAAATAGCCTCTCTTTATTTCAAAGGAGAGAATTTGGAACACATGCTGCATGTTTTACAGAACAAACTGGCTTTTTTTTTTAAGCTAGACTTTTTCTAAGGCATGGTAGTGGAAAGATGCTTTAATCCTGTTTCTACCACGTCAGAACCAGAGGTTTTTGCCCCGTCAGCACGCCGTTCTTTAAAGAGAGATGGAAAATGGGTTTTACGCACTCATTTGTTGCACTCCCACAAATCTAAAGGGTTCATGGGCATACCGATCTTATCTCAGGGTTGCCCCACGCATTCCAAAGTGGCTGTTTGCAAGATACTACCATATTGGACTTGTGGGGAAGTTTGGCCTCTGTGTAAATTGTAGCACTTGACTGTCCGCTAGAGCCAGGGTGGTATAGTGGTTTAGAGCAGTGGTTTGGAGAGGTGGACTCTAATCTGGAGAACCGGGTTTGATTCCCCACTCCTCCTCTACATGAGTGGTGGAGGCTAATCTGGTGAACTGGGTTGGTTTCCCCACTCCTACACACGGAGCCAGCTGGGTGACCTTGGGCTACTCACAGCTCTGTTAGAGGTCTCTCAGCCCCACCCACCTCACAGGGCGTCTGTTGTGGGGAGGGAAGGTGATTGTAAGCTGGTTTGAGTCTCCCTTAAGTGGTAGAGAAAGTCGGCATATAAAAACCAACTCTTCTTCTTATGTGTTGGGAAGCTTCCAAGGTTTGGAAAACAGGTATAATCAGTTGAAGATTTGCTACGCAGCTGAACTTTCCATATTGGATTTTTGTAGTGAAGGATAAACTAAATACAGTTTAAGTTGTCACTTGGGGCACCGGTTAGAAGCGATCTGTGCTAACACTCAAAACATACAAAAGCCCGTTTTTAATAGTGTGTCTAATTTGGCTTACTGCTCCCCGCCCCCAACCACACAGAACAGGTGAAAGCTGTGTGTAGCAAAAGCTTTTTTAAAAAATTCATTTGTTTTAAATAGGCAGGGCACTTAAGTCTTCTCTGTTCCTCCCAGAAGACTGGCTGTTGCCTGGGACTGCAGGCAGGATTCTTAAATTGGCTGTTTGTTTTTCTCTAACTGGTCAGACTACGATGCCTTGGGGTGTATGCAGGGTTGGTTTGTGTGTGTGTGTGTGTTTGGCTTGGATATTTGATTGCTAGATTTGGGGTAAGGTATTCTGTACGTTGTGTTTGTTTTTACAAAAGGCTCAATCTGGTTTCGGCAACCAGGGAAGTTTCAAGACCGCCAGCGTAATCCTAAAGACAGTATGGTATGCATCATGACTAGTATTCATTTTGACGAGTAGCCATGGCTAGCCCTCTCCTCCATGAACATGTGCACTCCCCTCTTCAAGCCTTCCAAGTTGGCAGCCAGCACCACATTCTGTTTCGAATACTTCTCCCTGTCCACTCTCTCCCTACCATGCATAATTTTATAGACCTCTATCCTGTCTCCCCTTAACCGCCTTCTTTCCAAGCTAAATAGCCCTAAGTGTTTTAACCGCTCCTCATAGGGGTCATTAAGCAGTGCACCATACATACAATGCGGTGCATTGATGAACAAAACAATGCTTGCAGCCCTAATATTTCCTCAGCTTCGACCTGAAGAGAGCCAACATGGTATAGTGGTTTGGAGTGGTGGAGTCTGATCTGGAGAACAGGGTTCAATTCCCGACTCCTCCACATGAGCGGCGGACGCTAATCTGGTGAACCGGGTTGGTCTCCCCACTCCTACACAGGAAGCCAGCTACGTGACCTTGGGCTAGCCATATTATCTCTGCCCCACCTACCTCACAAGGTGTCTGTTGTGGGGAGGGGAAGGGAAGGGGACAGTAAGCCGGTTTGATTCTGCCTTAAGTGGTAGAGAAAGTCGGCATGTAAAAAAACCAACTCTTCTTCTTCTTCTTCTCCTTCTTCTGCTTCTTCCGAAGGACCAGACACACTGGCTAATCAACACACTTGTCCTTCAAAGACTCCCAACAAATATTTAAGCTTCTATTGCAATCTGAACTGTTTTCACATCTATTAGCATTCGGCTCCTTTACATAAATACAAACTACCGTTCGGCAAGCGCTCACCATCTTGCGTGTTCTGACTGAGGATCTGAGCGTATAGCTCTCTGGGGCTGGTTCCGAGGCGTTCTCCAATTTCCTCTATGCTGTAAGGCTCCGGGTGAAGCACTTCCTCGACGACAGCCAGCATTTCCTCCAGGCTCAGCTTCAGTGCGGCTTGCACGTCCTGGAGCTTCGCCGTGGCTTTCCAGTCTACGCCTCTGGATTTTGCTAAAAGCTGCAACGACAAACCAGGCACGCGTCTTAGGATATGAAATGGATGCAAGACGGTTATTTAAATCAAATAAACCTAATATTCCGTCTTGGAGGCGGGGGGGGGAAGTATTCTAGAAGACCACTGAGAATTGCTTGGATGATCAGCCCCAAAGCCACCTAATTTAACATTCAGTTTCCAGCAGCAGCAAGATATGTGAGCACATGAAGGTGCCTTACACTGGGGGCAATCCTACCACTCTACTGAGCAACGTTTATTTTTTAGCTCACATTTCCTTTTGGCTCAAGTCTGAAGCCCGCATCCAAATTAAGTGGCTCTTCCACTGGAGGAAGGCTTTTGAGAGCCGGTGTGGTGCAGTGGTTAAGAGCGGTGGACTCTGATCTGGAGAACTGGGTTTGATTCCCCCCCTCCACATGAGCGGCGGGGGGGACTATGATCTGGTGAACTGGGTTGGTTTCCCCGCTCCTCCACATGAAGCCTGCTGGGTGACCTTGGGCCAGTCACAGTTCTCTCAGAACTCTCTTGGCCCCACCTTCCTCACAAGGTGTCTGTTGTGGGGAGGGGAAGGGAAGGCGATTGTGAGCAGCTTTGAGACTCCTTAAAAGGTAGATAAAATCGGGGTATAAAAACCAACTCCTTTTCTCTTGTTCTGGCTAGAGGAAGGCTACTTGGAGGATGGCTGGATCCAACCCTGTGAGCTAGACTATTTGGTCTATCCAGGTCTCAGAACTGCCTGCCCTGACTGGCAGTGGCTCTCCAGGGTCTCAGGCAAAGTTCTTTCACATTATATCTGGTCCTTTCCATTGGAGAAGCTGGGGAATGGACCTGAGATCCTCTGGGTCCAAAGCAGCAGCTCTCCAGGGTCTCTGGCATAGGCATATCCTATCATCTACACCCCTGATCCTTTTAATCAGGATACCGGGGGCAGAATCTGAGCATTCTGTGCTACAAGTGGATGCGGTCACTGAGCCATGAGCTTTCCCCATGCCCTGAAGGAGCTCCTGAATACAGCAAGAAGGTAGCATCCATCTCATGTTGGTCCTCAGCCTCTGGTATTCAAAGCTGTGTTGCTTAGCTGTATGAAGGCAAAGCTGATTCTATGACCTTAGGCAGATTGTGAGAGGGAGGGCATCTTGGCCATCTTCTGGGCATGGAGTGGGGGTCACTGGGGGTGTGGGGGGAGTGAGTTGTGAACTTCCTGCATTGTGTAGGGGGTTGGACTAGATGACCCTGATGGTCCCTTCCAACTCTATGCTTCCACGATTCTTGGCAAAGGGGATCATCTGAGTACTTTTCTTGGCATTACCGTGGACAAGTCACAATAAAGAGGCCGGTTATTCCACACAGGCAACCTCCTCATGCTGTTTAAAGTGGCTTTTGAGACAGCTGCTCATAGATACAGAGGATCACCGGCTATTCCTGGAAAGAGCATTTCTGCATTACTTCAGCTTTGATCTGATAACGTGACGACTGAACCTGATCTTTTCTTGGGTGTCACGCACGGCTGCGCCGAACAAATCTGACAAGATTCAATATTCGGGGCAGCCGTTTGCAGAGGAAACATTTGGTCTGTGGTAGACGCATCTCTGAAGGGGGTGAGGGAAGGATGCATTTTTTGCACGTGTACGAAAATGCACAGGAGGGAAAGGAGGCTTTCTATAGGCCGACCGCATCAGATCTCGGAAGCTAAGCGTGGTCAGTGCTTATAGGGGAGGGGCCATGGCACAGTGGCAGAGCATCTGCTTGGTATGAGAAAACAACGAAGCTCTGAGAAATGACCCCACTCTTGCTTTGCGTGGGCCGCATCAGTTGTGAGCCAGATTCTGAGCTCAGTTAACCAAGGTAATTGAATCTCGCCCTATAAATTTCAGGAAGGGGGGGGAGGGTTGCCCTTATTTCCTATTCCACTCTTGCCGCCGTAATAGCTTTCACAGATACATTGCTCAATTGCCAATAGACTTAAATGTTTATTCCTCCCCTCCCCAAATAATGTTTTTAGAATGCTGTTTTTATGACTAGAACCTAACCACTGGCTTTCTCCCCTTTCTGTTCCAAAAAATAAAATATAATACTACGCCGTCATTGAACCGGGGCTGACTTTGGATTGCTGGCAAGCATGTTTCGTCCTTCAGTTCTGGCTCTAATGCCCTGTTCTTTAGGGGGGGGAATGGCTCAGTGGTAGAGAATCTGCTTGGCATACAGAAGGTCCCAGGTTTAATCCCCGGCATCTCCAGTTAAAGGGACTAGGCAAGAAGGTGATGGGAAAGACCTCCGCCTGAGACCCTGGAGAGCTGCTACCGGTCTGAGTAGACAATACTGACTTTGGTGGTCTGATTCAGTATAAGGCAACTTCATGAGTATGTGTGACCACCAAGGAAGATTCTGCAGAGGAAGTCAAAGGCAAAGAGCCAGCATGGTGTAGTGGCTAAGAGCGGTGGTTAGGAGAGGTGGACTCTGATCTGGAGAACCGGGTTTGATTCCCCGCTCCTCCAGGTGAGCAGCAGAGGCTAATCTGGTGAACTGGATTTGTTTCCCCACTCCTACACACGAAGCCAGCTGGGTGACCTTGGGCTAGTCACAGCTCTCTCAGCCCCACCTATCTCACAGGGTGTCTGTTGTGGGGAGGGGAAGGGAAAGGTGATTGAAAGCCGGTTTGATTCTGCCTTAAGTGGTAGAGAAAGTCGGCATATAAAAACCAACTCTTCTTCTTCCCTTTGCTGCTGCTGCTGCTTCTTTCCTCTGCTGCTGCTTCTTCTCACCTCTGCTTCTCACTTGCCTTGAAAGCCCCTTACTGGGGTCGCCATAAATTGGCTGCAACTTGGTGGGACTTCACACACACACACACACACACGAAAATGCACCCACAAGAACTCTACACCAGTGCCTCCCTTTCCTTCCATTGCCTCCGCCACAAACATATACACAAATAGAAAATCCTGCTGAATGTATCTGAATTGCCACTGCTATTTGTGGATCTAGCACAAATGAGATTCCAAGTGAGATTAAGCAGTCTAGTATAACATTAAGTCTAAGCAGAAGAAACTGCCCATAACAGTTTAACCTGCAGTGGGTGGAGAATCGACTTCGGTAATGAGAAAGGGGGGGTGTTACTGGGCAGGGATGACTGCTGTGAGAACAGATGCATCGTACACGAAAACTGGCTGTGATACGTTGTAGGGCGTGAACCAAAAACAGATAGAAGAAGGGGGAGAAGGGTTGGTTTTTATATGCCGACTTTCTCTACCACTTAAGGGAGACTCAAACCGGCTTACAATCCCCTTCCCCTCCCGTGAGGTAGGTGGGGCTGCGAGACCTCAAAGAGAGCTGTGACTAGCCCAAGGTCACCCAGCTGACTTTGTGCGTAGGAGTGGGGAAACCAACCCGGTTCACCAGTTTAGAGTCCGCCGCTCATGTTGAGGAGTGGGGAATCGAACCCGGTTCTCCAGATCAGGGTCCACCGCTCCAAACCATCACCCTTAACCACTGCACCACGCCGGCTCTCTGAATAACACCTCTGATCTAGCCTGCGTTTCAGACGCACAGGGGCAAACTGCGGCGATTTAGCGGCAAAGAACGGCCGGTATATGCTCAAAGCAATTTTTTTCTGGCATGGAAAACAGGTTGTGGGGCCGAGTCCCAGAGAATCCTGGGCCGCATTAAATCCTGGCCACGCTCCAGCGTCTGCTAGGCGAGAGTAGTGGATGCGGTTACTTTCCCTGAAGACAGGGGTGCAAAAATATTGTCGGTGACGAAGCCCTGCACTCAAAATGCCCTCCGGGGGCCTCTGTTTGTTTGCTTCAGGTTTTTTAATTATGACTTATTCTTAAGGAGAAACATATTCTCGACCGCAGCTCTGTCTAAATGGAGTTTTTGTCAGGGCGATTTTAATGGGAGGTTCGTGCCTTTTTTCTTCTTCTTCTTCTCCCGAGCTAAAAATGCGGTCTGTTCCCACTCCTAGATTACAGATAACTTGCGTTCGGCCCGAGTGGGCACTTCGTGTTATCCAGCTGTAAGACACTGTGGCGTTTGTGAGTTCGCAGGGCAGCCTAGCGAGAACAATGAGGAATAAAAAAAATGCTTTTAAAAATAAAGCTTTACAAAAATGCTTTAAAAATGCTTTAAAGCTGTAGACGGAGTGGTGTTCCGAGGCAACGCCCTTCTTAGGCGACGGGAGCGCAACCATTAACGTGCCGGGACAATTGGCATAAATTACCAATTTGCAAAAGAGGCTGTTCGGATTCAGCAAGCTCAAAGCCACCAACTGCACATGTGGCAGATGTGCAAGAATTTCTTGGCAGGCTAGTAACGTGGACAGAATTCCCCGACGGTTTGAAAACCATTGATCGATTGAGAAGGGTAACAGATAAGGACCTAAGAACCCAAGGAGAGTCTGCGGGGTCAGACCGGTGGTCCATCTAGTCCAGCATCCTGTTTCATAAAGAAGAAGAGTTGGTTTTTATATGCCAGCTTCCTCTACCACTTAAGGGAGAATCAAATCAGCTTGCAATCACCTTCCCTTCCCCTCCCCACAACAGACACCCGGTGAGGTAGGTGGGGCTGAGAGAGCTGTGACGAGCCCAAGGTCACCCAGCTGGCTTCGTGTGTAGGAGTGGGGAAACCAATCCAGTTCAACAGATTAGCCTCCGCCGCTCATGTGGAGGAGTGGGGGATCGAACCCGGTTCTCCAGATCAGAGTCCACCGCTCCAAACCACCGCTCTTAACCACTACACCACGCTGAATAGAGAAAAGCTTTCTCTATCCACGTTCTCCATACCATGCATAATTTAATGAGCCTCTGTCACGTCTCCCCTCAGCAGCCTTTTCTAGAATGAAAAGTTCCAACCTAGGGTTGCCAACTCGAGCTGGGAAATTCCTGTAAATTTGGCAGTGAAGCCCGGGGAAAGGTGGGGTTTGGGGAGGGGAGGAACCTCAGCAGGGTATAATGCCATACTGTCTACCCTCCAAAGCAGCCATTTTCTCCAGGGGAACTGATCTCGCTACTGGAGATCAGTTGTGATACTGGGAGGTCTGGGTAAATTGGGTAAATTGATCATTGGGTAAATTTGGGTATTTGGGTAAATTGATCATTGCTACTGTGTAAGTAAATTACTACGTGCCTAGCATAGCTTTAGTTCTACATTATTCTGAGCCAACGTGCTGTAGATTGGTTCTTGTAGGTTATCCGGGCTGTGTAACCGTGGTCTTGGTATTTTCTTTCCTGACGTTTCGCCAGGCATCTTCAGAGGAGTAACACTGAAGGACAGTGTCTCTCAGGGTCAAGTGTGTAGGAAGAGTAATATATAGTCAGAAGGGAGTTGGGTTTGAGCGGAGTCATTGTCCTGCAAAGTATTAAAGGTAATGTGCAAATCATTGTCCTGTAAGAATCAAGATAATGTGCTAATGAGGGTGTGGAAGTGATCTGTTAACATGTGGAATCCAAGGCTAATCCACATGGCTATTGTGGACTGTAGTCTTTGTTAGTCTGGAGGTTCTCAGGACAGGAAGATTATCTCAGTTTCCACTGTTTTCAGCACAGGTATCTTCTTATCTCAGCAAACCCTACCTAGAGGTAGGCAACCCTTTCCTAGCCTCTTAGGAAAGGTCCTCCAACCCCTTAATTGTCTTGGTTGCCCACCTTTGTTCTTTTTCCAGCTCTGGAATCTCCCTTCTGAGATACGGTGACCAGAACTGCACACAGTATTCCAACAGCTTTATACAAGGGCATTACTGACTATTTTCAGTCCCTTTCCTAATAATTCCTACCATGGAGTTCGCCTTTAACTTTTTCATTTTGAGATAACCTTGTCTTCTAGTCTCACTACATTTTGAACACTTAAAATGGATAACTAGCTTCAAATATATATATATATGAAACAGCCAAAGGAGAACATATCCAGTGTCAACGGGATGCTGCTTGAACCCTTGAAAGTAAGACTTGGTCAGTTTTGTGTTTTTGATATTTTAAAGTTGCCCCAGAAGGTCGGACCAGAACCAACGGGTTGAAATTGAATCAAAAGAGTTTCCATCTAGACATTAGGAGGAATGTTCTAACAGTTAGAGCGGTTCCTCAGTGGAACGGGCTTCCTCGGGAGGTGGTGAGCTCTCCTTCCCTGGAGGTTTTTAAGAAGAGGCTAGATGGCCATCTGTCAGCTATGCTGATTCTATAACCTTAAGCAGATGATGAGAGGGAACGCATCTTGGTCATCTTCTGGGCACGTAGTGGGGGTCACTGGGGGTGTAGGGGGAGGTAGTTGTGAATGTCCTGCATTGTGCAGGGGGTTAGATTAGATGATCCAGGGGGTCCCTTCCAGCTCTATGATTCCTTGCAACACACGCGTGTGTGTCTTACAATACCGCGAAGAGAGAGACAGCCTTAATTTTTGTTATGTTGCCAGTGTGCAATAAAGAACCTGGCAATAAGTTCTCAGGCTACTGTGAATCGCGTGGGGACAGGCCATCTCTCTAAAAGAGAAGGGAATTCCTTCTATTGAATCAGGCCAGGGATTCATGGAGCCTAATTGCTGTCTACTCCATTCCAAAATCTGGGCCCTGCTAGCTGCAGTCTTTTAACAGGCAATATTAGGGATTGAACCTGGAAACGTATTTACTTAATCATAGCCTGCAGAATTTCCAGCCCAGTGCCTTTTGGGGCAGCTTTTTAATTAACAAAATATTGTTTTAATGAACTAGCAGTAACCATGCTAGGAAAGCTGTTAGGAAACCATTCTAACTAAAATGTGTTTGTGTGTGTGTGTTAAGTGCTGTCAAGTCGCTTCCGACTCATGGCGACCCTATGAATCACTGTCCTCCAAAATATCCTATCTTTGACAGCCTTCCTCAGGTCTTGCAAAATGAGGGCTGTGGCTTCCTTTATAGAGTCCATCCATCTCTTGTTGGGTTGTCCTCTTTTCTTGCTGCCCTCAACTTTTCCTAGCGTGACTGTCTTTTCCAGTGACTCTTGCCTTCTCATAATGTGACCAAAATACGACAGCCTCAGTTTCGTCATTTTAGCTTCTAGGGTCAGTTCAGGCTTGATTTGATCTAGAACCCACTGATTTGTTTTTTTGGCGGTCCAGGGTATCCGTAATGCTCTTCTCCAGCACCACATTTCAAAGGAATCTAACTAAAATAAACGCTAAGAACTCTTTCCTGGGAGTAAGAGCCACTGAATAAAATGGGATCCAGTTCTGAGCAAGCCTGCTTTTACGTTTGCTCACTATAAAGGTTAAAACCTTGATTGGGAAGAAAGTTGATAAACTCCTTATTGTTTATCCTTTGCCGTTTTTTTCAATTTAAGCCTTGTGGTGTTCTTTTTTCCTTTTCTCTTATACGGAATTTAGAAAATGAGCTACATTTGGTGCCATCTAGTGACTTTCCAAGGTCTATTTCTTTTCTTCTGGAGAGGAACATTTTAGTCACACGAGTCTGATGTGCAAATTAGACATTAATACTTGGACACTAATTCGTTAAAGGGAAATCTGTTTTTATTTTATGATAATAGTACGACTAAGTGCAACTTTCTCTGAGGCCTTTTGGTTATGCCAGTTTTGTGGGTTTGCTTTAAATTTTTTCCATCCTGATCCCCAGGGTGGAAAGACTTTGCCCGTGTAACACAGGGGAGCTGGAAACCATTGAGCATGTATTTTTTTAGATGTCCCCTCTACAACTCAGCCCGCTTCAGTATTGTTGACCCTTTGATTAGGGCAATGGGCTCTTGTGATGAGGGTGAATGGACCAAAAGGTTTCTGCTGGGAGACAGCTCACCAACCACCACCCAGGTTGCGAAATACTGTGCAGTAGCAATGAAGCTACGTCACCTTAATGTACTTCCTTAATCTGTAAAGGTAAAGGTCCCCTGTGCAAGCACCGGGTCATTCCTGACCCATGGGGTGACGTCACATCCCGACGTTTACTAGGCAGACTATGTTTACGGGGTGGTTTGCCAGTCCCTTCCCCAGTCATCTTCCCTTTACCCCCAGCAAGCTGGGTACTCATTTGACCGACCTCGGAAGGCTGGAAGGCTGAGTCCACCTTGAGCCGGCTACCTGAAACCGACTTCCGTCGGGATTGAACTCAGGTCGTGAGCAGAGCTTGGACTGCAGTACTGCAGCTTACCTCTCTGCGCCACGGGGCTCTTCTTAATCTGTAGAAATGTAAAATTAATCTGTAGAAATGTAAATCTGTAGAAATGTAAAATTGGGTGCTTCCTAATTTTGTTGGCTCTGGTTGTAAACATCTACTCTGTATAGTCCGTTTCTGTTTTATCTATTTTATCTGGCATACTAGCCGCAAATGAAATTTATTATTATTATCATCACTATCCTGACCCTGGGCCCAAACTAGCTATTTACTTGCATCGTTTATAGTCTGACTCTCTTGTTGAGACTCAAGGCAGATTACAGAACTGGAAAATGATACAAAAAAATAAAAGGCCAGCGTAGCATATACAACCAAAGTTATAAAAGGAGAACAATGAAATAAAAACACTATAATGCATCTAATAAACAATGCAATAGAACATAATTTTAAAACTGCCTAAAGTATTCAGACACTGAGACGACAACCCTATTCCCATTATTATAAACGGCCCCTTGTTCGACTGCAGAGCAGACGGCTGTAGTTTTTAAGCCCTCTGAACAGAACATAAAAAAGGCCATGCTGGATCAGACCCAGGCCCATCAAGTCCAGCAGTCTGTTCACACAGTGGCCAACCAGGTGCCTCTAGGAAGACCACAAACAAGACGACTGCAGCAGCACCATCCTGCCTGGGTTCCACAGCACCTAATATATTTGGCCTGCTCCTCTGATCCTGATGAGAATAGGTATGCATCATGACTAGTATCCATCTTGACTAATAGCCATGGATAGCCCTCTCCTCCATAAGAAAATAAGAAAGGCCATGCTGGATCAGACCAAGTCCCATCAAGTCCAGCAGTCTGTTCACACAGTGGCCAACCAGGTGCCTCTAGGAAGCCCACAAACAAGACGACTGCAGCAGCATTATCCTGCCTATGTCCCACAACACCTCATATAATAGGCATGCTCATAAGAACATAAGAAAGGCCATGCTGGATCAGACCAAGGCCCATCAAGTCCAGCAGTCTGTTCACACAGGGGCCAACCAGGGGCCTCTAGGAAGACCACAAACACGACGACGGCACCAGCAGCATCCTGCCTGTGTTCCACAGCACCTAATATATTTGGCCTGCTCTTCTGATCCTGGAGAGAATAGGTATGCATCATGACTAGTAGTCCTTATATCCCTCAAACATTAGATATACGCTGCTCAAGATCAATGGGTCAAGGAGCTTCTAAGGGATAAAGGAAAGGAAAAGAGAAGCAGGGCAATGACCGTCTCTGCCAAGATCTTCTTCGCTGGCGTGAAACCCTGCCCATGTATGGGAAGAGCTTAGAATTTATAAACAGGAGCTGAAAGCTTAAATTGAAACTACTAGTGGGGACTCTTTCATGCAGTCCAAGCAACAAGGGAAGGGGCTATTGGGGACACTTTTAACAGGAGCTGGGAATTCAGAGGGAACCCCACCCAAATTGTGGCTTCCTTAAGCAATTTCAGAAAAGAAGAGTTGCAGAGTGCGGGCGAGCATGCTGGACCCGGAGAAGCGATGCTTAGCTCATTCACACTTCCCGTATACAACACTACGCATCCCTTTCTCAGGCAGCAGAAACTGTTAAAGGTCATCTCTAATGGGTAACATTTGAAGTTGCGACGTTGCTCAATCGCTATTTCAGTGCTTTAAAATGTCTTTTTTTGGCAACTGTAATCCTTTAAACTTCGGCCCTGCTCTGAGCTAAAGTCATGGGGAGGGGCCGTGGCTCAGTGGTAGAGCCTCTGCTTGGCAGGCAGAAGGTCCCAGGTTCAATCCCCGGCATTTCCAGTTAAAGGGACTAACCGGCTGACAATCACCTTCCCCTCCCCACAACAGACACCCTGTGAGGTAGGTGGGGCTGAGAGAGCTCTAAGAGAGCTGTGACTTGCCCAAGGTCACCCAGCTGGCTTCGTGTGTGGGGAAACCAACCCGGTTCACCAGATTAGCCTCCGCCGCTCATGTGGAGGAGTGGGGAATCCAACCCGGTTCTCCAGATCAGGCTCCACCACTCCAAACCACCGCTCTTAACCACTACACCACACTGAGTTTCCATTTATTACAGAACTATCAAAGCATTTGTTTCCCCTTTTTTTTATATGCCCGATATTAGACAATGCTCTCATTAAGCCACAACAGTCTTTGGATAATTAATTTTTGTTCCGGGGCTGTGCACTCCCCTGCCCAGATGGAAGGGCGCACATGAAGGGCCGGATTCCATTTGTCATGCGGACATGGCCGCAGTCCAGGCCTCGAAGAGGGAAACATGCCCTTTGAGGCAACACCTGACCTGGTGTTAAAATAAAAGCAACACGTGGTAGGAGTAGAAGGAGCTGCCCCAAGCACATTCTTGGGTGACGGTTTCATTAGGGCCTTGACGAAAGCCATACGGTACCTTTGAGGCCAGACGGCACTCCATCACCCTGGTATTGTAATGAGAAGTCGCTGCCTTGTTCATTTCGACGCAACTGTTGGCAATAACAAAAGCCACTCCTCTTGGGAGCCGCACGTAGGTCGCCCTCAGAGGACTGAACTCTATCAGCTTGGCCTGTGGAAAAGAAAAATGTTCAGTAAGGAAGGCCCATTTTTAACTGGTAGCCAGCAAAACATTTAAGACCGATAAATCAAAATGCCATTTCCCCCCCTCTGGGCTTTTTTTCTTCTCTCTGGAGTGGGAGGATGCAGTTGAAATCAGGGCACAATGACCCGGAGCAGTGAGAAAAGCCCCTGCCACCCTCCAGCGTGGTGTAGTGGTTAAGAGCGGTGGTTTGGAGCGGTGGAGTCTGATCTGGAGAACCGGGTTTGATTCCCCGCTCCTCCATATGAGCGGCGGAGGCTAATCTGGTGAACCAGGTTGGTTTCCCCACTCCTACACATGAAGCCAGCTAGGTGACCGTGGGCTAGTCACACTGTCTCAGTCCCACCCACCTGGGGAGGGGAAGGGAAGGTGATTGTAAGCAGGTTTGAGTCTCCCTTAAGTGGTAGAGAAAGTCAGCATATAAAAACCAACTCTTCTTCTTCCAGCAACCAAGTTAAGCAGTCACATCTGAACCCTTTTGTCCTTCAGTCGCGTGATGACCAAGGGGGTTTGAAGCATCAGCAATCCAAACAACGCTCTTGAAGAAGAAGAGCTGGTTTTTACACCACGCTTTTCTCTACCTTTAAGGAGTCTCACAGCGGCTGACCTAGGACTAGTCACAGTTCTCTCCAAACTCAGCCCCATCTACCTCACAAGGTGTCTGTTGTGGGGAGAGGAAGGGAAGGCGATTGTAAGCCAGTTCGATTCTCCTTCAAAGGTAGAGAAAATCGGCATATAAAAACCAACTCTTCTTGTTTTTTTTACTATCACCTTCCCTTCCCCTCCCCACAACAGACAACTTGTAAGGCTGAGAGAGTTCGGAGAGAACTGTGACTGGCTCAAAGTCACCCAGCAGGCCGCATGTGGAGGAGTGGGGAATCGAACCCGGCCCTCCAGACTACAGTCCGCTGCTCTTAACCACCACACCACATTAGCACTAAGATGGTGATATTGGAAAGGCGGATCTACCCAGCCGCCCCCACCTCAAGCCTCTTGGAGACATCGCAATCTTTAATTAAGGTGTGGTAAAAAGGGTGGCCATTGTGTGTGTGTGTGTGAAGTGCCGTCAAGTCACTTCCGACTCATGGCGGCCCTATGAATGAAAGTCCTCCAAAATGTCCTATCTTTGACAGCCTTGCTCAGATCTTGCAAATTGAAGGCTGTGACTTCCTTTATTGAGTCAATCCATCTCTTGTTGGGTCTTCCCATTGTAATGAAACATAAATCAGTGTCAAGAACTGAGCAATGAAGATAACCCACACTGTATCTCTCTGCTTCGATCCCATGCTTCTTATACACACGTGCTCTCCTAGTTGGAGGTCAGCCCTGGCTCATACGGAGCCCGTGGAGCTTCCGGATGTCCATCATTCACCACCGCATCACCACCCCAGACTATCTTTTCAGCCTTTCTGAAGCTGGGATTGAATGACTTTTCGGTTCACTCAGGTGGTACCTACAGTTCCTTCCTCTGCGAGGAAGCAGATGGACTGGTCCATGCCGCCGCCTTCCGTGCCGATGTACCGTTCGCTCTTGGCGCAAAGCTCGGCCAGCTCCACCTGAGGAAACACAGAGCTCAGGACACAAAAGGAAAGAGATGCTCCCCCCCTTGCTCGGCCCCAGACATTTTGGACAACTGAACACATGAAAGAGGGGGTGCGCGCGCACGTGAGATAGGCCTCTGAGATCACTAAACTTTCCCACGCATTCCATACCAGTTGCCTAAGCTTTTGATATCAGACCGCTCCATCTCTAAGCAGGTACAACATATTCTGGAGTCTCCCACTCCTTCCTGTATTTCCCTTCGTCCGATATATGCCAGGATTTCTCTACCTCCAGCACACCTGCAAAGACCGAACAGTGTATAGTGTGCAGCGCCACTTGCATTTAGACCAGTGGTTCCCAAAGTGGGCAGTCCCACCACCCCAGTCCCACCTAGGGGGGCACTAAGCGGAAAGAGGGCAGCGGGGGGGGCACTACAGGTGGGCCCCTTCAACTGTGTTGTTCACTAATTTGCCATAGATCAAGCTATGGCACCATGCTGGCAAAATTGGTGGAAACTATCAGAATGTCCCCCCCAGACTTTGAAGAGCTGGTACCACTGGAGAAAGTTCATCAGTTTTGCTGAATAAATTTCAACTAAAAAGTTTTAATTTGATTTTGAATAGGTGCGCAATTAGTTGTTACCTGTTTTGAAATTTTATTGTTATTATCTTTTTCAGTGAGTCGTGCAAACCTGTTTTGAATAATGCTTTTTATAGGATAGGGTAGGGGGCACTGGGGTTGAGTTTGTGGAACCGGAGGGCGGTGGCCCAAAAGGTTTGGGAACCACTGGTTGACAAGGTGCTCCTTTTCTATTCACTGCGCTTGCTGCCGGACGAAGCTAGGCTGGGATGGTGTAAGGCGCTTCCCCAGTCTAGACCTGAGGGCATACGCTCCCTTCTTGGGACACCTGAGGTTGGGGGGTGAAGCAGAAACTGAAGGGCAGCAAGCATCAGCCAGGTACAAAGGGTTGATGCCAGGCCTGATCCATCCTGCAAACAGGTCTGAGATGAGGGCAGGGATTGGTGTGAGGCTTGCTGGTGTCGCAAAGGGGCAGGTGACTCCTTAAAGCAATGATACTTCCCTGTGCTTCTCCTCGGCAGAAGAGGCATTTACATAAGAACATAAGAAAAGCCCTGCTGGATCAGACCAAGGCCCATCAAGTCCAGCAGTCTGTTCACACAGTGGCCAACCTTTAGGAAGCCCACAAACAAGACGATTGCAGCGGCATTATCCTGCCACAGGACCTAATATAACAGGCATGCTCCTCTGATCCTGGAGAGAATAGGTATGCATCATGACTAGTGTCCATTTTTACTAGCCATGAATAGCCCTCTCCCCCATGAACATGTCCACTCCCCCCTTTAAGCCTTCCAAGTTGGCAGCCATCGCCACATCCTGGGGCAGGGAGTTCCACAATTTAACGATGCGTTGTGGGAAGAAATTATTTGAAATGAAGACACCGCATCAAACACAAGAAGCCACCACAAGCACTGCCCAAAAGACAGGGAAGGATTAAAGCGAGTGGCATATTTTCCGATTTTCTTTCCCAAAAGGGTTAGATCACCTCCGGGCCTGAAGCTAGTAGTGACACTACCAAAGTAGTGATATTAACCAGCACAAAGCAGTAAGATAAAGTCGGTAACTCGTGGCATTTGGAAGGGAGGGATGTAGGCATGCGTGCCCTCTTGTATGGTTTCCATAAAGGCAGTGGAAACAGACAAGCTGTAAAACCCATAGCTCCTTAATCAGGGCAAATGACTTAGAAACGCAGTGAAAACTGATAGACTTGCCGCACGGTGCTCTTTAAGTCACATAAAGCCCCCCTCGTAAACTTCCAGTTAAGAGGACGGAGCTATCAAAAAAGGATTAACAAAAACTTGAACATGTGCACAGCATTTAACGTGAATAAACTCTTCCAGGAGACCAAGATGCATTTATTGGTGCTCCCAGGTTAAGCAGATGCTTTTAATCCCAAAAAAACGAAAGGCGGCTGTTCTTTCTTTAATGCACTTTGGGAGGTATCTGTAAAAGTGCTAATGATGAATTACATGGTTATAGTCCCTTTTTCAGTAACTGGAGAACTGGAGTACATCCTACTCCAAAGCTTCTACTCCACTCAACATTGCCCCTTAAATATATTTTAAAGGGGCTATTAAAATTATTATTATTTTTAACTCAGCTTTTAAAATGCAGCTTTCCCTTGTTTCTCCAAAGCCTGCCCTGAACTTGGTAAGCTCTGCTTCCAATGGTACATGCCCAGGATAGTAATGCAAAAGACCCAAAGAGATCAGGTCTCCTATACAGCTAATAATTATATTGGAGGGAATTTCTGCAGGTGCCGCTTTTCATACCGAGGCGAACGTTGCCCTGTGTAAGTAACACAAAAACACAGAAAAGAACAACAGAAAGAAGGGTTCCACCTTAGCTACCTATACATCATCCTATTCCCCCCCCCACAAATTATTCTCAATTCAACCAAACCTGTCCAGTTTCCTTTGTGTTGTGCTGTGTTCTTGTGCTAACAGCTGGTATAAAGGAGGGCAAGATGCATACTAAATGTCTATTGCAATACTGGATTGTGGGAAAACAGAACTAAAACTGAATTTTTCTTGGTGGGGGTGGAGATGAAGTCATGCAACTGAAGATAAGTCTTGCAGAGTTGGGGGTTTGTTTGCGGTTGTGTCACACGGGGCAGTGTTAAGAATTACATAAGGAATGCAGTGAAGGAGCAAGCAGATATTTTAAAGATGTTCTTACGCAGCGAACAAATGTAAAAAAAAAATCACTTTTAAATGCTGGTACTGGTCTCTAATGATGCTAGGGTTTTATGTTGTGTTCATGCAGCTGTAGTTTGCACAAAAGTTACAAAAACCAGTAGATGCCCTTGCTGGGATGGGACCGGGTGAAGATTGCCAACTTCCAGGTGGTGGCTAGTGATCTCCCACTATTACAATTGATCTCCAGGCGATAGAGATCAGATCACCTGGAGAAAATGGCTGCTCTGGAAGGTGGACTCTACGGCATTATACCCTGCTGAGGTGGCACTCCCCTCCCCAAACCCCGCCCTCCTCAGGCTCCGCCTCCAGAATCTCCAGGTATTTCCCAACCTGGAGAGGGCAACCTTAGACAGGGTAGAGGAATAATGATCATTTCTCTAAAGATCGATTTAGCTGTCTCGCAGTGCTAGGAAGTTGTCACCCCTATCAATAGAAGCTTAGGGCTGTTTAGCTTGGAAAGAAGGTGGCTGAGGGAGAGACAGGATAGAGGTCTATAAAATTATGCATGGTTTGGAGAGAGTGGACAGGGAGAAGCTTTCCCCACCCTCCCGTAATACTAGAATGCGGGGTCATCTGCTGAAGCCGGAGGGTGAGAGATTCAAAACACATAAAGGGAAGTATTTTCTTACACAACGCATACTTAAATTGTGGAACTCCCTGCCCCAGGATGTGGTGATGGCTGCCAACTTGGAAGGCTTGAAGAGGGGAGCGGACATGTTCATGGAGGAGAGGGGTATTCATGGCTACTGGTAAAAATGGACATGTCATGATGCATACCTATTCTCTCCAGGATCAGAGGAGCATGCCGAATATATTAGGTGCTGTGGACCACAGGCAGGATGGTACTGCTGCAGTCATCTTGTTTGTGGGCTTCCTAGACGCACCTGGTTGGCCACTGTGTGAACAGACTGCTGGACTTGATGGGCCTGGGTCTGATCCAGCAGGGCTTTCCTTAAGTTCTTATGAGCATGCCTATTATATTAGGTGTTGAGGAACACAGGCAGGACAATGCTGCTGCAATCGTCTTGCTTGGGGGCTTCCTAGAGGCACCTGGTTGGCCACCGTATGAACAGACTGCTGGACTTGATGGGCCTCGGTCTGATCCAGCAGGGCTTTCCTTATGTTCTTAGGTTTACTTCAGCAAGTGCTTAAGAACATATCTGGAATATGTCCAGGAAGTCAGCCAACCTCTGCCCATTCCCCATGTGAAACATCCCATCATCAGGAAAGGCCTTCAGATCAGGCTGTTTCTTGGAGGTGGGCCACCTCTTCTCATAAATGGCCTGGTTTTTTCCCCCAAAGCACTGTTTTCACCATGTGGTGCTGGAAGCCACAGAAGGATAGCAGCTGTATAGCGTTATCCTTATTAAACCATGACTTTACCTCACAGGATTCGTCTTAGAAAATATGTGTGGGATCTGACACTTTTCTCCCCCCCCCGCAATGTGGTAACCACCAACAGCATGTCTGCACATGGTTGTTAACCAGACTCATCCTACTACTTATTCCTCCATCTCCATACAGCCTGTTATCAAAAGAAAACTGCCATATCATCGCCGTCTTTTTAAAATTGCCACACAAGCAGAATGTGTTGCAACCACTGGCTCCCAAGGTGTGCAGATGTGGTGGCACCCAAAACAGACAGAGGGCATCATGTTATCTGTTTGGTCCCCTTCCCCCCCCCCAAATCTTCTCATATCGCCAACTATTAGCCATGTTCGATCACACTTCCCACCAATGCCAGGCTGCCTTCTCTACCGATTCTGTTCACTACCCCAGAGGGTCAGGAAGACCTTTCCCAAAAGATTTAATTGCCTTAGGGAGGAGGATAAACTGAGTCCAAACATCCTGGATGAAAGTGATTGAAATCATATCCAGCGTCCTTGAAATTGTTATTCCAGTAAGACCAGAAACAATTTTATTAAATTATTTTCCAGATAAACCAAAGGATATTCGAGTCTTCTTCCATATATTAACAGTGGCCAAATCTTGCGAGATATTGGAAAAGCCATAAATTCCCTGATTTAAACAATTGGCTTGATAAGGTTAAAGAAACCCATGCTTCAATTAAGTTGGCGTATTATAAAAATGACAAAAATATGGAAGAATTGGACGCTTGCTGGGATGTAACAAGGATGGAAAAAACCGCTCCGGTGTATAAATCGAAGAGAGGGAGTGATGTAATTATCATTGGATTTTAGATAACCAGACAGCGAATTGTTTGGCTCATTGCTATAGATATTTTAGTTATATTGCAGCATGGTTTTAGTTTATTAAGTTTATTTTCAAGGATCTGCAGCATGTGTATTTTGGTAATGTTGTATTTCTGTTTCCTTTTATTGTTCTCGTTTTCTTTTAATAAAAGAATTTTAGAAAAAGGGATGAGGATCAACAAAGAAACTCATTTTTCTTTTGTTGTATTAAGGGCTCTTCTCCTTCTCTCCTCTGAAAAGCTTGACCTGTATACCAACCCAGTAACTGAGGCCGGACTCTGACGCCTTTCTCTGTGTGCCCAAACCCACTGAGTGGCATCAAAAGTGTGGTACCCATCCTCTTGAAGAAGAGCTTTGCCCTCTTCTTATTCTGGCATACAGTTAAAACTGGGAGGGTTTTTTTTCCAGGTTTTTCCCAACCCAGAGCTGGCAACCCTACCTGTATCATTTCCTAGGAAATAATAGGTGCTTCTTCCTTGAAGCCCCCATTCTCTAAGGCTTTCAATGTTGTGTCAATTATTAAAACTTTCTTCCCACATGGCTCAGAGAATTCACATGATGCATTTATGCTGAAATTAATCAAGGTCTGGCTCTGTAAACGGTCTGCACAGGAGTCCACCTGGGTACCATATGCAAGCAGTTCTGAAAGCAAGGTATCAGTGTGATAAATCAAACAAGCCAGTAATAAAATATTAAAGAATGTCCAGGCAAGACTGAAATTTTGGGAACTGCGGTCTCCCAAACGCCGTTTAAGTCCTTTCTGCAAATATAATCTGGATGTTCATATCAGCTGGTAACTGCTAAAGCCAAATTGGCAGCTTGCGAGCCAGGCATGTTTATCGTTGGTGTTATATAAGAGATCATATTTAGTTTTTGTTATATGCTTATGCAATGAAACATTTAATCAGAAAATACCTAATTAAAACAGAGAAAAACAACATTACCAAGAACAGAGCCACGGTATGCAAGAATGCTTTTTTCTCCCCGAAACTATACACAAAATATTGTCTTGGGCACTACAAAACCAGACGGTTGCATAACGCATCTTCCAGATAGCACCGTTTCCAAACTAGTTCCTTCCCCCCCAATTTTTTTTTTTTTTTATCGTAAGCTTGCTGCATACCTGGGCAAATTATTAACTCCAAAAATCTACTCCCCCCTCCCCACAGCAAAACCTATTCTTCTTCAACCCCTTGCTTTCAGGGTTATCGCACACACAAAACCACAGTCATGCAAGAGTTCGTTCCTAGTGCTATGATCCTATTCTTTACTTTTTTTGGGGGGGGGCTAGCTCCTCCTGAGTCCTTCAGATGAAAGCAGTACTGACTACTGCCTTAAAGCACTGTGAATTGTAGAGCGGGATAACAAGAGTCCCGAAGCTTTCTTCCTGCCGTGCTAGAGTTTTTTTTTATCACAAGAATACTTTGAAAGCCAGACTGGAGGGAAAAATACAAGTCTTGTTCTTGCAGCTGATCTTCATGTGATGAAATCTAATGTAGGAAACCACTTTAAAAACATATATGGTCATGTAGGGAATCTGGACAGGAAAACCAGCCTCCTGTAATGCCATCTAAATTTCAGCCCTGGGGTATCAAAACATAAGGCCCGTGGGCCGGATCCGGCCCCTTGAGAGCTCTTATCTAGCCTGAGGAGGGCGGGGTTTGGGGAGGACTTCAATGCTATAGAGTCCAATCGCCAAATTGGCCATTTTCTCCAGGTGATCTGATCTCTATCGGCTGGAGATGAGTTGTAATAGCAGGAGATCTCCAACTATTACCTGGAGGTTGGCAACCCTAAAACCTCATCATTTATGAAGTGTGGCCACTAAAAATAATTGTGGAAGTCCCTACCAACTATCATAAAACTGCCGCAGTGAAAGATTTTTACATCAGCTGGGGAGGGGCGAATACTGTCCCTCCTCCTGATACTCTATTTTCTCTGACTGCCGTTCAACAACTCTTATTGTGTTCATTGACCTTTCAATTTCTATTGATGATTACTTCTATTTATATAGTTTTATGATATTTTAATTGAACTTTAGTTGTTTAGTGCGGTGGGTTTTGATTGTTCTATTTGAGATGGTTACACTGCTTTCCTAGACATTTAAGGGCAACAAAGATGGTGAGGGGTCTGGAGACCAAGTCCTATGAGGAAAGGTTGAAGGAGCTGGGTATGTTTAGCCTGAAAAGGAGAAGACTGAAAGGGGATATGATAACCATCTTCAAGTACTTGAAGGGCTGTCATATAGAGGATGGTGCTGAGTTGTTTTCTGTTGCCCCAGAAGGTTGGACCAGAACCAACAGATTGAAATTAAATCAGAAGAGTTTCCATCTAGATGTTAGGAAGTATTTTCTATCAGCTGGAGCAGTTCCTCAGTGGAACAGGTTTTCTCGGGAGGTGGTGAGCTCTCCTTCCCTGGAGGTTTTTAAGAAGAGGCTAGATGGCCATCTGTCAGCAATGCTGATTCTATGTGCTTAGGCAGTTCATGAGAGGGAGGGCATCTTGGCCTTCTTCTGGGCACTGGGTGTGTGTGGGGGAGGTAGTTGTGAATTTCCTGCATTGTGCAAGGGGTTGGACTAGATAACCCTGGTGGTCCCTTCCAATTCTATGATTTGTAGCCACCAGAGGAACTGAGAGCATGCGCCAGAAATGCTTTAAGTAAATAAAACAGTCGCAACAATTATAGCTTGTCTGTCCGGTAATATACATAAATACAAGATTTCCAGTCCAATCCAGGCAAGATTATGGTATTTGATTACCACCCAGGTCGCCGCAGAGGGCTCTGCAAACCACTTGGTGAGAAATAAACAGCGCTAAACTTAATAACTTGTTAATAGCCCAGGGATTTTCTCTGTGGCGGGAAGAGGAGTATGGAATCCTTGATAAACGCTACCATTTAAAGACTGCGTGGCTGTTAATAGTCAAGCATCTTGGCTTTAAAACCCCATCAACACAGGCACACGATAGCCAGCCTGCGCACTCACAGTGACGCAGATTCCAGATGGTTAGTCGTGGAGGTCTGTAACAGTGAAATAAGAAACGAAACAATAATGGGGGGGGGGATTCTTTTTGTTAATCTTTAAGGTGCCACTAGAATCCTGTTTTATTTTACTCACACTGGTGTGTCTCCCTGCACTAAAGTTTGGGACGTTATTTGAAATGAAACATGTTGGACATTTCAAAGTGCAAGAAATGTCTTTGAGGATGCCCTCCGATTTCTGCTTAGTCTCTTTCTTTCTTTCTTTCTTTCTTTCTTTCTTTCTTTCTTTCTTTCTTTCTTTCTTTCTTTCTTTCTTTCTTTCTTTCTTTCTTTCTTTCTTTCTTTCTTTCTTTCTAAAAGAGTGCCCCTTAGGGTCAAAATTAGGAAATCCTGAAATACCCCTTCTGCAGCTCAGCTCGTCCTTTATTATAATTGTTGATTAGGGGAGAGAAGACTGAACAGTCTACGTGTCAAGCCAGCAGGGTGAAATTGGGCACGTTACAGCTCTGTTAGAGCTCTCTCAGCCCCACCTACCTCACAGGGTGTCTGTTGTGGAGAGGAGAAGGGAAAGGTGATTGTAAGCTGGTTTGAGTCCCCCTTAAGTGGTAGAGAAAGTTGGCATATAAAAAGCAACTCCTCTTCTTCTTCCCCAGAAAGTGTTTTTAGGAATAAGTTTCGTATATCAATTAACTGGAATGGTTGTGTCTCTTTCTGCTGGAATTAGATCACTCATTCGGCCCTCCTGAAATATTACCATTTTTTACCTTGGCTTCAAGACAAGGCTCTGGGCTATTTGCCGTTTGTCAAGCTGCCATGTTGAAAACACTATAATTGCCCTTTTTCTAAAAATACAACTAAAAGTTACACAAATGGGAGACCTCAACATTTCACTTTTATGTCTGCGAAAATATATTTTGTTTTTCCTGGACTAAGTTTACAACGGGCAGTAAACATGTACTTAAGCTGCTTGGTCGCTGGAAAAATAAGCACTGGGAGATGGGACGGACTTCAGAGCTGCAGGACTTAAGTCTTGACATTTGCCGTGGAATGTCCATGGCCAAACCATCCCAATGAAATTGTCAGTTTTCAAGTGCCCCTCGATGACTTCTTGGACTTGTACTGTCTTTCCTCTGAAATGGGAAGGTGGCACAGTGTTCTACTTCCCGAACGGCAGAACAAGATCTTCTCAAACCTTGGGAAGCCTGTTGGTTATTGTCACATTTCCAGAAAGACTATTTAAAAACCATAATGCTATTATCACTAAACATCGCTATTATTAGCATCCTGTGTTATTTCAGAGCAGCATTTGTTTGGAATCTCGTAATGAGCTCTTTGAGAACTCCTAGTTTTCCACTGTGCTACTAGTGACGGTTAGTGAGACATCTGCTTTCAAAGACGATGCTGTTACAGTTAATCCTTTAAGGCCCTGACTCTGGTCAGAGAGAGGCAAATGAGGTAGCAAATTAAAGCACAAATTAAATCTGTTTGCCAAAACAAAAACAAAAAAAGTGGATTTGCCATTTCATCTCCAAGATAAGATAAAACCCATACTCTTTGAAACCTTCATCACTATGAGATGCAAATACTCTTACTTCAGTATACTGAATTGAGACATCTCTAACTATGGGCTCATGGAATGGTTATGAATATTCCAACTTCGACAGAGAGAACCTCTTCACAGTTTAAAGAACTGAAGGGGTGAAGGTATTCGACCCAGGAGAAACATGTCCCATTTCCTCTTATTTACCCACAAAGTCCCGTCCCCCCCACGGGTTCACACTTCTATATTTTAATCATGAGTTTTCAACATCTCTTTTGTTCAGACTGTAACGTTACCCATAGTGTGATAAGCAAAAAAGGGGGGTTGGCTTTAGGAATGACAACAGCATAACGAAGACAGCATGCCTAGACAGACAGCTCAGCTACCTGGCAGGGTTGAATCCTTGCTATTTTTTCTAGACGTTTTGGAGGTGGTTGAGAAGCTACAGAGACGATGACCACCAGAAAGTTAGGAGAGGAGGTGAATAAGAAGGAGCCAGTGGTGGGGTAATCAGATGTGAGATGGAAGAGCCAGAGAAGGAGAGAGGAGTAAGGGCAGGAACGAAAAGCACCGACCTACTCCATCTATGAAGTTTTAAAAACATTTCCCTGTGCATTTATATTATATTTTTTGCAAAGTGTCCAAGCCACTTTCTATAGATTATCTCCGGTTATTTAGGAAAAGTGGTGCACACGTGTATATAGTTCCTGACAAGGTCGACCAAAAGTTGTAATAGCTGTATTACAAAACAAGGCTGTTCAGAGAGATACCAACTTGCCCAAAGCTACCTAGTAAGTTCACAGGCAAGGTGAAAATGTACCCTTCCTTTTTCACAGCTCACTTTCTAACTACTACGCAACATTCGCTGGATAATGTCTTCGGTACTGCAATTGGTTAGTGCTGAACATCTGGCTGGAGGGGTGCCAATATTTTCTCGACATCGTGGTGTATGTGTAATGGCATTTAAAAAAAAATATTGCAGGCAAATTGAGACAATATGTTACAGACTTCTAAACAGATTAATCAGAGACAACATCAACTGATTTCTGGATTTGCTTTTAACAGCAACGAAGTATGCTGGTTTTTTTTTTTTTTTAAAGCTAGAGCCAATGTTGGATTTTTTTGAGTTTTAACTGTGCAATGCTTTTTTGCTTTTGAATCCTCGGTTGCTTTCCAGTTAGGTTACTGAAACATAACACAGGGGAAATGATTTGTAGTCACCTTTGTTTTTAAGCTGGAGCAGGACTCAAAACAAGCTCTCTCTTAAAAGTATGGAAGATAGCTGAACTATTATAAGGATTTCTGAATGAGGTGTGGGATTCTCCGGCGTAGCAAAACAGGGCTTTCAAGTCACAACGCATGGCCCCATTAATGCTGAAGGGCTTAGGACCAGACTCTGGGATGTCTAGATTTTTATAAGCAACTGCTAATCCTTTAAAAAAATTCTCCTCCCTAAACACAGGAACTAGAAACTTAGTTTTTCCTTGCCTTTTAAAAAAAGGAAAGGTGAAATAACATCCTGTCCGGTAATCCACAATCAAAATTGTGCACACTACTGGATCTTTTGCTAACAGCAGAGGTAAGTGCTTCCTCACACCGAGAAGATATTTTCATAAGTGGAAGCATTTCAGTAAATACTGTTTTGCCATAGTCTTTTATGAAGTAATGTAGCCTCCAATCAGACACTGTCTGATCTGGTAATCACTGTGCCCATGGTAGAATATTTATTTTATTAAAAAACTAGCTCTGTTATCAGCTATGATCGCAACAAGCTCTAGAGAATCCCCTTCAGATTTTCAAAACATACTAGCCCTACAGCAGAGAATTTGGAAAATGTAGTCCATGCCCTTCAGTTTATGTATGGCTAGGTTTGGCCTGCAAAGACGCATTTGCCCAAATGTGGCTGGGTCAAAATACAACCTTTCAACAAATAGCATTTTCTCTAATTAGCAGCTCTTTCCTTTAGCAGGCAAAAACCCTGCTAAAATGTGTCCAAAAATGTGGCTCCGTTGTGCAATGAGAAAACAATTCCGACTCTGTCTAGTGTTTATGCACATTTACCAACATTGGTAAATGGATTGACTCAAAAGAGATGGATTGACTCAATAAAGGAAGCCACAGCCTTCAATTTGCAAGATCTGAGCAAGGCTGTCAAAGATAGGACATTTTGGAGGACTTTCATTCATAGGGTCGCCATGAGTCGGAAGCGACTTGACGGCACTTAACACACACACACACCAACATTGACTTTTAGCATGTGTTTACAGATAATGCTTTTATTCCTGTCCGTCTGCTTTACGGAGAAGAAGAAAGAAGAAGGAGGAGGAAAAGAAGAGTTGGCTTTTATATGCTGACTTTCTCTACCACTTAAGGAAGAATCAAACCGGCTTACAGTCCCCTTCCCCACACCAGACACCCTGTGAGGTAGGTGGGGCTGAGAGAGCTGTGGCTAGCCCAAGGTCACCCAGCTGGCTTCGTGTGTAGGAGTGGGGAAACAAATCCAGTTCAACAGATTAGCCTCCGCCGCTCATGTGGAGGAGTGAGGAATCAAACCCGGTTCTCCAGATCAGAGTCCACCGCTCCAAATGACCGCTCTTAACCACTACACCACGCTGGCTCTTTTACCTTTGGAAGAGTTTTTCCGTTTGCCAGAAGGGTCACAAGTCCGGCACAGCACACCAAAGCACTGGAACTGGAGAGGCCAGAACTGGCCGGGATGGTGCCTTCTACTAGGCAATTCATTCCACTTGGGCTGCCAAGATCAAAATGGTCCTAACAATAAGCAAAATAACAATAATCAGAGAGGCACTGAAAGAAAAAGCTGCTGACTTTTTTCCTATTCTAAACATGAAACAAATTCTCACTATATCATTGCAGCAGGTTTAGAATGGAACGTGTTAATGTTTTTCTGTTCTCAACATTCCATTTTATTTCATCTATTTACTTATTTATTCCATGTTGTTAACATTTATTAACATTTATTCCATGTTGTTAGTGTCAACAGGAGCTCCATCTGTAACTTCTTTCCATCCGATCTGGATGAAATTTCTCCTCACCCAAGGGATCGCCGTTGCTAAATTTCAAAGAATTGGTCCCATTTTTATAGGCAATTTGAGGCAAAACACATACCAAAAATAAGAGTTGGTTTTTATATGCCGACTTTCTCTACCACTTAAGGCAGAATCAAACCGGCTTACAGTCACCTTCCCTTTTCCTCCCCACAACATTCACCCTGTGAGGTAGGTGGGGCTGAGAGCGCTGTGACTAGCCCAAGGTCACCCAGCTGGCTTCATGTGGAGGAGTGGGGAAACCAATCCAGTTCACCAGATTAGCCTCCGCCACTCATGTGGAGGAGGGCGGGGAATCAAACCCGGTTCTCCAGATTAGCGTCCACCGCTCCAAACCACCGCTCTTAACCTCTACACCACGCTGGCTCTCTTATATCTGTCTTAACACTTCTTGTTGATTTTGATTGATTCCGTCCTATTAATGCAAGAATTCTCTTAGGGATCATATGTCCCCTCACATTTCATACTAACTGGATAAGTATATTTCTAAATGCTATGTTGTCCACATTTTTGTTGTTGTTCGATTTAATTGCCTATAAAACTGGAGCCCATTCTCCTGTGAGGGCTTCAGACCCCGAAAATGGCGTCCACCCTGAATTAAAAAAAAACAAAGACATTAAAGTGGAAAATGTGTTTCCTATTGAAACAAAAAAAAACCTTAATGGGATTAGTTCATGCATTCTGATTTTTTATTCGTTTTTATTTCAAAGCTAATGAAAATAAATGTGCCTTTTTCAGCTTCTTTCTCCCCCCACCCCCAATTCATTTTAACATGAATGTACATCCCTAGTTTGGAACCGGGAGCGCATCAAATCTGCGTTTGCACTCACTGGAGTAATGTAATTTAGGGGGGCAATTCCCAGAACCTCTGGCTGTCAGGATTCAGTCTATGAGTCACTATCGGTTGTAATAGCAGGAGATCCCCAGCTAGTACCTGGAGGTGGTCGCTAGGTCCCATTGGCCGATTGGGACACCGCCACAATTTTTAGTTATTATTTTTGTTGTTGTTGTTTTCGTATGCATTGATTTAGCATAGTTTTATTATGTATGTGTGTGTGAGTAAAGTGCCATCAAGTCGCAGCCAACTTATGGCGACCCCTTTCGGGGTTTTCACGGCAAGAGACTAACAGAGGTGGTTTGCCAGTGCCTTCCTCTGCACAGCAACCCTGGTATTCCTCGGTGGTCTCCCATCCAAATACTAACCAGGGCTGACCCTGCTTAGCTTCTGAGATGTGAAGAGATCAGGCTGGCCTGGGCCATCCAGGTCAGGGCTTTATTATGTATATTTATTATTAATCCAGAATTTTATCAACCTAATATTTTCTTTTATTATGTATCTGTGGTATCCTTGATATGTCTGTAATGGCCTGTGGCGAAGTGCAAACAAAACCATTCACATATTCACATAGTACCTGGAGGTTGGCAACCCTAATTCTTGACCTATGAAAGCTTCCAGGCCCGGTCTTGCTCCTTGATCCCACAAGAGGATGGATATTTGTTCCGTTTGTCTTCTCTTTGATTTTGTCTCCATTCCCTCCTCATTCAACAGGGGTGGATAGTGGCAGCCACTTTCTGATTGAGCTTATCCCCTCCCCAGTACCACAGACATAGCACCAATAAACCACACAAGCAGGGACCTGCAAGAATTGTTTGTGGGGGGTGATTCCCCCCCAGCCCCCTCCAGCTTCCTCACTGGTCCCTGTCTCCCTCCAGCCTTGGTGTGAGACTGGATCGTAGTCCCCGTTGGCTTCAGATCCTGCTTTCACCCAGCTATGGTGTATTGATCAATAAAACTGGCTGTAAGCTCAAACCAACCTCCTCCCCTCATTCTTTAAATCGGATTCTACGGGAATCGGGGAGCACATCACCACTGCCAACCCCCAGGTCTGGCAAGGCTTCCAGAAAAGCTAAGATTGGGCAGGCTGAGGGGGGGAACTCTGCTGCCATTCAGCCAATGAAGCTGGGGTTGGGCCGGCTGGGAGGGTGCCCCGGAGGAAAGGCTGGGGGGTCAGGAGAGACAGGAGGGGGCAGGGATCCATGCCAGGCCTGGATTCTGGAGGGTCTTCTCTTCCCACCCCCGGTGAAGTGCTGTTGCCTGGCTACAGTGGCCCCCCACTCAGCGCTCCAACAAAGAAGCATTGTCTGTATATGTGCAGACAACACTCCTCTGGGGGGATTTAACCCTCCCACCACCATTTTTTCGCAGGTTTTTAGATTTTTCTGCAAGCTGGGGAGGGGCAAAGTTTGCGAGAAGAACTTCCTGCTCTCTATCTGGCCCCAGTCTGTGGATTTAAGTATCTGCCAATTGGGATACAGTTGGCTATTAGATAAATGATATTCATGTATGGTGTTTATCTGTCATGTTTCGATCCTGCCCTTCTTCCAAAGAGCAGTGTACATGGTACTCCCGTCATCCATTTTATATTCACAATAATCCTGTAGATTAGGCTAAAAGATTGTCCAAGTTCGCACGTTGAGTTTCACAGCTGAGTGGGATTTTGAACACTGTTTTCCCTGATCCTTATCTTGCATGCTAACAGTTACACACACTGGCTTTTGGATTTATGCCCCATGGACTACCCATAAACTTCCCCTTGTCTAAAAAAGATCTTTGGCTGACTGCATGTGGCATTTTGGGGAACTGGTTTACATATTTTGGCTTTTGTGTTAGAGGCTGCTGGCCCCAATAGCTTGTCTGCGGATCTTATAATAGGAGACCGGGATTTAGAAGAATTACTTTGTAGGACAAGCGCCACAGACCACTTAAGCTGGCTTTGTCCCATTTAAACCGACGGGGACTAACTCAGCTTAAGGGTACGAACTCCAATTTCCATAAAGATTGGTTTGCCTTTTCATACACGGTATCGGAATGGCAGAATGTGACAAACGATGCCCATATGCCCAAAGAGATCCCAACACTTGAGATCAAACAGATATAAAATTTATCAACCTTGTTGGAAGAGCTGGAGGGAAATTAGTATGTATCGGAATCAGATGGGAACTGCAGTTGGCAATTGTCATTTCGTTGCCTGGCAGCAATCGTTGCCGGACAGTGTGATATAATAAGCTCTTCAAATGCTACAGATGACCTTTCCTTTCTAAAAAGGAATGGCAGAAGTTATTTGAAGTTGCTTTGGTTTGGCCTGTATTTTTAGAACAAAGCTGTATGTTTCAAATATTTATTCCTCTTTCAACGTGGCTAAAAATAGAACGCATACAAAGAAACAGACCCATGCAAAAGGTTCACCTAGCTATAGTGCGCATGTGTGTGACTGTAAACTAACGCTAGCAACAACGAAAAAAGCTTCAATTTTAATTCCAACCAACGGCATGATTTTTTTCATAACTTTTTGGGGAAGTAAGATGCTATGCACATTTTGTGGGAAATAAATTGCATCCGCATAGGGCTCTGAAATAAAAGCAAAGGGCTCTACAGGATGTGGTGATGGCTGCCAACTTGGAAGGCTTTAAGAGGGGAGTGGACATGTTCATGGAGGAGAAGGCTATTCATGGATACTAGTCATGATGCATGCCTATTATCTCTAGTGCTAAATTCTGGGCCCTGCTGCTAATCATATTTTTGCAGGAAGATGCAACAAAAACCAACATAAACTGTCCCAGAGATAGTTAGTGGAGAAATTAAAGAGGAATGCTAGGCTTTTGGCCAGGTTAAACTCTATGGTTAATTTGGCCGGCTAACAGCTGTTTCACTAGCGCTTTTTAAATTGATCTGTAGTTGTTTCCATGGCCCCTAATGGTACACGAGGGAGTAATGTGATCAGTCACAACTGCATAGATTCAGCTGCTTCTCATGATACAACTGTTCGCTTACAAGAGCATGCCACTACAGTTTTCTGTGTACATCTTTCTTTGGGCCAGGAAATAGACCGGCGTACCCCACAACATCTCCCAGTCAGCCATCATGTGCCTTCACTGGCCTTGGTTTGCAGTGCTAGAGAACTCCCTGCCCCAGGATGTGGTGATGGCTGCCAACTTGGAAGGCTTGAAGAGGGGAGTGGACATGTTCATGGAGGAGAGGGGTATTCATGACTACTAGTTAAAATGGATACTAGTCGTGATGCATACCAATTCTCTCCAGGAACAGAGGGGCATGCCTGTTATATTAGGTGCTGTGGAACAGAGGCAGGATAATGCTGCTGCAGTCGTTTGTGGGCTTCTTAGAGGCACCTGGTTGGCCACCGTGTGAACAGACTGCTGGACTTGATGGGCCTTGGTCTGGTCCAGCAGGGCTTTCCTTATGTTCTTATGAGCGTGCCTATTATATTAGGTCCTTTGGAACACAGGCAGGACGGTGCTGCTGCAGTCGTCTGGTTTGTGGGCTTCCCAGAGGCACCTGGTTGGCCGCTGCTGGACTTGATGGGCCTGGGTCTGATCAAGTATGGCCTTTCTTATGAGATGAGGGGGGAGAGAAACAGGCTGGTTATATTTTCCCTAAAGATTTCTTCCTTCTGGGAACTGAAAACTGAGGTGGGGAAAATCTTTCATATTCTCGGTATCAAATTTTGGGAAGCCATCAAGTGTTGTAAACAGAGCTGAAAATATTATTGATTCCTAGGAAAAAGAGACTTAAAAAATTCTCTCCTGCAGATGGAACTATCACCAGCCTTCTGTCAACCAGATAGGAAATAAATCTGAGTCCTTTCTTCAATGTCTGGGTGACAATTTAAGACGAATTTCCAAGAGTCTGGGTGCCTTAACTCCTCCCTCCCAGTATTCCCATAAATCATACTTATGAGTCTTGCTAGACCTCCTGCCTCCCTTCTTTCTAGGGTTGCCAATCTCCAGGTACTAGCTGGAGATCTCCTGCTATTACAACTGATCTATAGCCAATAGCGATCAGTTCACCTGGAGAAAATGGCCGCCCTGGCAATTGGACTCTATGGCATTAAAGTTCCTCCCGTCCCCAAACCCTGCCCTCCTCAGGCTCCGCCCCCAAAACCTCCCACCGGTGGCGGAAGAGGGACCTGGCAACCCTACTTCTTTTAATACATCTTCCTGGCTTTTTTATCTAGAAAAGTTACCCACCAAGTCCTAATTATACTTGGAGAAGATGAAACTCAAGAGAGAGCTAGAATTAATGACAGACTATTTAGGGAGGTTATTACAGCTTTGATTCTTCATGTGTGCAAATATTTAGCTGATGCATTTTAATCTCTAAAAAGATCTTCAATGTAACAGTGAAAATATCCAATCTAGTTTATAATAATGATGCATACAGAATGTAATTTACCTCAATTCCTTTGAATCCACACAGGAAGTAGTTGTGCCACAAAGGTTTGGCTTGATTAATCTCAATGTTGTTAGCGTTGGTACTAAAATCCCTGGAAAATAAAACACACAAGAGAAATATAAAAGTCTACAAAACTAGCATTAAGTTTCAGAATATAAATAGCCTACTGCTGCCACCTGCTGGCTGGCAAAAGAAGGACCATACAGTCATATTGCTCAAGAATGCTCAGTGAAAACATCTGAGAAGTCCAACGAAACCTTAAAGACTAACATTTATTCCAGCATGAGCTTTTGTAAATCACAGTTCATTCCTTCAGACGGTCACAAACCTCATGCTTGAATAAGAGTCATTAGTCTTTAAGGTGCCACAAGGTAAAGGTAATCCCCTGTGCAAGCACTGGGTCATTCCATCCAGATCCATGGGGTGACGTCACATCCCGACATTTCCTAGGCAGACTTTGTCTACGGGGTGGTTTGCCAGTGCCTTCCCCGGTCATCTTCCCTTTACCCAGCAAGCTGGGTGCTCATTTTGCCAACCTCGGAAGGATGGGAGGCTGAGTCACTAGACTTTTACTTTGCCACAGTAGACAAACCCAGCGACCCTTCTGGTACAACAAATAGTCCTTGTTCTTCCCCTGTCCTATGCATTAAAAGTTCAGTGGCCTACCACGTAAAAAACCCTACCCATAGTTACGTCCTCTAGATGGACTTAGCAATGACCTTTTAGTTAGCTGACTTGGCATCTTTAAAAGGAGAGTTTATAAAAACCCATTGTTGTTGAAGAAGGCTTTTGCATTGACAGGCAGTTGTTGATGTGATTTTGTATTGGTAATTCTGTTTGTTGGTGAATGGCTTGCTTTTTTCCTGCTTCCCTGTAATGTAGTTTATGTTGATATTTTATATCTGAATTACTAGCTGCCCACAGAGCCTGCCGATGGGATGACTGGCAGTGTAATTACCCTCCAGTGTGGTGTAGTGGTTAATTAACCTCCAGGAGAGCCAGCGTGGTGGTTTCTGGGTTGGTTTCCCCACTCCTACACATAAGGCCAGCTGGGTGAGCTTGGGCTAGTCACTGCTCTCTCAGCCCCACCTACGTCACAGGGTGTCTGTTGTGGGGAGGGGAAGGGAAGCTGATTGTAAGTCGGTTTGATTCTCCCTTAAGTGGTAGAGAAAGTCGGCATATAAAAGCCAACTCTTCTTCTTCTCCCACTCCACCCCAACATATCAAGGCTGTAGCCAGCCCTCTTCACTTGGAAGGGGGATGCTGGTAACATTTTCTCATAACCAGCAGAATCCTCTATAACCCTGACAGCATCTGTGCCTGTTAACTACAGCATCTGTGCCTGTTAACTCCATTTTATCCATTCAACAACTCTTATCGGATAGTTTAGGCTGAGTACTTAGCTCAGTTAATTTATCGGATAGTTTAGGCTGAGTACTTAGCTCAGTTAATTTCCTGTCTTGAGAAAGGATTCAAACCTAGCTGAAGAGTTTAACAACTAGGCTATATTCTCATTGTGAGGAGAGGAAACCCAAATTGAATCTTAAAGGGCCAGGGGAGATCCTACAAGTAAACAACCACAGGGTCTCCCATTTTAAAAGTCCACTTTCACAGTGACGAGACAGGGAAGGAACTGGAGGGGAAAACAAGCCGATGGTCTGCTCATAATTTCTTTCCAGGGAGAATATTCGGGAGTGGGGAGTAACACCCACACAGGACCCAGGTTTCCAAACAGCCAGACTGGTTTTTCCATGCATTTTTATGTCCCCAAAGCAGTTCAGAAGCCACACAAAGGAGAAGTTACTACTGATGGAAATTGTCGTTTGTGCTAGGAGCTGTTATTAGTTATGATGGAAAAATATATTTGCAGTCTTTTGCTTCTCTCCCTCCCCAAAATAAACACAGCTCCCATTTCCTCAGCACTTTTTTGTTCTTTTAGAAACCCAACAACCAAACAATTAAAAAACCTGGAGTGATTATCCGGTGTTATATTCTACCCTTTGGAATAAAAGATTATACTTTTGGCGTACTATGAAGATTCTTTGAAACCACTTTGAAACCAACGACTGAAAGAAGCATTGGCTTCTAAACTGGCACATGCAATTCAGATGCCCATCTGCAGAAGCGTGCCAAACGCAGTTTATTATAATTGAGGAAACAAATAAAGAAATTAGAGGGAGGAGGGGGGAAACTATTTACAAAGGGAACAAAATTTTTACACTTTCATTCTGCCCTGGAAATTACTGACACATGCCAAAATCTTATTAGAGAGTTCCCTAAAGAAGTCGTTCTAACTTTTTTTTTTTTTAGTGGGAGCCATTGCTATATTTACTGTGCTTTTGGGGACTAATTTGCAAAGCAGCTCCATGCTACTTTCCCCTTATCCCACACAGATCATAGAAATCTCACATTAAAAATATAAACTTTTTTTTTGCCATCAAGTCCCAGCTGACTTTTGGTGACCCCTTAGGGTTTTCAAGGCAAGGGATGTTCAGAGGTGGCTTATTTATTTATTTTATTTATTGGACTTATACCCTGCCTTTTATCCCAGCCTGTCTCCAAACTTATTACATGTTAACTAATGTTTAATATTTATAAATATCTAGCACTAGAAGAAGAAGAGTTGGTTTTTATATGCTGACTTTTTCTACCACTTAAGTAGAAAAAACCAGCTTACAATCACCTTCCCTTCCCCTCCCCGCAACAGACACCTTGTGAGGTAGGCGGGACTGAGAGAGCTCTATCAGAGCTGTAACTTGCCCAAGGTCACCCAGCTGGCTTCGTGTGTAGGAGTGGGGAAACCAACCTGGTTCACCAGATTAGCCTCCACCGCTCATGTGGAGGAGTGGGGAATCAAACCTGGTTCTCCAGATCAGAGTCTACCGCTCCAAACCACTGCTCTTAACCACTACACCACACTGGCAAAAAGTCCATGAAATGTATAGAAATACTTACAAGTACAGAGGGTTTGTATTGGCCAAATGGATAACTGGAGTGCTTAGAGGTTCAGCTGCTATAAGTATATCTTGCTGAATAGCCATCGGAAGCACAGCGTAGCCACAATAATCTATATGCTCACCTTCCAAAATGAAAACAGAATATTAACCTTTTAAAACTTTTCAAAACTTTCTTTGAGCATCTGCAACAGCAGGACAACCCCTTTTCATTTCAGTAATTTCATTTCAGTAATTGCTGCATGAGTCCATGAGTCCATGAGTCGGAAGCAACTTGACGGCACTTAACACACACACACACATAATTGCTGCATGGCATAGTTTGCTCATAAATGAGATCAGTGATTCCCAAAGAGGGTGGTACTGCTCCCTAGGGACAGTGGGATTACCTAGGGGGTGCTAAGAGGCAAAAAGGGGTGGCAGGGGCACTGGAGGTGGGCCCCTTCAACCGTGTTATTTTACGATTTATCAGGCTATGGCACAACGCTGGTAAATGGCACTCCAAGTTTCTGCCTCTGCATAGTGCTGAAATCTGGTGGAAACAATCAGAATTTTTAAGAAACTGTCATCACTTTTTCAAGTTTTGCTAGCCAGACCTTATTGAGTGTGGTATTTATTTTCCTATGTTCTCAGTTACTGAACCTGTTGGTTAAGCACCAATAAAAACAGAGCCCAACCGTTAACCAAGCAGGATCGAATATCAACAGGTAAGATAAAATACCCACCAACTATTATTGGCTCAGTCCCAAATTATTGTACTGTTGTAACTCAGTGGTAGAATTGTTCTTTCAAGACTCCCTGACGTTTTCTGGAGGACACACAGCTCAACACATGTTTTGTGTGCAGAAAATCCAAGGTTCAATTACTGGCATTTGAATGAGGGAGGGTGGATTTGATAGTAGGGCCAGTAAAAATCAGTGTCTGAGATACTGAGCTAGATTCCCAAGCTCTCAAGCGGAGGTCTTTTCTTACTTTGTTTATGCTGAGTGAGACACATTCGTTTGTCAAGGTCATTCTTGTCTACGCTGACTGGCAGAAGATGTCCAGGTTCTCAGATGGGGGGACTTTCATATCAGCGGCTCCTGGATCCTTTTTAACTGGAGATGCCTGGGGATTGAAGCTGGGACCTTCTGCGTGTAAAGCAGATGCTCTACCACTGAGCCACACCCCCACCCCAAAAGAAAAATGCACACGAAGCTGCCTTATACCGAATCAGACCCGTGGTCTGATCCTGTTAACGGCAGCTTCAAAAACTGGCAAGTAAAAATATACATGCGTTACCAAACTATATCTCTTAGGATTCCCACGGATCTTAATACAACCGCAGTACTTACTGTGACTAGTATATGTAGGACTTTGCCTTCCTGTGAGTGGATACAGTCATTAGTGTTCACACCCATATTATCCATTGAATTCCCACCAACCCCAATGCGTATATCCCATTTTTACCTATTAAGTTGACACGCCCTGGTGCTCGAGCATAAAACTTGGGGGTCGAGTGAAATTTAGAGACAAACACCTTCTTCAGCTTCAACAATCTGAAAAGCAGGTTGGAATGTTTAAAAGGGAATTATCCGTAGTCAACTTCTAAAAGATCAGGCAGGATTAAAATTCTGGCCGAGTTTATAGCGTAAACGGCCCCCACTTCGGCTGAAACGAATGAGAGCTTTTATTCACAATACAAGATGAGGCTTTAATTTCTGGATTCCTCCTGGTCTTCATTGAGAGGACCAGGATTCACTGTGTTTTAAAAACCAAGAATATTATATTAAAAATTATCACGAACCCCTCTGTACTTCTGTTGCTTGAATAATAATAATAATAAAAGATTGGGTATAGGCTTTCAAAAGTCACTTGATGACTTTAGGTTTTTCTGTTCTATGGGCAAAGGCTCCACAAAATTATTGATTTTAAATGAATTTATTGCTGTTCTTAATGACTCTGGGTATTTTTAATGAAAGGCCATTGTCCACATCACAAGGAGGCCAGATTAAAATACCTTCAGCCTGTGCTTGATGGCTTTCTGGGTGAATCCGATGAAATTAAATTGGGGAACTTACTGTCTGATAAAAATCCCTGGGCATCCAGACAAGCTGCCAAATTTTGCCTCGGGATATGTAAGACTCGGGGGGGAACGGTAGTAAAGCCGCTGTAAAGCTGTAGACCGTTATTCTTCTGTTGTAATGAATCATTGTTTTAGATCTGGAACTTTAATACTGGCCAAAGACCGCAATAACTTTTTATGAATGAAATGCCATTTTATCTTTTATGTTTCAGGAACTGTCCATCACTTCAGGCTTGGTGACCAATCTGGCTGGCTGGTTGGTTTGAACTATGACCAGTTTTAAGAGGGCTCCACACAGCATCACCAAATGTGATGTTCCAATATGTTCAAATGTAGGGGCACCTCCCTAATTTGAGGCCCTAGTCGACATAGTTTGGCTATAAATCCTGTTTTGCTCCCAACATTTTGGCTTCAGCATCCAACGGCTGAGGTGTTGAGACAGCAAAACTTCACTGCTGAAGGAAGAAGAGTTGGTTTTTATATGCCGACTTTTCTCTCCCTTTTTTAAGAAGAACCAAACCGGCTTCCAATCTCCTTCCCTTCCTCTCCCCGCAACGACACCCTGTGAGGTCGGTGGAGGCCGGAGAGAACCGTGACTAGCCCAAGGTCACCCAACTGGCTTCAAGTGTAGGGGAGGGGAAGCCAACCCGGTTCGCCGGATTGGAGTCCGCCGCTCACGTGGAGGAGCGGGGAATCAAACCCGGTTCTCCAGATCAGAGTCCACCGCTCCTAACCACTACACCACGCTGGCTCTCGATGCATTAAAAAGCTACTTGAATCTCAAAAACCAGCACAGCGGACTATAAAAGTTCGGTTTCTTCTCTTTGCCTGCTGTGCTGGTTTTCTATTTGCAGGGGAGTTTCTCACACAGAGGAGCATTTGCCAAACGTGATCCTCCCACCGCTCTATCGCCTCCGCCTTCTACCGCCTCATTCTCCTGCATGCCTACGGGTATAATTGCACAACACACTTGCTAGATAAATCCCTTTGCACACAATGGCACCACAACAGTGCACCCTAGTGCACACCTGGGAGCAAATCTCATTGAACCCTGGGGCGCTTTTGGGTAAGCATCCGTAGGATTAGCACATGAGAGGCACTCTGCTGAAAGCCAGGGAGGGGGCAGCGAGATATTACAGCGAGGCTAGATTAAAACAAGAATCAGTACATCTTAATCTTGTTTTGCACTGGCCTTTAAGTTAAGAGCCAAACAAAGTTTTGGTGATTTTAATCTTTGTAACAACGTTTCTACGCTCCCCGTTTTTTTAGTACGAATGTTACCTGTCTGCCATGAAAACCCCAAAGGGGTCGCCATACATTGGCTGCGACTCGACGGCACTTTACACGCACACAATCTGATGAAGCGCGGTCTGACTCGGGAAGATTTACGCGGGAATAAATTTTGTGAGTCTTTGAAGTGCTACCGAGTTCCTGCGTACAAAACCTTGCAGCAAAGACAAGCTGTGGCAATAGTACCACAACCATCCATCAGTCTGTAAGAAGTTGCAAGAACTTGTTTTGTTGCTACAGGATTGACACGGTTATCCTTATGGAAGAAGTCTGCCTCTAAGTGATCCTGAGTACAAACTGCTTAAAGCTTTTTTAAAAAAAATCTCGTTCCTCTGCAATACACATGAACACATGCATCGTGCAGGGGGTTGGACTAGATGACCCTGGTGGTCCCTTCCAACTCTGATTCTATTCGATGATTCTACGAAGCTGCCTTATACTGAATCAGACCTTTGGCCCATCCAAGTCAGTGTTGTCTACTCAGACTGGCAGGGGCTCTCCAGGGTCTCACGTCTTTCACATCACCTGCTTGCCTAGTCCCCTTAACTGGAGATGCCGGGGATTGAACCTGGGACCTCCTGCATGCCAAGCAGATGCTCTACCACTGAGCCACAGTCCTTCCCCACGAACGGCCTTGACCTCCAGATGCAAACTTTTCTTTTTTTAAAGTCTTATTGAAATGTGCAGAATACTACAGAATATGTCAAAATATACAAAGCATACAGAAAACAGAATATACCAAAAGGGAGGGGGGGGGAGAAGTGTTTGTTGTTGCAAAAACTAATCACTGAATCCGACAGAAGGGGGGGGGAGAAAACAGCCAAACGCACCTGGGTTCTTCCAACAGCTGCACCGAGAGAGTAGGGGGGACATCCGCGGCCATACTGAGCTTTTCTGAATGCTGGACCCCCAAACAAACTGAAAGGATCCCCCCCCTCTTCTGGCTGCACTGCAAATCTGCAACCAAATCTGCAACCAAATCTGCAAAACCTGCCCTGCAAATCTGCAAACCCTGCCCTGCAAATCTGCAAACCCTGGACCACGGCAGCGTTTTGCTTCCGGCATGGGCAGAGAGAGCTGCAAAGATCCCTCCTCTTCTGGCCCTTCCTCCTTTTGCTCCCCGCCCAGGTCCGCGTCTTGCAATAGGGAATCCCCTTCCCCTTGCAAAAAAATGCAGATTGTGCCTGCAGGGGAGCATCTGGGAAAGCCCCCCCCCGGAGCAGTATTTTGAAGGGGTGGGGGGATTTATTTGCTCTAATCCAGGGGTTCTCAACAAGGGGGGGGGGGTATTGGGAACACCATTCAGCAAACTCTGATGCTCTGTAGATGATGTACAATCTGTAAAATTGTAGTGTTTTTTTTTTTTTTAATTGAGTTAGAGTGGGAAGAAAGTTATATTCTGAGCCATGGTGGAAGGGGGGAATGGAGCAATCTAATTTAATCTCCCCCCCCCAAAAAAAAAATCAGGAAGACGTTAAATATTCCTGGGATTTAGGGTTGCCACTTTAGGGTTTCCCAACCCGGAGCTGGCAACCCTATCCATGACCTTTCTAGAAGAGTAGTTTAGCATGCAACAGTTAAACATTTCAGAATTCCACTTCGTTGTGCAAGGAAAACCCCAAGGGATGTTTCCGATCCAACCAGGTTTAGCATCCTTAATTTTGAGTTAGAGTGCGAAGGGGGGGAAATTTATATTCTGAACCATGGTGGAAGGGGGGAATGGAGCAAAAAAGGTTGAGAACCACTGCTCTAATCTGTTGTCCCCCCCAAAAAAAAAATCAGGAAGATGTTAAATATTCCTGGGATTTAGGGTTGCCACTTTAGGGTTTCCCAACCCGGAGCTGGCAACCCTATCCGTGACCTTTCTAGAAGAGTAGTTTAGCATGCAACAGTTAAACATTTCAGAATTCCACTTCGTTGTGCAAGGAAAACCCCAAGGGATGTTTTCAATCCAACCAGGTTTAGCATCCTTAATGCCGGTTTAGAATCTTACGCTGCTCTCATTTTTTATATGCCTAATTGCTGTGTAAATCATGCAAAAATGAATGTATAGGCATCACAAAGGTACTAAGGTGACAGGTTTTTTTTTAATTGACTCCTTACTGCTTTCAAGGGGTCATTTATGTAAAAGGGGTCATGCGTAATTAAGCATTCAGAGGCAACAATAGCAAGAATAAAGGAACAGAGTAGGGAATCCCCCCCCCAATACAGAAGCTGCACTGGGGAATAATTCCAATGTGGAAGCAACCAGATTAATGGAGGCATAATGACTGAAGGGAACCTACACATTCAGAGGCCTTTTAAAGCGATGTTTTTTACAACATTTTCAAACTTAATACATCGCTGGGAATACAAAGTGCGGTAACCCCCGATATGTATTAAGAGTTTGAAAATGTTATTTTAAAAAAGGGCTTTTGGATACCACGGCTAATAAATGGTTGGAAGAAGTCTTCACAGCTAAAGGGGCCAAACAAAGTGCGAACAGTATTTTTTATAACATTTTCAAACTCTTAATACATCGGTGGGAATACACAGAAAGTGCGAACAGTATTTTTCATGACGTTTTCAAACTCTTAATACATCGCTGGGTGTACAAGTGCGGTAACCCCCTTAGTTGGGCTTTCTTCTGAGTAAACATGTTGAGGTTTGCATTTGCATGTGAACTGCTGCTTTCAAAGAGCTTGGGGGGGGGACATAAACCATTCAATAAGCGCTTTTTAAACATTTGAATCATTTATCCTAAACACAGGAAATGTTGTCGATTACACTGTAATAGTATTTTGCAGCTGGGTTTTCCTGTGTGGGGAGGGGGGAACAAGAGAGCCATCTGTTTGCTACAGTGTGGTACTTCCTAACTTTTTAATGGTAGCCCTCTTTTTTAAATAAATAAATAAATAAAGCAAAACCAGATGGTAATCAAAACTGCAAAAGCCCGAGCCCCACTTTCACAGGCTTTGCGACCCACTTCTGGGTAGGGACCCACAGGCTGGGAAATGCTAGTGCAAGGACAGCCCCAGAATCCAACAATTTGCAGAGGCAATTCCGCTGTCAAGGCTGCCTGGTGCAATCGTTTGTCTTGCCCATCGCAGGAAAATCCAGTGTGTGCTACAGAACAACACGGCCCAAGAAGGCGAGAGCGGAAAATAAAACGAAGAAGGGTGGGGTGGGGTGGGGACAGTCAATGGGAACCCAAAGTAGTTCACAACACCATTCTCTCTGCTTCATTTTATCCTCACACCCATGCCTGGTCATTTGTGCATGGGAGGTTTTGCCTTGGATTTGCCTCTCTCTCTCTAGATGCTTATTTTTTGGGGAGCTTATTTTTGGCCATTTATGTATGGGAGGTTTTGCCTTGGATTTGCCTCTCTCTAGATGCACATTTTCCCCATCTGAATTCTCAAAACTTTGCATGGGGGGGGGGGGCGCTTATTTTTGGCCATTTATGCCTGGGAGGTTTTGCCTTGGATTTGCCTCTCTCTAGATGCACATTTTCCCCATCTGAATTCTCAAAACTTTGCATTGGGAGGGGGGCTTATTTTTGGCCATTTATGTAAGGGAGGTTTTGCCTTGGATTTGCCTCTCTCTAGATGCACATTTTCCCCATCTGAATTCTCAAAACTTTGCATGGGGGGGGGGGGGGCGCTTATTTTTGGCCATTTATGCCTGGGAGGTTTTGCCTCTCTCTAGATCACTGGTTCCCAACCAGGGGTCCGTGGACCCCCAGGGGTCCGCGAGAACTAAATTAAGGTCCGCGAAACAAAGTTATAAACCCATAATAAATTAATATTTTCAATTAAAAGTTCTCTATTATAAAAACATATATTCAAATATTATTCTAAGTTTAATGTTTAACTAACAGTTATGATTCAAGTTTATTTTCAAATTCTCTGAATTTTTGTTTTGAACCTTGGGTCCCTGCACCAAACAAAAAAGTCCTAGTGGTCCCTGGTCAAAAAAAGGTTGGGAACCACTGCTCTAGATGCACATTTTCCCCATCTGAATTCTCAAACCTTTGCATGGGGGAGCTTATTTTTGTCCATTTATGCATGGGAGGTTTTGCCTTGGATTTGCCTCTCTCTAGATGCACATTTTCCCCATCCGAATTCTCAAACCTTTGCACGGGGCGGGGGGGGGGGGGCTTATTTTTGGCCATTTGTGCATGGTAGGTTTTGCCTCTCTCTCCAGATGCACATTTCTCCCCATCCAAATCCTCAAAGCTCTGCATAGGGGGGCTTATTTTTGAGTTTTGAGAATTTGGACGGGGGGGGGGGGGAATGTGCATCTAGAGAGAGAGGCAAAACCTCCCATGCATAAAAAGCCAAAAAATAAGGCCCCTCGATGCAAAGTTTTGAGAATTCAGATGGGGGAAACGTGCACCATTCTAGAGAGAGGGGCAAATCCAAGGCAGAAATCTAAATAGCCAAAAATAAGTTCCTCCATGCAAAGTTTTGCGAATTCGGATGGGGAAAATGTGCATCTAAAGAGAGGCAAAGCCAAGGCCAAAACCTCCCGCGCGTCAATGGCCATACAGGACAGACAGGCTTGCCTTTCTTTCTTTCATATATATATATTTTTTATCATTTTTCAATAATTGCTATACATCTCATTTGACAATACATCCTATATACCAATCTTTGACTCGATAAAAAAATTAAAGCATTATTAGGTGTATGTCTTCAGTATTAAACTATAATTATATTAAATTATATTAAATAGATTTAATTATATTAATTATTTAATTATATTAAATATAATTATAATTGACTTCCCCACCGACTTCCTCCCTCCCTACAAATATCTGGCGCCTCCTTTGTATTCATATTTTCTAATCCTTTTCTAAGTCATTATTTCAATGTTATACTTTCCCCTTATTTAATATATTTCGATGAGCAATAACAATATAATATTAATAATAAAGAGAGGGGAAAAGAGAGGAAAAAATCATTAAAAAAAATAAAAACAGAGGCATCACAAAACACATTAACATAATTTTCTCCAGTCGAGACAGGCTTGGCTTTCGAGGCCTAGGCCCGGCCGGTTGCTAAGGGCCTGGTTGCCAAGCGCAGGCCCGGTGCACCCTCGATTCCGGTCCGGGCGGGCCCCGTTTCCCCGCCGCAGCGCGCCTTGACTAGGCCGGGGGGAGGGAGGCCGTTGCGCCTTTCAGTTCCCGTCTCGGAATAAAACAGAGAGAGCGCCGCGGGGGATTGTGGGAGAAGGGGGTTGGCTCCGGCCTCTCCCCTCCCTCCGCCCTCTTTCCCCCCCCCGTCCGCTTCCCCTCTCCCCTCCCCCCCCTCCGCGCGTCCTCCGGCCAAGATGTCTGACATGGAGGATGATTTCATGTGCGATGATGAGGAGGACTACGACCTGGTGAGAAGCAGGGGAAGGGGGGGGGGAGGAAGGCCGTGCCCCCCCCCACAGGAGGAGGCAGAGCCGGTGGGGAGGGGGGAGGACTCGCCTCCCTTCCTTCTTGGCGCCCCATACCCCCTTCTGGGGGGGGGGTCTGAAGGGACAGGACCGAGGCTCCCTGTTATGGGGTGGGAAGTGGGGCAAGGTTGGGGAGGGGGGAAGGGTTTGCGGGTGACACTCCCCCCTCCTGTACCTCTTACCCTCCCTCCTCTACCTCTTACCCCCCTCCATACACACGCTCTGCCCCCCATAAGTGGGAAGTGTGGCAAGGTTGGGGAGGGGGGAAGGGTTTGCTGGTGACTCTTACCCCCCTCCTCTACCCCTTACCCCCTCCTCTACCTCTTACCCCCCTCCATACACACGCTCTGCCCCCATAAGTGGGAAGTGGGGCAAGGTTGGGGAGGGGGGAAGGGTTTGCTGGTGACTCTTACCCCCCTCCTCTACCTCTTACCCCCCTCCTCTACCTCTTACCCCCCTCCATACACACGCTCTGCCCCCCATAAGTGGGAAGTGGGGCAAGGTTGGGGAGGGGGGAAGGGTTTGCTGGTGACTCTTACCCCACTCCTCTACCTCTTACCCCCTCCTCTACCTCTTACCCCCCTCCATACACATGCTCTGCCCCCCATAAGTGGGAAGTGGGGCAAGGTTGGGGAGGGGGGGAGGGTTTGCTGGTGACTCTTACCCCCCTCCTCTACCTCTTACCCCCCTCCTCTACCTCTTACCCCCCTCCATACGCACGCTCTGCCCCCCATAAGTGGGAAGTGGGGCAAGGTTGGGGAGGGGGGAAGGGTTTGCTGGTGACTCTTACCCCCCTCCTCTACCTCTTACCCCCCTCCATACACACGCTCTGCCCCCCATAAGTGGGAAGTGGGGCAAGGTTGGGGAGGGGGGAAGGGTTTGCTGGTGACTCTTACCCCCCTCCATACACACGCTCTGCCCCCCATAAGTGGGAAATGGGGCAAGGTTGGGGAGGGGGGAAGGGTTTGCTGGTGACTCTTACCCCCCTTCTCTACCCCTTACCCCCTCCTCTACCTCTTACCCCCCTCCATACACACGCTCTGCCCCCATAAGTGGGAAGTGGGGCAAGGTTGGGGAGGGGGGAAGGGTTTGCTGGTGACTCTTACCCCCCTCCTCTATCTCTTACCCCCCTCCATACACACGCTCTGCCCCCATAAGTGGGAAGTGGGGCAAGGTTGGGGAGGGGGGAAGGGTTTGCTGATGACTCTTACCCCCCTCCTCTACCTCTTACCCCCCTCCTCTACCTCTTACCCCCCTCCATACACACGCTCTGCCCCCCATAAGTGGGAAGTTTTGTGAAAAAATACTTCCTTTTATCTGTTTTGAATCTCAAAACAAGGTTGGGGCAAGGTTGGGGAGGGGGAAGGGTTTGCGGGTGACACTCCCCCCCTCCTCTACCTCTTACCCCCCTCCTCTACCTCTTACCCCCCTCCATACACACGCTCTGCCCCCATAAGTGGGAAGTGGGGCAAGGTTGGGGAGGGGGAAGGGTTTGCGGGTGACACTCCCCCCCTCTACCTCTTACCCCCCTCACCTCTTACCCCCCTCCTCTACCTCTTTACCCCCCCTCCATACACACGCTCTGCCCCCATTAGTAGGCCATTTCCCTGGCCCAGCAAGTCTAAGGTCTTGCTGAATAAGGAAGACTTTGGGCTCCAGGAACTCGTGAGGTTCTGACTACTGTTATTGTTTTTTCAAGCCTTTTGCGGGGTGGGGGGATCAGACCCTTGAATTTTGTTCAATTGACATAATATTTGAATAAGGAAGACTTTGGGCTCCAGGAGCTTGTGAGGTTCTGACTACTGGTTTTATTTTTTTCAAACCTTTTTAAAAATTTGGGATAGGGTATGTTATCTAATGAATTACCATAGTATTTGTACCACTGTGGCAATGTGTTAGGGAAAGTAAGATTGGGAAGACCCCAAGTTCACATCCCTCCTTGCCATGAAATTTCGTGGTTAACCTCAAGTCAGTCATTCTCTCTCAGTCTAACCTACCTCACAGGGCTGTTGGAAGGATAATATAGAAGTGAGGAGTACTATGTCTGCTGCCTGAGCTTCTTGAAAGAAGTGTGGAATAAAAATGCAATAAATAAATGTACGCAATAAATTTATGATCTTTGCAGATGAAAGTAGAGTTACTTTTTAAAACATATATATTGTGTGGTTTGTCTTTCTAGGTGATGGAATTCATGCTCTGTCTGGTAGAAATTTTGTGTAGGCTGAAATCCTAAATGCACTTGCTTGAGAGTTAGCCCACTGAATTAGATGGTGCTTGCTTCCATGTCAATATGCCTAGGATCATATGTGTGTATGTAAAGTGCCGTCAAGTTGCAGCCGACTTGAACACATTAAGCTGCCTTATCAGACCCTTGGTCCATTGAAGTCAGTATTGTCTACTCAGACCGGCAGTGGCTCTCCAGGGTCTCAGGCAGGGGTCTTTCACATCACCTACTCACCCAGTCCCTACTCACCCAGTCCCTGGAGATGCTGGGGATTGAACCTGGGACCTTCTGCATGCCAAGCAGAGGCTCTACCACTGAGCCACGGCCCCTCCCCATAGGCAACCCCATAGGGTTTTCAAGACAGGACACTAACAGAGGTCGTTTGCCATTCCCTGCCTGTGCATAGCGACCCTGGTATTCTTTGGTGGTCTCCCATCCAAGTACTAGCAGGGCAGATCCTGCTTAGCTTCTGAGATCTGACGAGATCGGGCTAGCCTAGGCCTTCCAGGTCAGGGCAGGGTCCTATTATACCAAGAAATAAATTCAAATTTGGTTTGTCCTGCTTTTATCTCTTGCAGTGAAATGACAGATACATTTATCAGCAAAGGAATACTTATGCTTCAATAAAGTTGTTAGCCTTCAAGGTTCCACAAGACCTTGTTGTCTAAAAGCTCTTCTCTTCTTCTTCTCTCCCCCCCTCCCCCTTAACAACTTATGTATACAAAGGCAGGCACTGTTTCATTTCCATACCTTCCTAATGTTTGTTGATCATTTCGTTGCAAGCTGATACTGTCTCTTTCAGAATAGACTTTAATGGGCTTTTGGGGCCTGTTACAAAGAAGCCATAAGCGCGGGCTCATGTTAAAGCACTTGTTTATTGATTTGGAAAAAAAAGAAATACCAGCTTATATTGGACACCGGAAAAAAGATACCATAAGTTGAATATAATGTCCTGATCCAAGCTGTGCGAAAGGGTATAGAGCTGAATGTGTTTTAGGAAGAGGCCACAGCTCAGTGATAGCATGTATACTTTCCATTTACAGGGTCCCAGGTTCAGCCTCTGGCAACTCTCATGAAAAAGTGCTTATGTTGCAGTGCTGGGAAATGTGTGATGTTGTGGATAAGAGCGGTGGTTTGGAGTGGTGGAGTCTGATCTGGAGAACCTGGTTTGATTCCCTGCCTTCCTCCACATGAGCGGCGGAGGCTAATCTGGTGAACCGGGTTGGTTTCCCCACTCCTCCACATGGAGCCAGCTGGGTGACCTTGGGCAAGTCACAGCTCTGTTAGAGCTCTCTCCGTCCCACCTACCTCACAGGGTGTCTGTTGTGGGGAAGGGAAGGTGGTTGTAAGCCGGTTTGATTCTCCCTTAAGTGATAGAGAAAGTCGGCATATAAAAACCAAGTCGTCTTCTTTACCCAAGACCATGGAAACCTGCTGCCAGTTAAAGTAGATGGCATTGGTCTAGATGAACTGGCAGTCTTACTTTATATAAGGCGGTTTATTTGCATTACTATATAAAATAAGATCCCCATATTCTTTCAGCTGGCAATATAGTTTTCCAGTAGTATGTTTACAGCGTTGTGATGTTTAAAAAATATTGTCGTGGCTGTTTTTCTAAACTGTTTTGTGTCTATTGCATTGATTGTACAACTTTTGGTACTTTGGTGGCATGTAGTAGAGCCTCTGTTCAGAATCAAGGAAGTATGAGGAAGTCGTCCTGTGACTGTAAAATGCATCTTCACATGTCTGGAGCCCCGTGTGAATAACTGGAATTTTAGGACTGGCTACAGTATAACTTTTGCTTATATAGTCTAGCACAGTGGTTCCCAAACCTTTCGGGCCACTGCCCCCTTGGTTCCACAAACTCAACCCCAGCGCCTCCCTACCCTACTCTATAAAAAGCATTATTCAAAATAGGGGTTTACATGACTCCCTAAAGAAGATAATAACAATAACATTTCAAAACAGTAACAATTAATTGCACATATATTCAAAGTCAAATTAAAACTTTTTAGTTGAAATTTATTCCACAAAACTGATGAACTTGATCCAGTGATCCCAGCTCTTCAAACTCTGGGGGGAAATTCTGATAGTTTTCACCAAATTTGCCAGCATGGTGCCGTAGCTTGATCTATTGTAAATTAGTGAACAACACAGCTGAAGGGTCCCACCTCTAGCGCCCCCTGCTTCCCCCTTTCCTCTTAGTGCCCCCCCCTAGGTAATCCCTCTTCCCCCCCAGGGGGTGGTACTTCCCACTTTGGGAACCACTGGCCTAGCTGTTTACCAGGTTCTTGTGACTCTAAAGACGTGTACCACTTGCTTGGCTCTGTCTGAAATTAACTTGTAGCATTACTCTTTTATATTATTGCGATAGTTCTTTTTAAAAAATGACAAAAAAAAAAGTTAAACGAGATCTGTCCCGAGATTGTGTTTGGAGAAAACAAGACTTATTTCAATGATAAAACAAACTGAGCTATGGCTATCTTCTAATTTGGATATATTCAGAGGGGGCAAAATGGAAAATTTGTACTGGATGTGGTAGAACTGTGGTTTGATTTGCTGTAAAGCAGCTTTATATGTTCATGTAACTTTATTTCTAGTACCAAGCCTAGCCACATTATCACTTAGTGTGGAGGCACAATTGTCCTTCAGGGTCTATCACAATCTGGAAGGTTTCATGCCTTCTTGAACCCGCAGTGCAGTCCTAAGCAGAGTTACGCTGTTCTAAATCTATTGAGGTCAATGGGTTTAGAAGTGTGTAACAGTTTGGGATTGCACTGCATCATGGTCCAGCATTATGGGGACCTAGCATGGTGCAGTGGTTAAGAGTGGTGGTTTGGAGCGGTGGACTCTAATCTGGAGAACCGGGTTTGATTCCCCACTTCTCCACATGAGCGGCGGACACTAATCTGGTGAACCAGGTTGGTTTCCCCTCTCCTTCACATGAAGCCAGCTGGGTGACCTTGGGCTAGTCACAGTTCTCTTAAAGCTCTCTTAGCCCCACTCACCTCACAGGGTGTCTGATGTGGGGAGGGGAAGGGAAGGTGATTGTAAGCCGGTTTGATTCTTCCTTAAGTGGTAGAGAAAGTCGGCGTATAAAAACCAACTCTTCTTCCAGTGCCAGCTAAACACACTCCCACACCAGGTGGGAGAAATACCTCAATTTGCCTTCCAAATTTGTAGTTGAAAAGAGGCTGTTTTGAGATCAAATTCTTGGATCAAGTGATACTCAGTGGCCACATGTGGCTCTGTGATAGGCTGCCTTATGGCTCTTCTGAGGGCCTTGTGGTTTGCAGGTGGTCCCCACCTTGGAACAGCCAATGCTGGAAGGACTGGAGAATGGGTAAGCTGCAGGCCTTCTTGAGCTGAGGTCCCATGCTAGGTAAGGATGGTGGCAACAACTCTGCTCCCAGGCAGCTGCTGGGAAGAGATAGTAAAACTGCCACCACCTCCGCCATGGCAGCCATCCAGGAAAAGAAGAAACCTGGCCGCAGTAGGGTGGTGATGGTTTTACTCCCTTTTTTCCGCAACTAGCTTGCTCTCTTCTGAGCTGCTGTGCTTTATGCTGGGGAGACAGCAAGAACGCAGGGTGAGGGGGAAGTAAAGAGGGCACAGGATTCTTGCAGAGAGAGGCTTCACGATGCTGCTGGCTGGCTCAGAGTTGGCAGAGTTAAGTACCTAATTCTGTTGTTTTTAGGGTGAAGTTCCCCCCCTTTTGTTGTTAATGTGACTCAGAGTAGGCTCCTGCTGTGGGAAGCTTGAGCACCCTTTGCTTCCTTCCCTGTCTCTTGTCTCTGTTCGTGGCATGAGGCGGAGTAGGCTTGGCCGTCTTGTTCTCACCTAAGCTGTGGGCACTGTGCCAGGAAGCACACAAGAAGGAAGGGCCGTAGCTCAGTGGTAGAGCATCTGCTTGGCATGCAGAAGGTCCCAGGTTCAATCCCCGGCATCTCCAGTTAAAGGGAACTAGGGAAGTAGGGTGTGTGAAAGGCCCCTGCCTGAGACCCTAGAGAGCCGCTGCCGGTCTGAGTAGACAGTACTGACTTTGATGGACCAAGGGTCTGATTTCAGTAGAAGGCAGTTTCATGTGTTCAACAAGGGAAGTAAAGGACATATGGGTTCAGCAGTGGTGAGAAAGGGTAACACTACCTGATCAGAGGTGTGTGTACACTCACTTTCTCAAAAGATAATATTAATAGTTATGTCTTATATTAATGTATGTGTGTGTTTGGTGAGATGGTACACAGGGCTCTTTTGTTGTATGGCAATTGCTAACGTGGCTCTCTACAAGCTGCAGACTGATCCTAGATCACGATGGGTCCTACATCACTATGGGTAGCCGTGTTAGTCTATCCATAGCAGTAGAGCGAGAGTCCAGTAGCACCTTAAAGACTAACAAAATTTCTGGCAGGGTCTGAGCTTTCGTGAGTCACAGTCGTGAAGAAGTGAGCTGTGGCTCACGAAAGCTCACACCCTACCAGAAATTTTGTTAGTCTTTAAGGTGGTACCGGACTCTTGCTCTTTTCTGCTGACCTAGACTATTCAGGCTAAGTAGCACCTTGCTGTTTAAATCCTTATTGAAGCTCAGTATAAACAATGGAAGTATTAGACATGTATCTCTACAGCTGACTTCTCAGCAGCAGATGCTCCTGGCTTAAATAACCACCTTAACAGCAGTGGTTAAATATGATTTAAGTATATTTTCTTTTATCAGGAGGACTGAAAAATACAAACTTCTGCTTGACAAGTGCAGTTCACCACCTCCGCCACCCCGTTTTATATATTTTGAAGCCATCATTAGCTATTCACTGTGATGATTAAATGGAACCTCCATATGCAGAGGCAGTATGCCTCTGGAAAACAGTTGTTTGTTCATGCTTGGCTTCTCAGCTTCCAGAGGCACCTGCTTGGCCTGTATTGGAAGCAGAAAGCTGGACCATGGTCTGATTTTAAAATAAAAGCAGTTCTAACATTCTTACAAAACTAGTAGGCAAGATCCAAGCTCCTGGTCTGTTTTATCATTCTCGCAGTTTGCTCTAGCCTATAATTGTGTTACTCAGATTGCTCAAGTCAACTCTAAAACAAAATAGAAGCCAGTAAAAAGCTGAGCTTTCACTGTTTTGCTCACTGAGTCTGTCTTCTCCTAACTTGCTGCAAAGATGGTGATATCATTCAGAAAGACAGCAACACAACAACATAAAATGCATAATTTATAACTTATATAAAGTATGAAATGGCAGATGAATAGCCAATGGCTGTTAAAACTAGGGAAAGGAAATTGGAAATAATTGGGAATAACTTAACTTAGCATATAAAATTAAAAAGGGCAAGAGTCCAGTAGCACCTTAAAGACTAACAAAAATATTTTCTGGTAGGGTATGAGCTTTCGTGAGCCACAGCTCACTTCTTCAGATGAAATTACAATGTTTTAAATTACAAATATAAAATTACAATGTTTTAAATGTTAATGGGATTGAAAAGTTATCAATGCCTTAGTTTTCTATAAACAAAATTGCAAATATACTCAATGCTTAAGAAGAAGAGCTGGTTTTTATATGCCGACTTTCTCTACCACTTAAGGGAGACTCAAACCGGCTTACAATCACCTTCCCTCCCCACAATAGACACCCTGTGAGGTAGGTGGGGCTGAGAGAGTGTGACTAGCCCAAGGTCACCCAGCTGGCTTTGTGTGTAGGAGTGGGGAAACAAATCCAGTTCACCAGATTAGCCTCCGCCGCACATGTGGAGGAGTGGGGAATCAAACCCAGTTCTCCAGATCAGAGTCCACTGCTCCAAACCACCGCTCTTAACCACTACACCATGCTGCAAGCCGATGCACCCTATGCTACCATAGCCCATTTACCTTAATTTTTGCTACCTGAAAAGTAGAAAAAATACTAGTTAAACAGAAAACACAAGCATTGTTTTAAATAACATAAAAATATCTTATTTGGCCAGAAAAAAGGGTCACACAAAGGGCCACCAGTAATAATATCTGCACAGCTAGTAGTTCCAGGCAGATGCTGTCTTTTTCCTTCTGTGGCTGCTGTTTAGAGAGAGCTCAGTTCTCAATGAAACTTTCAGAGTTTTCTACTAAGGCTTTGGTTCAGTTTCTGTCCCACCTCCTTCTGATCTTTTTCCCCTTCAGCAAGGTAGGGCAATAAGCCACTTGATCCCCAGTCTGTAGGTTTATGTGTCGCAGTGGTTTGAAGGGAGAGGGGAAAAGGTTAACCACAAAAGAAAAGTCAGGTCAAAAGGGCCACAGAGGCAATGAAAATTGCATGCTGCCCTCATGAAGATCAGGTATCCTACTAGATGCAGAAGTGCAACTTGTATTTAAGAAGAGCTGGTTTTTATATTCTGACATTTTCTACCACTTAAGGGAGAATCAAACCGGCTTACAATCGCCTTCCTTTCCCCTCCCCACAACAGACACCCTGTGAGGTTGGTGGGGCTGAGAGAGCTGTGACTAGCCCAAGGTCACCCAGCTGGCCTTATGTGGAGGAGTGGGGAAACCAACCTGGTTCACCAGATTAGCGTCCACCGCTCATGTGGAAGAGTGGGGAATCAAACCCAGTTCTCCAGATCAGACTCCACCGCCATGTTAGTCTATATGTTGCTGTATACATCTGTATACGTCTACAGTATGCTCACCTTGTCATTAAAAGCATTGCACTCATCCTAAAAGAGAAAATATTTCATAGGAGATTTTTTTTTTAGTACTCCCCAAAATTTCCAGTTTTTCCATCAGAAAAAATTGGTGGAAAAAAGGCTTTGGGAAAAAACTGTTTCCTCCCCGAATTGTTCCGATCCCCCCCCCCCCAGGCCTTCATATTGCTAGGCAAGACTTGCATTAAGTTAGCAATATATTCTAAGTTGACCAGTGCAGCTTTTTTGAACCAAAGTAAATTTGCTGAGTAGTGTCAAGGATAAAAAGGAAGGATAAATGGAGTTGTGTTAAGGATAAACATGAAAAGGATAAGATGTGTTATAGACGATAGTCAGTTAAAAAAAGTGATGGACTTGTGTTCTTTTAGAATGTGTTGTGTTGTTTCTCGTAAGGGGGCAATTGAGCAAGGGTACCACTTAAACGTGGAGGGGGGGAATCCATGCTCCTCTTTCTTTTTCCACCAACAACACAACATTACATCAGTTAATGCACAATCCGTATTGCGCCTCAGTGAGATAAGCAAGCTATAATGTAGATAAATTAATGTTACCATTGTGTGCTTTTGTGTCTATGTGTGTGCATTTGATGACTGGAATGAATTCTTATGTATCAGGCTGAAAATGCCTGCCTCGATTAGTCCATATCTTCATAAGCCCCTAACTTGGTGATAATAACTTAATCCAACGAATCCTCCATTTTTGTTTACATGATAATGAAAGTAAAGCTTAGGGGTTGTCTTCTGGGAGAAGCAAGGCTGTTACGCTCAGAGAGAGAGAAACAGACTCTTGCTAACACAAACAGGATTTCTAGACCGAGAGGGTAACAAAAAGGATGTGCCCCAGCAACCAAGCGAAGCTATAAATGCTGCACCACTGGGCCTCTTTATGTTTTTAGCATGCATTAGTAACTTCCAACGCACAGTCACTGATCCGAAGAAACTGAAGTCGCGCTCTCTCTCTGTCTCTCTGGCACCTATCGCTTGACCATTTTTCAAGCCGCAAGCAAAATGACTGTCAGGGAGGCTGGTAAGTGGCGGTATTGTATATCAACAGCAGAGATCATGTAGCACTTTTAAAACAACAACAAGCAAATAGTTCCCCTCCCTCCTTGTGACTTACATTTCCTGTGCGTCTGCAGGCTCTGGCCCTAGCATCTTAATGTTACAAATAGGGGCTTAATCTGTTCGAGACATGGGGGTGGGGAGGTGGGCAGAACGATGTAAATGTGAAATTAATTTTGGTCTGTTTTAGGATAACATGTACACTTGGTGGGTTCCGGCCCCCCTGTTCTGTCTTCTTGACCAACTGCTTTACTGGTTTGATCCTTCAGTCTGACGTGTGTTTTTCCACCCGTCATAAAATACAGGAATACTCTGAAGACAGTAACTCGGAACCGAATGTAGATTTGGAGAATCAGTACTACAACTCTAAAGCGCTGAAGGAGGATGACCCCAAAGCAGCGCTCAGCAGCTTCCAGAAGGTTCTAAACTTTGTCTTTTCTCGGTGCATGTATTCCGTTAAGAGTTTTCTCATTTTATTGGGCTCGTGCTGCCCGAATGCTGGGCCATTGGCCGGCCCTAGTTGGGGAATTACCCCTCACCCCATTTTAGTTTCTGGGTTGGCGGCGTTATTTCAGCCCCAGTGTTTTAGCATTGTTAGCACCAACCCAGAGCTTCGAAGCGGGTTTCTGAACTGTGGCCTGAGCCATCTAGAGTTAGCATAAATTTCAGTGAATATTAACCATTGTTAGCTCCAAAACTAAGAGGCAGGGGAAACGTCATGGAAGATGGGGGGAAGGAAGGGAGATCATAGCTCTCTTTCTGTCTCTCTCCCTTGCTCCTGCGCTGTTTGGTTAAGATTGGGAAGTGTTAGGTTTGCACCAAGTACTGATCAGTGAATTACTGTGGTTTTGGTTTTTGATCTTCCTCTTTGTGAAATTTTTTGGAGGTACTACTGTATTTAGTTGGCTCAGATAGGTTGTATGACGTTTCATGATCACCCTTGCCAAATATTAATAATGCTCTGAATACATTTGCTGTTCATAATGAATTTTAAGTTGATAAAAGCACACAGCTCAGCGTTAGCCAAAACAGAACATTTGCAGAAAGGGGAAACTAGTACATAAGAACATAAGAAAGGCCCTGCTGGATCAGACCAAGGCCCATCAAGTCCAGCAGTCTGTTCACACAGTGGCCAACCAGGTGCCTCTAGGAAGCCCACAAGCAAGACGACTGCAGCAGCATCGTCCTGCCTGTGTTCCACAGCACCTAATATATTCGACATGCTCCTCTGATCCTGGAGAGAATAGGTATGCATCATGACTAGTATCCATCATGAGCTAGTAGCCATGAATACCCCTCCATGAACATGTCCACTCCCCTCTTCAAGCCTTCCAAGTTGGCAGCTATCACTACATCCTGGGGCATGGAGTTCCACAATTTAAGTATGCGTTGCGTGAAAAAAATACTTCCTTTTATCTGTTTTGAATCTGTCACCCTCCAGCTTCAGCAGATGACCCTGCGTTCTAGTATTATGAGAGAGGGGAAAAAGCTTCTCCCTATCCACTCTCTCCACACCATGCATAATTTTATAGACCTCTATCATGTCTCCCCTTAGCCGCCGCCTTTCCAAGCTAAACAGCCCTAAGCGTCTTAACCGCTCCCCATAGGACAGTTGCTCTAGTCCCCTAATCATTTTGGTTTCTTATTGTAATGTCCTTTGCGTTTTTAAACATTGAAAATAGTCTTATTTCATAATGTGATTTAGACTGTTCTATGTTTGTTTCAGAATTTTTAAGTCAGTGACTTTGCAGGAACAATTGAAACGTTAGGTTTGACAGAATCTTGGGTTTTTTTATGACAAAGTAATATGACAAAAGTTCTAGAAGCGTCTGTTTATTTTATGTGTGTGTGCAAGATCCATAATACATTTTTTGGAGTGAAAGAGTTCTTCATGGAGATTTATATAATCCTTTGATCATCAACAAGGTAGATCATCCATGATAGCTGCTGGAACGAAAGCATCACAAAACCATTTTCAGGCTATTTAACACGCTGCGGCCTAGCTTTTCAGACATGTCAAGATGTAAAAAAGCAATTCTCTTGTGCTCTCTGATTCTAGGTTTTGGAGCTTGAGGGTGAAAAGGGAGAATGGGGATTCAAAGCATTGAAACAGATGATAAAAATAAATTTCAAGCTGGTAAGATACATTACTCTCTTTACTGTTGCTATTTTTTTAAAAAAATCTGCTAATATTTACTCCAGGCGCACCTCAGATCTGTAATGCTGTATAATGTCACAGTTCTTTGCACAGTTACCCATTCTGAGCTCACTGTAATCAGTGAGTTAAGACTGGAGTAACTAGGGTCGCTATAAGGCAGGACTAACAATTTTGTTAAAGGCTGAATTTGCAACAAGATCCTCCCTACTTGGATGCTGCCAGAACATCGCATTGTCCTTGCTGTTGAGTATGGACAGAACGTCACTAATATTGGTGAATGTTTATCTTCCGCCATTTGAGAGTCAATCTACATTACTTAGTAACTGGGCCAGCCTTTTGGATTTCATCTTTTCCCTGTCAAGGAAATTCCCTGATGCTCAAGTCAGTATTCTTGGAGATTTTAATGCCCGAGTGGGTGACAATAACTTATTCAAAACAGCCAAATTGAGCCCAGATGATGACGATATAATGATCTCCTCCCTTTGGCTTCCTCGGAAGTCAAAGGATCATGTTACATATGGGGCAGGGATCAAGTTTATCGAATTTTGTATTGAGCACTCTTTTACTGTACCGTTGACTGGAGTAACTGCATCGGATTGCACTGTAAATTGTAAATTATGCGTGGAGCGTGTTTTCAACTTTTATAAGTACTAAGTACAGAAGAGCCCCGTGGCACAGAGTGGTAAGCTGCAGTACTGCAGTCAAAAGCTCTGCTCATGACCTGAGTTCGATCCTGACGGAAGTCAGGTTCAGGTACCCTGCTCAAGGTTGACTCAGCCTTCCACCCTTCCTAGGTCGGTAAAATGAGTACCCAGCTTGCTGGGGGTCATGTGTAGATGACTGGGGAAGGCAACAGCAAACCACCTCTTAAAAAAAGTCTGCCTAGTAAACATCAGGATGTGACATCACCCCATGGGTCAGGAATGACCCGGTGCTTGCACCTTTACCTTTAAGTACAGGCAATAGGGTAAATTGTGCCACCAATCTCTACAGCAAAAGAGAATATTTGTATGCTATAAAGGCATGGCCTTCTATAAACTTTTACAATTCAAAAGGAAGCCAGCATAGATTCAACATAACATGAGCAATGTAAATTTGTTAATGCGTTTTTGTATATGTCACGTACTGCAAGCAAGACTTTTACCTTTTGAGTTATTGTTTCTCAATGTCACTGATTAAACTCAACTTCCGCTTTGAAATGCTTCATTATTATGAATTATAAATGCTTGTTATTTCCCACCCCTGACAGACTAACTTTCCTGAAATGATGAACAGATATAAACAACTATTGACCTATATACGGAGTGCAGTTACAAGGAATTATTCTGAAAAGTCCATCAATTCTATTCTCGATTATATCTCCACTTCCAAGCAGGTTAGATTATCCTTTTTGTAAAGTGTTTCTGCCCTCCAAAAAGGAGGGAGATAAAGGTGGTTTATATACAGATATGTCAGAAGGCATATGATAAAACAGTCAAAAAAGCCAATGTTGCGCCTTTTTGAAAAGTAGCCCCATGTCTTTGATGGTGAATGCCTCTGGCATTCAGTGAATAATCTTCCATGGATCAGGCTGCTGTAGAAAGCAGCCAACCTCACAGGATTCTTGTCCTCAGCAAAACGAACTAAGAGAGCTTTGCCGGATTTATAATCTAGAACTGCAAATGCAGAGGGGGGAAAACTTTCTTTTGAATCTTTTAAAGATTCTTGGCCATCTTCTGGGCATGGAGTAGGAGGTCACTGGGGGTGTGGGGGGGGAGGTAGTTGTGAATTTCCTGCATTGTGCAGGGGGTTGGACTAGATGACCATGGTGGTCCCTTCCAACTCTGTGATTCTATGAAAGTTAGCCTGTTAAATGTGAAATTTGTAAGCTCTCTACAGGTTGGTTCTTGTAGGTTATCCGGGCTGTGTAACCGTGGTCTTGGAATTTTCTTTCCTGACGTTTCGCCAGCAACTGTGGCAGGCATCTTCAGAGGATTAACACTGAAGTGTTAATCCTCTGAAGATGCCTGCCACAGTTGCTGGCGAAACGTCAGAAAAGAAAATTCCAAGACCACGGTTACACAGCCTGGATAAAGTACAATTGACATCTGTGTTTACCAGATTTTAAAACTGGGATTGCTTCTAAAAAGTGGATCGCACGAGTTCTTGAGTACGGCCACTGACGAATGTCTGACAGGCAGAGTTTTCTGAGGGTCCAGACGAGCCACATCCCCTCGTCCCCAGCAAACCTGTTCTGGGCAGACCGAAATAAATTACCGGCGTGGCACTAAAAGCTGTAGCCATGTAAGATTGCTGTTTTCTGCTGTCCCAGTTGCAGTGTAGTCTGGGCAGCTGGAATAGGCATGAATATGATGGGAAATTTCACACCCAGTCCTGAACTGGGGAGGAAAGCAAGCTGCAGCAGCTCCCTTAAGTTTGTTTCTAGGCCCGTGTATAATCTCAGAAAAGGCAACTGATTGGGATCCTTCTTGAACAGCAGAATCAAATCGTTGAGGGCACAGGGAGGGGAGACGGTACAACAACTTCACTGTCATTAGAGGGTGGCTGGACCTTGCATGTTTGAGAGAGAGTCTGTGGGGAGAGGCACAGGATTATTCCCAAGAGGAATTAGCCAGGGGGTGTCTTGTTCCGGAACAGAATCCCTTGTATGCCTGGGGAAAGGGGTTTGAAATCTAAATCAAATTGGTCTTGATTTATTATTTTCAAACTGGTCTTGATTTATTATTCGCTAATGTGTTTTTGTATGGCGTTAATAAAGTACATCTTAATGCACATGTTATAATGTATAAATAGTCCTTGCTGATTTTCATCTGAAGTATTAAGTTCAAACTGTTATGTTCATGTTGACTATATTAACAGGTGCAAATTTATTATTTTCAAACTGGTCTTGATTTATTATTCGCTAATATGGCTAATTTGTAATTTTGCTGGTTATATACCGAATAAAGGTTGTCTGTCTGTCTATTCGCTAATGTGTTTTTGTATGACGATAATAATGTACATCTTAATGCACATGTTATAATGTATAGATAGTCCTTGCTGATTTTCATCTTAAAGTATTAAGTTCAAACTGCTATGTTCATGTTGACTATATTAACAGGTGCAAATTTGCTGTTTACAATTATAGAATTCTGATTTTTTATGTCAGATGGATTTGCTTCAGGAATTTTATGAGACAACGCTTGAAGCTCTCAAAGATGCTAAGAATGATAGGTTATGGTTTAAGACAAACACAAAGGTAATGCGGGCTGTATTGGGGTCGGTAATTTTTTTTGCTGAGCTTGCATTTTGACACCCTTAACGTGTTTAAAAACGACCCTGTCCTTTACAGCTCGGCAAACTGTATTTAGAACGAGAAGAGTATGGGAAGCTGCAGAAAATCTTGCGCCAGCTCCACCAGTCGTGTCAGGTAACATGCCGTGCCTCCCCTTCACTAAATGGTTCTTTACTCGTTCAGAAATTCATCAGACACGCGCTTGTATATGGGTGCCACCTCACATGGCTTGTTCAGGATGGACAAGTAGTATAGCACTTGGGATGTCTGTCAGCCACATTTCGGCAGAGGCTGCCAGGATACACGCCTTGGCACACTGACAGCCCGTTCCTGAGCTTGGGGGCCGAATGGGCTTAGGAGGCGCTGTGACCCCTATGCCAGGGTCCATGCCACTCGTGCCATGCAAACTGGTACGGATGCTGGCATAGTGCCGCTTGCGTCAGCCCCCCTGGACTGCCACGGCAAAGTGGCCCTTGGACACCAGCTTGTCCAAGTCCTATGAGGAAAGGTTAAAGGAGCTGGGTATGTTTAGCCTGAAGAGAAGACTAAGAGGAGATACGATAACCATCTTCAAGTACTTGAAGGGCTGTCATATAAAGGAGGGTGTCGAGTTTTTTTCTGTTACCCCAGAAGGTCGGACCAGAACCAATGGGTTGAAATTGAATCAAAAGAGTTTTTGTCTAGACATTAGGAAGAATTTTCTAACAATTAGGGCGGTTCCTCAGTGGAACAGGCTTCCTCGGGAGGTGGTGAGCTCTCCTTCCCTGGAGGTTTTTAAGCAGAGGCTAGATGGCCATCTGTCAGCAATGCTGATTCTATGACTTTAAGCAGATGGTGATGAAATGCCTGTATTATTGTATCAAATCCCAATGACAATCAAACAGCAGGAGGTTGAAGATTCGAAGCCGTTTGTTTATTGGCCAATACTCAAAACACCTGGTGAAAATTGCCCAGAGCGCAGGACAATTCACACCGACATCAAAAGATTGCAAGCACGAATATAGTCTTTGGTAATGGGTGGTACAAAGATGCAATACATAACGTAGAGACCCAAATACCCAATATTAGGGACCCCAGGATTAGCATACCCTATTAGAGAATCGGAGGTGTTGGGGAGAAAGTGGTGATCTAATGCTCACTAATGAGCAGAGAAGACCCACCATTGTCAGGTGCTTCTCTGTTTGATCCTAAATCATTGCTACCCTTATCTTGGACCTTGGTGCCTGCCAAGGCTAACCAAGGAGGTTCCTAGCTGGTTCTTATGAGTGGGAAGCCAGCTTATGAAAACATACTAAGACCATCTATGGATTCTTTAATTAGCTTCTTAACTAAGGAGCAAAACTGGGCCTCTTATACTTGAGGCATGTAACATATGCAAGTGTTTGGTGTAACTATACAAGCCACCTCTAATATGCTGAGTGTGGCATGTTCATGAGTGCAGATATACTTTATTGAGTACAAAGAATATATTTCAAATCAAAGAATACATTTCCAATACATTTCCCATAGCATATAATCATTTCAGGCATTACAATGAGAGGGAAGGCATCTTGGCGATCTTGTGGGCATGTAGTAGGGTCACTGCGGGTATGTTGGGGAGGTAGCTGTAAATGTCCTGCATTGTGTAGGGGGTTGGACTAGATGACCCTGGTGGTCCCTTCCAACTCTTATGATTCTGTGATCTGTGCTGAACTAGTGCATAAGCCATGCTTAATCTTTCTGGCCACTTAGTGGATTTCCCCCCTAAATCTTATTTGAAGTATCAAAATGTCTTGGGGAAGGCCTGACTAATGGCCTGCAGTGAATGTTTCTTGTGATGTTTCAGGATCTAGCAACGTTCATTAACGGTGCCTAGAGAGAAGAGTGTAATTTTTTCCTAACCCGGATTTTACACAGTGCGTGTTTCTCCCTTTCCGTAGACCGACGATGGAGAGGATGACCTTAAAAAGGGCACCCAGCTATTGGAAATATATGCATTGGAAATTCAAATGTATACAGCACAGAAAAATAACAAAAAACTTAAAGCACTATATGAACAATCGTTGCACATCAAGTCTGCTATCCCTCATCCGCTAATCATGGGGGTCATCAGAGGCAAGTAAAACGTCCAGATCTGGGCACTGCAAGCCGTATGATGATAGTTTGGTTAGCTCATCCATGTGACAGCTGTCACAGTGGGTTGCTTTAGTCAATTATTTAATTATGGAGGCGCATTCTTCATCCTTGTGGCATGTCGAAGTTTGCATGATTTGCGTTCGAGAGCGTCTGTGTGGGTGGCAAGGGGGTGTTAGTCGGTTCTTCAAGGGGGACTGCACCACTTTCCTTACCTGCCCTGTTAAACCGGATATTGGTGACGGTTAAATACGTCTGGGTTGTAGGGGTTTTATATTGTTTGTTAATGCATAAAGAAGAGTTGGTTTTTATATGCCAGCTTTCGCTACCACTTAAGGAAGAATCAAACCAGCTTACAATCACCTTTCCTTCCCCTCCCTACAACAGACACCCTGTGAGGTAGGTGGGGCTAAGAGAGCTGTGACTGGTGCAAGGTCACCCAGCAGGCTTCATGTGGAAGAGCAGGGAATCAAACCTGATTCTCCAGATTAGAGTCCACCACTCCTAACCACTACACCACACTGGTAGTTGAGGACAGCTAAGACAGCCATATTTCACATCTTGTCATTTTTAATCAGCATTTATTGATTTGGGATTCCTTGGATATACTTCCTAATGTGGCAATAGGAAATCACCTGTTTTCATATCCGCAAACAAGAAGACGGAACAGACACCAACATGTTTTGTTTTCTAACCATATGGGAAAACATATTCTGTAGACATAACATCCCTGTAATTCAACGTTTTTTACAATGTAGCAATCAGATATTTGCCCCCGGGGGGCAGTGGTGATTTATTTATTTTTTTAAAAGGTTCATACAATAAAATGAACAATTTTAAAAACAGTGCAATCCTAAACAGAGTTAAATCCTAATGAATTTAAAAGGGTTTAACTCTGTTTAGGATTACACTGTTAGAAACACTCTTGTCAGTATTGGTGGCAAATAAAAGGTCACTCCTAGGAATCTAGCCTGTCTGTGTTCCAAAACAGCATAGCTTGGTAAAGGTCCCCTGTGCAAGCACCGGGTCATTCCTGACCCATGGGGTGACATCACATCCCGACGTTTCCTAGGCAGACTTTGTTTACGGGGTGGTTTGCCAGTGCCTTCCCCAGTCATCTTCCCTTTACCCCCAGCAAGCTGGGTACTCATTTTACTGACCTCGGAAGGACGGAAGGCTGAGTCGACCTTGAGCCGACTACCTGAAACCGACTTCCATTGGGATCGAACTCAGGTCGTGAGCAGGGCTTGGACTGCAGTACTGCAGCATACCACTCTGCGCCACGGGGCTCTGTGTAGCTTGGTAAATGAGCTATTTTACTCTGTGGTGGCAACGGCAACTCAATAGCATTTACCTCTGCTTGTTTTTCTTCCAGAATGTGGCGGTAAAATGCACCTAAGAGAAGGTGAATTTGAAAAGGCACACACTGATTTCTTTGAAGCTTTCAAGAACTACGATGAATCAGGGAGTCCTAGAAGAACTACTTGCTTAAAATATTTGGTCTTAGCAAACATGCTGATGAAGTCTGGAATAAATCCGTTTGACTCTCAGGAGGTAATGTTTGCTGTTTCCTTTAAGTATTGTTAGCATAAACATGTTAGTTGGTATCTAAATGTGCTTATTGCAGTTTCTGTCCTTAGGCAAAACCATACAAAAACGATCCAGAGATTCTAGCAATGACAAATTTAGTAAGGTAAGAGTCTCTTTTCCCTAAGGGGCCCAAAGCTATTAGCATGTTGTGTGTAAATTAGTGATTTGTAGTCACAGGCTCAGTTTTTAAAGTTGTTCTTAATGGCGGTCCAAGCACTTTAATAGCCGTTTGAACCTAAGATGTGTATTCTTGGTGAGTGATATCAAGAATGCATCAATGAAGGATTTATACAAACCTTTATACAACTTTATACAGAAGCATGCATTTTTCAGTTAGTTGGATGTTGTATTGTTGGTCTTACCAGTATATAACCCTGTGTAAATGTTTCTCTCTGGCCATTTATGCTTGGTAAATAGCAGCGCGTTCCAATCTGAAGTTCCCCGCATATTTTGTTGAGTTATTCACGCTGAACCGTCATTCAGGAAGTGACTGCGAAGCCAGCGCATACCTGCTCCGCATTTCTTAAGAGCCCTTAACGCGACCTTTTGTATTTGCTCCCCCCCCCCCCGCATTGAAGCATTTACTGAAGGGACCATGAAAAATCACAAGCAGGGCTTAGCTATGCAAGCGACCATTGTCAATGGCTATGCAATCGAAGGAGCAAAGGAGCAGGCGAGTGGGGTGGGGTGGAATTTCCCCTTTCGCATCCAGACCGTGAATAGGCAATTTTAAAGGTCGCATTTAAAAAAAGAGCTTTGAGCAAGCATCAAAATTGACCCTGCATAAATGGCCCCAGTGTGCCAACCATCTAACTTGTCCAGATGTTCTGGATGCATCCTTACATACACAGGTATATGCGCGCGCACACACATTCAGTCTCTTTTCTCCATGCAGATAAATAACCGAGTCACCAAACCATCCTGTACCCAAAGAACCGTGGATAGTTGCGTGTCTCAAGCTCTGAGATCACATTTTTGAGTAATAATGTCTCCATGCCACCTGGCAACCTTGCTTTTAAAAACAGGCAACTTTCAAAAGCAGGTAGTGGTCTGGTAGACATGTCTCCTGGTTCTAAGGGTGTGGTTTAGATCCTACCAAGTGGCCACAAGCCCTTAATCTCGTGGGAAAGAACCTCTTTGGACCCCAGCAGCAGTTTCATTTTTAAAAAATAATATGTTGACTTTCTTTTGCTCCTGAGGGAATGAAGGGGAAATTAGATATTAAACGTATGTGTCTTTGAGTCCCAGAAACCCAAATTGCGCGTCTGATTTATTTTCCAATTGACAAAAATTGTAATTGCGCGCTCTGTCTTGAAGTGCCTACCAGAATAACGACATTACTGAATTTGAGAAGATTCTGAAGACAAATCACAGTAACATCATGGACGATCCCTTCATAAGGGAGCACATTGAAGGTATGGCTCTGAAGTTCTCGAGACCTTAGCACCTCCCGTCCTGAACCACCTCATCACCCGTGTCACCTTTTAAAAAAATGTTTTCTTCAGTATTGGCAGAGTTATGAAAAGGGTAACACGTACCCTTTGTTGGTGTTAAAAAAAGAGAGAGAGACAGATGCCTAAAACAATTTTCCTTAGTTTTTTTTTAAATGTGCTGGCGGGGAGGAGCTGAATCTGTGACCAGGGTACTTACTTTGGGGCTGGATGGGGCAGTGGGAAAGGCAGTTCAGGGAGAGGGCGCCTCCCCAGTTCTCGGAAAGTCAGGAAGCGCAGCTCGGCCTCTAGGTTCAGCAGGGTGTAACGTGTTGGGCCGGCGTCAGCCGTGTAGGGAGTTTGGGCCCCTCGCCGCGGCAACTGTCCCGTATTTCCGTGATCCTGAGTGCTCTCGTTGGAATGAAAGAGAGGTTCTGTCCTGGAGCTTGAAGAACGGAGGAGGGATGGACAGGATTCTTATAAGATTCCCTTAAGACGCTGGGCCAGTCACCGTTGTCTCAGAACTCTCTCAGCCTACACAGAGGCAGGCAATTGAAAACCACTTCTAAACGCCTCTCACCTTGAAAATCCTACAAGGCTGCCGTAAGTCGGCTGCGACTTGGTGGCACTTTCCACCAACACGTGGCTCACAATGTGGAGGAAAGCATGGGACGGGGGGAGAAGGTGAAAGGTAACTTTCCTCTGTTCATGAATCCTCAGGGACGATCCCAAAAGTGCTGGTTCTGCCATTTATGGTTACAGTTGATATGTAGTCGGAACATATAGGGAACTGCGCTAAATTAGTCCAGAGTCTTCCTTGCTCGGTACCCTTGTATCCTTACTAGCAGTATCAAATATTCTTACTAGTATCCTTATGTGGCATTTTTGTTTAAATGATCCTCGAGGTGCTAGGCATTGTGTCTTTTCCTTGGAAAGGTCATCTCTGCAGTGGGCTAGACCAAATTTGCATCTGCTACAAGTTTTTACAAATTTTACCTGCTACAAAAGCTAGTTTGGGGAGGGTGGGGAAGACGACTAATCGCATTATACAAGCACTAAATGCCTCTATAGGAGTACAGTGCATTTACACTTGGAACTAAGCATTTGGCTTATTTCAGGTTTAATGGTTATTCATATAATGACTTCTTGCTTTTCTTTTCTTCCAGAACTTTTGCGAAACATCCGAACACAAGTGCTTATAAAATTAATTAAGCCTTACACAAGAATACATATTCCTTTTATTTCTAAGGTACTTGTAATACTGCCTCCAAAGGGTTTAGTCTCACACCATTTGCCAAACGCATGCACCTTCTTCTCTGGCACCTAAGTGATCTGTGAATCTGTTGCAGGCGCGTAAGAAAAGGGGTATTGGCTGCATAATGCAGCCTCTTAATGAAAAGCAGCGTTCTGGACCTTATGGCTGTAAATATGTGTTTAAACTGTACTTGAAAATCTATGGGCTTAAAATACAAGATGTGCTTGAAAACCCGTACTTCTGGAATCTCAGGAGCCCAGGAGGTGGCTGGAATAGGTTTTCAGGTGTTCCAGGCAAGGTCTCAGTGACTCTTGTTACTCCTTGCCCCTCAAAACCCAGAACGGATTATTCAAAATAAACAATACAGAAAATGTTCAGTTTGCATAATTTATTCTTTTTTGGCACAGCCTTTGGGTTGGTTGTGCACAGAACTTTGTTTTTATATACTTTCTGTACATCGGTTTTAGCTTTAGTAGCCCAAATAAAATTACAATGGAAGGTAACCAGCTCTGCTATATTTAAAACAACCCCACCTTACCTTTCCTTCCAGGCTTCCATGACCCACAGATCTTGAGCAGTTAATGGGGAAGGAATATATTCTTTAAGGAATATATGGTGGAGAAATACTTGGCCACCCCTAGTGTTATACTTGGGTCTCTGCCCACCAGCAAAAACATCCCCACCTTTTCCTTTATTGGAACATAGCCCTACTGTAAGCGTACATAATCCACATTACCTTTTGTGAGCCGACAACTCATGGCACTGGGCTGTAAACGCAATCTCAGCTGCAAGCAGCAAGAGCACTCTTTTTGGCGCGGTTATAACCAAAGTGGCTCCCTCTAAAGATCTTCAGAGATTAATCCTTCTTTTCCTTCCCTTCCCACGAGATTGGCATTGGTATTAGATGTTGTGCGTAGATCATCTTTGTAGGACAACAAACCACTGCCAACGTTGTAATGGCGTTTACTATCTGTTTCTTTCTTCCTTAGGAGTTAAACATAGATGTAGCTGATGTGGAAAGCTTGCTTGTGCAGTGTATACTGGATAAGTGAGTATTTGTTACCTTTCTCACAGCCCTGGACATTTTAAAGGATTTATGTATGGCACAGGGGAAGTAAACAATATATGTATGAAAATACTGTTATAATTAAGTTTATTTACTGATACCAAGTGAGTCACAGCTGTATGATTTGGGTGATGGTGAGCTCAGAAGAAGAGCTATCCATGGCAGTAGTAGCTCTACTCAAGGAAAAAAGAGAGAGGGGTGGGTGGAATGAGACCCAACCTGAGAAACAGAAGCTGGGTACCCAAGGTTGGGTGGAATAAATAAAGAAAATATCATTTATTTACGGCGCTATGTCAGGATAAAAATCATTTTACAATTTTGTTACAACAGCACAATGGCATTTCCTAGGTTGTTTCACCGTAACCACCTATCAGGCGCGTTTCGGCCTGTTTGGCTTTCCTCAGTGGTCAATTGAAACCCATGTAAAACATACACACCTGTTTACAGATATATAACCATATACAGACACCGTATGCTGATATATAAACATATACAGACAATTATATATCAGACCAGGCATGTATGTAGGTTGTATATTTCCAATTGTACAAATATCAGGTTAGATTGTCTAAAGTTGTTATACTGGGCTGTATAGGTCTCCCATATAAGTTGATAATCGCACCCACATTTTATATGGGTTTTCAAGGCAAGAGACTGTACAGAGGTGGCGTGCCATTGCCTGCCTCCGCACGGGCTGAAAGAGTTCTGAGAGAACTGTGACTGGCCCATGGTCGACCAGCAGGCTTCGTGTGGAGGAGCAGAGAATTGAACCCTGTTCTCCAGATTTGAGACAACTGCTCTTAACAACTATACCATGCTGCCCAAGCACACACAGTCTATAAAACAGAGCCTTCCCTGTAAGATGTTGGTAACTCTTCTACGGACAGGTTAGATTTGTATAGCAAACTACACCTTGGAACACTCCTGGGAGTGGCTCCACAGTTTACAGAAACTCTTAATCTCTTGTATAAATTAATCATCCCAATCTAGCTAAAATACTCAAGGAAGGCCATAACTTTAAAAAACGATATATACTTCCTGATAAGAGTTCTACAAGATAAGGACGGTAATAAACTATTACCTAACAAGTTCCCATAATCCTAACCAGATGTTTGTATAATTGGAAATAAACTGTACAACCTACATACATGCCTGGTATGATATATAATTGTCTGTATATGTTTATATATCTGTAAATATGTGTGTATGTTTTACATGGGTACCAGCTGACCACTAAGGATGGTTACAGTGTTAGCTCTACACCAACATTAATGCTATAACCATGGTTAACAAAACCAGAGCTTGCAACACTCCAGTCAATCAATATCAATGTCAACCTTTTTTTTTCATTCATTTTATTTATTATGGTCAAAGACCAGCTTACATAGTTTTTTTTTCATAAATAGTTAAAATAATGTCTAAAATTTGATTAGCTGAAAGAAGAATTCAATAATAACGGCTCTTAATAAAATAGTCTATTTATCACTTGGAACATTATGACATATTCTGCCTTATTGTACATACTCTAGCACAAAATCTCGCAACCTGGCAGGTAATGTCATTCACAATCATCTAGTAAAAGAGTAGTATAACTCTCTAAGAGCCTCGTGGCACAGAGTGGTAAAGCTGCAGTACTGCAGTCCAAACTCTGCTCACGACCTGAGTTCGATCCCAATGGAAGTTGGTTTCAGGTAGCTGGCTCAAGGTTGATTCAGCCTTCCATCCTTCTGAGGTCGGTAAAATGAGGACCCAGCATGCTAGGGGTAAAGGGAAGATGACTGGGGAAGGCACTGGCAAACCACCCCGTAAACAAAAGTCTGTCTAGAAAACGCCAGGTTGTGACGTCACCCCATGGGTCAGGAATGACCCGGTGCTTGCACAGGGGACTACCTTTACAACTGTCTCTAGCTCTGTCTGGGAAGCTAGCCAAAATTGGATTGATAAGGATATTGCGAATATCTTGATAAAATGAACAGTATAAAAGAACATGTTCCCCTGTTTTCACCATTCCAGATTGACAAGGACAGAGGTGAAATTCATAAGGGATACTGGCATATCTGCCTTCAAGAAGAACAGATGGGAGGGCATTAAAACGGGCCAAAGTAAAGGCCCTCCGATGCTTAGGATAATGTAAAACATAAAGATAATTTGCAGGAGCCAGAATGGCATAGGAATTACAGTTACAACCATTAAAAATAGTTGTATCCAGATAAAATGCAGTTTATATGTAAATAAAATAAGCCAATCATAACAACTATCAAATAGGTTTACCCTTGGTTCCTCGAATCCTCATAGCAGCTAAAAGAAACTTTGCTACCTCCTCTGCAATACAGGGGCGTTCACACTCTACTCTAGTCATCCTATGTGTGGTTAGTGTTAATGTTGGTGCAGTGGTAACGCTGCACAGTGGTTAGCTCTGAAAAAGGAAAGGGGGGTTATGAATAGGAAGGGGGGGAGGAAGGCTCAGATGAATCCACACACGTCCTCCAATTATGTTGGAAGGCAGCATTCCTAAAGCTAAGTGGGTCTGGGTCTGGATAACAGCCCTCTTAAGAATCCTGTATTCAAATCCTGCCGTTTCGTGTGTTAAGAAAAGTAGCATATAAAAGTGATAAATCCAGGGTGTTCCCACAGTAAGGAGATCAAAGAGCACCCCGATGGGTAAACCTTCCTCTTCCCTTCCCTCTCCTTTCCTGTCAAGTCCACACTAAACCTTTTTTGTTTGTTTATATGACACCCACTCACAACAGTTTTGTATCTTCTTTTAAAATTTTAGCACTATTCATGGCCGAATCGATCAAGTTAATCAACTCCTTGAGCTGGATCATCAGAAAAGGGGTGGAGCACGGTATACCGCTTTAGATAAATGGACCAACCAACTAAATTCTCTCAACCAGGCTGTAGTCAGTAAACTGGCTTAAAAAAACCGAGAACAGGTGATGGCGAAAACGTACTTAAGGAGACAACAGCGCAGTGATGTAAAACCTTTAAAAAAAATACCGGGAATGGCAAAACTACTGTCGGTTGGTGTGCCCTGAAATTATTTGGAGTTAATGGCAGAAGTGCTTTTTTGATCAGCTGGTTTGTGTTTTGCTGCTGCTGCATTTATCCCAAGAAAAAAAAATCAGCTTTAATCTCCAGAAGAAAACCAAAATGCCGCGGGATTTATGCTGTGTTTGACACCTGGCCCTCAACGTGCAGCATCCTAATAACCTATCAAGGGGCGACTAATGACTGGAGAAAAAGGTTTTCATTTGTCATGAATTTTAAATACACTGACACGTTCCTGTTGGTTAAATTTAAACATTACTTTACCTGCAGAAAAATCTCACACACACAAAAAATAACCTGCAATAACTTGAAATGCATACCCCCTTTTGAACACTTCCCCCCCTTTTTTCTCATGTATAAATCGAAACGTTTGCTGCATTTCGCAAAAATGTCAATTCTCCAAAAAATGTGTCCGTATATTTCTGTACCTGCAGTGTAGTAAAGGTTTAGAAGAAACCCCGTAATTATGGTGGCATACTGTCACTTAGGTTTCAAGCAGCAAAAATAAAACAGTGCAGTTCAGAAATTGTACAGGTCTTGTTTTGTGATGTGTTCCTCGTCGTATGGCTTCACGCACAAGAGAAGCAGCCCTTGCACCGCTGCCTCCTGCCTACACCACAAAGGCCTATACCATGTGCCGTTACGCAGTCTCCGTCTGTCGCAAAGGCTTGCACAAGAGTCCTTGTTTTCTTTTTCTTTTCTTTCCAGCACAGGCCCAATCTTCCTCGCCACGGTTAGGTGATCAAGAAGGCAGCATGGCTATGTATGCTTCCTCCTCCTCCTCGTCTTCTCCAGCGTGGTGTAGTGGTTAAGAGCAGTGGTTTGGAGCAGTGGAGTCTGATCTGAAGAACCGGGTTTGATTCCCCACTCCTCCACGTGAGCGGTGGACGCTAATCTGGTGAACTGGGTTTGTTTCCCCACTCCTGCACACGAAGCCAGCTGGATTACCTTGGGCAAGTTGCAGCTCTCTTAGAGCTTTCTCAGTCCCACCTATCTCACGGGGTCTGTTGTGGGAAGGGGAAGGGGAGGTGATTGTAAGCCGGTTTGAGTCTACCTTAAGTGGTAGAGAAAGTCGGCATATAAAAACCAACTCTTCTTCGTCTTCTTGTTTGGTCGATGTTGGGAGTACTGGAATCTTTGCTAGCTTTTACTGTGATGCTGCCGTTGGAACCATGACTAGAAGTGGATTTGCAAACTGACCTGAGTGAATTATAGTTGGGGGGGGGGGGAACCCGAACCCGCCCAAGTGCAGTGTGATATTTCATCGTAGTTAGTGCCAAAACTTGAGAAGGAGGAGGGCAGTGCTTGCATCATCGGGGTGGGGGCAGTACCTGAGCCCACGGAACGCTTCTGAATACCTGACCGAAGTCAGACAATGTATTATCATTAGTCTGTGGAACGGCTTTGCAGATAACACTTTATTGCCTTAAATTTTGCACGTGTGTTTGATTCCCCCCACCCCACTCTGTGGGATTTATATGCACGCTATCGATTGAACGTTGCTGGTTTTAATAGGTTTGCTGGCATAGGGCCTTTAAGAGTGCGTGGGCATCTGTCACGCTTGCTGTTGCATTGGTGCGTCTCAGAGCTGGACTTTTTGGACCGTGGTTTTAGATAAGCTTTGGATTACTGGTGTTTTGCTGCTGCCAATATGATCTTTGGCTCACTCTTCAAAGAGACCTCCACCAAAAGAAGCATCTGTTGATGCAGAAGGCCAGTATTCAAGGGCCATATAAGGTGGTTGAGAGCCAGCTTGGTGTAGTGGTTAAGAGCAGCGGTCTCTAATCTGGAGAACCTGGTTCAATTCCCCACTCCTCCCCATGAAGCCTGCTGGGTGACCTTGGGCTGGTCACAGTTCGTTTGCAATGTAGGATTGGGAAGAAGATTCTTGGCAGGGCTTACGAATGCAATAAACCATGGCTCTTTGTACACGGCACTAAAAACAAGTAAAATTCAGAATGAAGGCAATCCAAATTCTGATCAGGTAAAGTTGAAATATGTGCCATGTGCATACTATTGTATTTTGTATAATGTTGCTATTTTTACAACTTCATGTAATTCTGTTTTTGTTAGTAGGAGAGACAAGAAGAAATGGGGGGAGTTCTGCAGCTTCGCCTTCTAACCACTCAAAATCTTATTCCGCTAGCCGTTAGCTGTTATTCAGCTACTTGTTCAGCTTCTAAGAGAGCCCCGTGGCGCAGAGTGGTAAGTTGCAGTACTGCAGTCGAAACCCTGCTCACGAACTGAGGTGGATCCCGACAGAAGTCGGTTTCAGGTAGGGGGCTCAAGGTTGACTCAGCCTTCCATCCTCCCGAGGTCAGTAAAATGAGGACCCAGCTTGCTGGGGTAAAGCGCAGACCACTGGGGAAGGCAATGGCAAACCACCCCGTAAACATAGTCTGCCTAGTAAACATCCAGATGTGATGTCACCCCATTGGTCAGTAATGACCTGGTGCTTGCACAGGGGACTACCTTTACCTTTAAGACACTGCACTTTAAAAAAAGCATATCTTTGACATCCTAAAGACTAGAAACTTGCTCCTTTGTTAGATGAATGTTGAGAACCAAGTTAAATTCTTCACCCAGCACTCATTCAGAGTGTTTTCTTTCCGGCGGGTTCGTGCCATGTAATTTGAGTGGGTGTTGCTGTAATTCCAAAAGGGCAAGTCCTAAGGTAGAGAAACTGTTTAGCATTTGGCTTTTGGAAAATGAATTTGGAGAAGAATGATTTGGGAAATATTCTGGGGCGCCACCCAGCAGTCACACTGCTGCATTCAGCTAAAATAGTACCCAGCAGATATCCTGGTTTAAATACTTTTGGAGGTGTCTTTTGAGGTTTTGTCAAAATGAGCTGGCCTGTTTTTATAGTCAGGGTTACAAGAAGAAGAAGAGTTGGTTTTTATTTGCCGACTTTCTCTGCCACTTAAGGGAGAATCAAACCGGCTTACAATCACCTTCTCTTCCCTTCCCCACAACAGACACCCTGTGAGGTAGGTGGGGCTGAGAAAGCTCTAAGAGAGCGGTAACTTGACCAAGGTCACCCAGCTGACTTTGTGTGTAGGAGCGGGGAAACAAATCCAGTTCACCAGATTAGCCTCCGCTGCTCACGTGGAGGAGTCGGGAATCAAACCCAGTTCTCCAGATCAGACTCCACTGCTCCAAACCACCGCTCTTAACCACTACACAAGCTTGCAGATGGGAATCTCTCTGAGGGTGCTTTCACACATGCTGAATAATGCACTTTCAACACACTTTAAGGATGGTTTGCAAGTGCGGGGCACACAGAGCTGGGCGCATAAGGACGGCGCGAGCCGGCGTTCCCCGCCCCGACTGCCAGCTGGGAGGCGGGCAGGGCACACAGAGCTGGGCGCGTGGGGACGGCGCAAGCCGGCGTTCCCTGCCCCGACGGCCAGCTGGGAGGCGAGCGGGGTGCACAGAGCTGGGCGCGTCGGGACAGAGTGCTGGGAGGCGAGCGGGGCGCATAGAGCTGGGCGCGTTGGGACGGCTCGAGCCGGCGTTCCCCGCCCCGACAGCCAGCTGGGAGGCGGGCAGGGCGCACAGAGCTGGGCGCGTGGGGACGGCACGAGCCGGCGTTCCCCACCCCAACAGCCAGCTGGGAGGCGAGCGGGGCGCACAGAGCTGGGCACGTCGGGACGGAGTGCTGGGAGGCGGGCGGGGCGCATAGAGCTGGGCGCTTTGGGACGGCACGAGCCGGCGTTCCCCGCCCCGCCGGCCAGCTGGGAGGTGGGCGGGCCGCCCAGAGCCCGCTGGGCGCGTCGGGACGGCTCGAGCCTGCGTTCCCCGATCCGACGGCCAGCTGGGGGAGGGGGCGTCTTATGGTCAGGTGCGTCTTATGGAGCGAAAAATACAGTAGGTAGGTGGAGGCCACGATCCAACGCAGATGTAACCACCTGTCAAGAGCAGGCCATGAGGATGGTATGTAGTAGTGTTGTTATGCTGCTTCCAGGTGCTGTTGTGCTATTCTGTCCAAAGCCAGTCTATGCCCCGTGTTTAGTCTTCATAGATTCCCATACTGTGGGAATCGCCGAGTGCTCCTTCCTGTCTGTTGGGGGGGGTTGCCTGGGTAACCGGTTATCTCCTTTTGCTCTCCCATATATGCGATGTGCCTTGCCTTTGAGCCTTACTAGTGTCCTTTTGAATATGGCTTCTGAAACCTGTCGATTCTACCCAATAAAACTGCTTTCGTGGATTTGCTGTCTGCTGAAATCTGTTTATGGGTTTGCCGCAGGGCTAGAGCTTACACCACCATTGATTTTAACAGGCTTAAACACAGTTAACTATTGGGTTAAATCTCTGGTTGTACCAAAAGAGTTTTCTGGTACATTAAGGACAACAAGAGGTTTCTTTTGTGAACAAATGTATACTACTTGCATTAAAATGAAGTAGTAGCTGTTTTAATCTTGCGCCGTTGTTGCTGCTGAGCTGGCAAATGACATTCAGAGGAGGAGGATCTGGAATCCAACTCTGCAAGCAGGAATCTATATAGCCCTCCTACACTACTGACATCTAGAAGGAAGAATTGCAGCAGTGTGATTGAAAAGCCCCATGTTTACAACTCTGCTGATAGCAATAGCTTAGAGATGGAAGCCGGGATAAGAGGCTGGAGGGGCATCCTGGTTCCAAGGCATTAATGATTTAGTACACCCGAATTTTCTCTCTTGGCCAATTAAAATACACAGCCTTTCATCTAAGTCAATTGTTGTTTGCAGAATTGGGCGCAGTGCTGGATACCTTTGCTACAGTGACAACGTTAGTTAATCCTGAGCGAGGCTGTTCTGATCTATTCTTGCGCCAACTGGTATTTCTTGCACAAAGGGGTGTCTTTAAAAAGTTTGGGCAATGCCAAGGGGAAGGTTGCACAAAATGGTTTTGGCTCTGCATTGTGTTGTGTCGTGCCTGTGTGTCATCCTGGAACGTGACTAAGCCCAGCGGAGTGCATGTGCGCTCGTGCGACTTGTTCTTCATATCGCTGACCGTCTTAATTGCCCTCTAGTGGACCCATTTCTCTCAAAGGCAGCGCCCAGATCTGAATACAGCACTCCAGATGAGGTCCGACTAGTGCCAAATAGCACGCAACTAGTACTTCTTGTGACCTGGATACTCTGCTTCCATTAATGCAGCCTATAATTGCATTTGCCTTTTTTGCAGCTGCATCACGCTGCTGGCTTACGTTAAGCCTGTGACTGACAGTGAACCCAAGATTCTTTCCCCATATACTATTGCCAGACCAGTAAGCCAGGTATCCCTCATCTCTGCATTTAACCCTTTTTTGCCTGAGTGTAGAACTCTGCATTTGGCTCAGGACGGATCTTCCCTCTACGCTTGTGTCATTCTTGACCTCTGGAATGAGAGCGAGTTGAGCTTTTTAACCAGAGGCATTTCTAGCAGGGGCAAAATAGTTAGGGATATCTCTTTTCCAGCGTTATGAAATCTTGGGCCGAGTTTCGGTTCCTCCTTTGTTACCGGTATGCCACAGGGTTTTAGCCGGTGTCTTGTCCTCTCTGGGCAAAGTGAGCCAGGCCAGTAGATCCAGAACTGGATCCGAATAGTGGCTGTTGGACCAGCTGTTTTTTCCACAGTTTATTTAAATTGTATTTTGTATGTTGCTTTGGGTCTCGGCTGGGGAGAAAAGCAAAGTAAAGTACTGTGGTCAAAAACTCTGTTCAAGACCTGAGTTCAATCCCGACGGATGTCAGTTTCAGGTAGCGGGCTCAAGGTTGATTCAGCCTTCCATCTTTCTGAGGTCAGTTAAATGAGGACCCAGCTTGCTGCTGGGGGTAAAGAGTAGATGACTGGGGAAGGCAATGGCAAACCACCCCGTAAACATAGTCTGCCTAGAATCACAGAGTTGGAAGGGACCGCCAGGGTCATCTAGTCCAACCCCCTGCACAATGCAGGAAATTCACAACTACCTCCCCCCCACGCACACACCCAGTGACCAGAAGATGGCCAAGATGCCCTCCCTCTCATCACCTGTCTAAGGTCACAGGATCAGCATTGCTGACAGATGGCCATCTAACCTCTGCTTAAAAACATCCAGGGAAGGAGAGTTTACCACCTCCCGAGGAAGCCTGTTCCACTGAGGAACCGCTCTAACTGTTAGAAAATTCTTCGTAATGTCTAGACGGAAACTCTTTTGATTTAATTTCAACCCGTTGGTTCTGGTCCGACCTTCTGGGGCAACAGAAAACAACTCGGCACCCTCCTCTATATGACAGCCCCTCAAGTAGGAAGCCTAGGAAGTATCGGGATGTGATGTCCCCCCATGGGTGAGGAATGACCCGGTGCTTGCACTGGGGACTACCTTTAGCTTTTAAGAGCTTCAGAAGTTTATCCATCTTGAGTTATACCTTGTTCCTATCATAGTGACAAATCATAGTCCCAATCATAGCGACAAAGGGACACCTGATCCTTTTGCTCTCCAGTCCAAGATTATGCCAGTCTTCTATTTCTCACATAGACCAACTTTGAATTTCAAAGAGAGCATGTAAAAGATTGGGCAGTCAAATTTCATACTACATCAGAAAATGGCCTCCCCTCCCTGAATCAGAACAATTATTTTTATATATCTCCTTGGAACCTGAGTAAGAACAGGCAAGATGAAGAGCTGTGATTGCTATCTGTAAAGCCTCCATGCTTAGGGTCAATCTATCTCCGAGTGCTAGTTGCTGGAGGCCAGCTGTGGCAAAGGCTGGGTTTCTTGGAGGTTATCTGGTGGGCCGATATGGGAGACAGGATACTAGGCTAAATGGGCCCTTGGTCTGATCCAGCGGCTTCTTCCCAGGTTGTTCTACAATATCCAAGTTGCTTGTTAGCGTGAGGATCTGATTTAAACAATAAATGATGAAATAGTGCACTTACTGATTCCAAGCAGAATGGCTCATGAACTTGATAAATTAGTGGCCAGAATGATTTTTTACCCATGTTCTGTTTATTCAGGCGTCTGCCCTTTCGAGCAGGGTGGGGCTGGGGAGAAGCTTCCAGGGCAAGACCTGTTGCTTCTAATGATGCAATTTGCTGTAATTAGTTCGCAATTAAAAGCATGTCCCAACGGAACAGTGAGGATTCTAATTTATGTTGATTTCCTACTTGCTTCACGTGGAGGGGTTTGGCAGATGTGTAGTCAGATGATCTTAGGGGAGGGGCTGTGGCTCAGTGGTAGAGCCTCTGCTTGGCATGCAGAAGGCCCCAGGTTCAATCCCCGGCATCTCCAGTTAAAGGGACTAGGCAAGTTGATGATGGGAAAGACCTCCGCCTGAGATCCTGGAGAGCCGCTGCCAGTCTGAGTAGACAATACTGACTTTGATGGACCCAGGGTCTGGTTCAATATAAGGCAGCTTCATGTGTTAAGCCTGGCAATGTATGTAGTTGCTTGCAAATAAGTGATGTAATTGGGCATCTTGGTTAAGGTTTCCCACGTCAGCGGGGACTGAGCCAGTGTCAAAGACGTGTTGTGAACTAGTTATCGAACCTTTCCTGGCTTCAGTGGGGAATCAAACAGGAATTACTTCCGTCGCTTTTATTTTTAAGCCTTTATGTCCCATCCCTCGAGGAGATGGGTTCAAAAGCCAACTTGAGAACCAACACCTAACTGAGCGCCAACATTTCCTTGTCAGACTCCAGGGTAAAGGTGGTTGCAAAGGGTGGTCTGAGGTCTGCTATGGTAGGCCAAGATATTGCTGTCGAAATAAATTTTGCAAACTGGGCATTTCCAAGGTGTTCCGTTTATACGACCCCGTTGTGAGAACAGGAAGCGTGCAGTAGAATATAATTTACTGGAGCAATCAGTTGGATCCCCCCAAAAAACCTGTCTTTTCCTTTTCGATCGTTCTAACCGGTTGAGTGACAGGGAACAACCATTGTTTTCCAAAGGTCCAAGCCCATGTATGTTCCCACTTCTTGATACCTGGGATTAACCCTAATGTGTTCCGCAGTTTTTGTTTTTGCAAAATATAGTCAAGGAGCTTGGATCATTTTGTACTTGAAGGAGTGACAGAATCCGTGTGCAGGGCAGCCGACAATTTGCGAAAAGGTCAGGGCGAGTCTGTGGTTCCATCCTCTACAATGTGGCATTGTTGCCTTGAATTGCGCCATGTTGGACGTACACAATGAAGCAATAGTGAGCCCCTGCACACCATGCACAGTAACTATATGTGGGTTCTGTATGCTAATGCTCTGTGGCCCAACGGTGCTGTCGCCGGAGCAGGCTAGTAAATGGGGAAAGTTTTTTTTTCTCATTCCAATGGAAACTGCCATATATAAACACTTTACGTAAATAGACAAATCAATCCGTCATAGCCTTATAAAGGCAGGCCTGTTTTTGAACACCTGGAGTCCCCAGGAACAGGTAGCTGGTTTAACCCCAGCTTGTTGGTTTTTCTTGCATACCCTCTTATGTTCTCTGATATGAATGGATGAATTGTCAATTATTCCCATGGAGAGAAGACCCCCCCACAAGCACTGTCCTGGGAAGAAGGATGCAGCATTTTTCAAGGCTTAAATCTGTCTTCTACCCATAGCCTTGGATAGCCTACGCCACCTCGGTATGGATTTTGCCGAAGGCGTGCAATGCATCCTTGGGTACAGAGCCCAGAGAACTCTATACATGAAGCTGCCTTCTACTGAACCAGGTCCTTGGTCCATCAAAGTCAGTATTGTCTACTCAGACCGGCAGCGGCTCTCCAGGGTCTCAGGCAGAGGTCTTTCACAAAACCTACTTGCCTGGTCCCTTTAACGGGAGGTGCAGGGGGTTGAACCTGGGACCTTCTGCATGCCAAGCAGATGCTCTGCCACTGCCCCTCTCCAAGCCTCTACCGCACTCTCCATTGTGGTCCCTGGAGGGTCCAGCTATCAAAATGATGGATGGACTTTTGCTAAGCTGTAATCAAACAGTCTCTTGAAAGCACTACTCAAGTTAGCTCTGAAGAACAGTCATTGTTGAGCAAGACTGAATAACAGTCTCTTTTTTTTAAAGCAAGTGACCTTTATGTGGGTATGTATTTCTGGATCATAAAAGAGAACCGTACAATGACCATTTTCATTGTAGCAATACGTTTGTCTTAAATACGATCGAGCAAATGTCTTAAGAAAATGTCACAGGCTGTAAGTTGACTGTCAGAACTATTGGGGAGGAGGAGAGAGTTCGGGATTCCTAACGAGCCGAACTGCATTCCATGCGGAAAAAAATCCTGATGGCCATTACAAAGGAAGCAGTTGTTTCTTGGGTCTTGTTTGCGGGCGAGCGTTTTTCATCGGATCCTCTGTCCAGGCGGACGAGATCTCCCACATTTCTTAGGAAAAGTGCTGCGCCAGGTTTTTAAAGAACATCGTTTCTCGACAGCAGTGCAGCATGTACAAATACTTGAAGGAGACTGAATTTTTGCAAAAGTGTCCCGGTGAGCTTCCTGGCCCAAGTTGTGAAATCGGAACGCTTCTCTTAAAGTGCAGGACTTGTAAATGATTGCAGGAGAACGCTGTGGATCTGGGTGTATCCATGCTTTCAAGGAAGAAGAAGAAGAGTTGATTTTTATATGCCAACTTTTTCTACCACTTAAGGGAGACTCCAAGGAGCCCCGTGGTGCAGCGTGGTCACCTGCAGTACTGCAGTCCAAGCTCTGTTCACAACCTGAGTTCGATCCCGACGGAAGTCGGTTTCAGGTAGCCGGCTTGAGGTCCACTCAGCCTTTCATCCTTCCGAGGTCGGTAGAATGAGTCCCCAACTTGCTGGGGGTAAAGGGGAGATGACTGGGGAAGGCACTGGCAAACCACCCCGTGAACAAAGTCTGCCTAGTAAACGTCAGGATGTGATGTCACCCCATGGGTCAGGAATGACCCGGCGCTTGCACAGGGGACCTTAAGGGGGAATCAAACCGGCTTACAATCACCTTCCCTTCCCCTCCCCACAACAGACACCCTGTGAGGTAGGTGGGGCTGAGAGAGCTCTAACAGAGCTGCAACTTGCCCAAGGTCACCCAGCTGGCTTCGTGTGTAGGAGCGGGGGTGGGGTGGGGGACAAATCCAGTTCACCAGATGAGCCTCCGCCGCTCATGTGGAGGAGTGGGGAATCAAACCCGATTCTCCAGATCAAACCAGATTCTCCACCACTCCAAACCACTACTCTTAACCACTACACCACGCTGGCTCTAGCTACTAGAAAAGACGGAAACCATTAATGATACTGTAGCATCAGAAACATTAGAAAAGGGACAGGCTGGGACATTTAATGCAGCTTCCAGCAGAACATATGGTTTATGGCTGCAGGCCTAATAACTAATTTAAATAAAGAAATAAGCACTGTCAGATGGGGGAATGGACTTCTAAGTAACCCTAATTAAGACTGGGTTGTAAGTCTTTGCGCATTGAGCTCTTGTTTCAACCTCTTTTAATGGGACCATAAATCCTACAAGGGCCAGAATTCTAATCTGTATTACAAATGCCTCCTCTGCTTCCTGTTCTGAGAACATAACATGAAGTCATTAACCTAAATACCCTGGGAAAAGCTCATAGCTGCTTTGTGCCTCGTGAATGAAATTGTCTTATATCTGCAACTTTGGCTACAGTAGAAAAGTGGAAGGAAGATCTGCCATACCTTACTCCACCAAGCAAAACAAAATGGGAGAGAATGTAGCCCAGGACAATCCATCACTGGCTATTGCTTTGCCCAGACCTCAGGACTGTGATCAGATACAGATCAATTTCTGAGATACATAGGGTTGCCAACCTCCAGGTACTAGCTGGAGGTCTTCTGCTATTACAACTGATCTCCAGCTGATAGAGATCAGTTCCCCTGGAGAAGATGGCCGCTTTGGCCATTGGACTCTATGGCATTGAAGTCCCTCTCCAAACCCCGCCCCCCTTAGGCTCCCCCCTAAAAAACCTCCCGCCAGTAGCGAAGAGGGACCTGGCAGTCCTATTGATACACAGCTAATGTGCGCTCAGCTTATGGGACATCAGTTGGCTATCAGTCTTAAAATGTGTCACATGCAGGCTGGGAGTAGATCTTAGGGTGTTGGGCGGGGGTGTGTGTTGTTTTTTAGAGACAAAGGTAGTACGGTAGAGCCCTGGTGCTTACGAGAAATGCACTCATTTTTTGCCTATTTTTGCCAACAGAACCAAACAGACTTATGAGAACGAGAATTAATTCCAAGAAGGATGTGCATGTAAATGCTCGCAGCAGAAGTGTCTGTTAACCAGATGTGGACTTTCCTGTATATCATCACCTCTGGATTGACATTTCTGTTATGGGCATTTACATACTTGCTGACTTTGTGGAGTAGAGGTTCACATTAAGTTTGCCAGAAATAGAGCTAGTCCAGTGTGTCTTAGCAAATAAAAATAACCCCCCATTTTTCCTACTCTTGCCGCAGCTATAAATTTGCAAGATTGCCTAAGGTAACCTCCAGATGTACAAACACACCCACACTCTTCGGCCCTATAGGGAAATGATGCTGACCTACTTGAAGGATTATTGTGAGGATTACTGAATTACATGAAATTTACTTTAGTTGTAGTCCGTCACAGACTAGGGAGTTTTTTTGTTTTGTTGCCATGTCCATGTTCTACCTCATCCTGCGAATGGTTCGACGTCTCTTTAGATCACTGGTCATTACGGCACCCTTGATTTTTAAAAAATGCTTCTAGAAGACTTGAGTTGGCCCAGGAGAGATGTGAACTATTAACAAGATGAATCCATGATGGATAGTCATCACAAAATTACTGGAACTTGTCATATAAATCCACCTGTGTCCTTAATATGAATCTTCATAGAGCACCTCAGTCAAGTGTACATGGAAGGTTTTGACTGCACATGAACACATGAAGCTGTCTTATACTGAATCAGATGGACCCTTGGTCCATCAAAGTCAGTATTGTCCTCTCAGACTGACAGCGGCTCTCCAGGGTTTCAGGCGGAGGTCTTTCACATCACCTACTTGCTTAGTCCCTTTAACTGGAGATGCTGGGGATTGAACCTGGGACCTTCTGCATGCCAAGCAGATGCTCTACCACTGAGCCACAGCCCCTCCCAGTAACTGGCCTGACTAGCCCAGTCTTGTCAGATTTCAGCAGCTAAGCAGGGTCAGATAGAGGACCACCAAGGAAGTCCAGGATTGCTATGCAGAGGCAGGCAATGGCAAATAATCTCTGAACAATTCTTGCCTTGAAAACCCTACAGGGACGCCATAAGTTGGATGCAAATAGATGGGGGGGGAGGAGAAGAAGGTTGGACCTAGCCAGCATTTTCACTCAGCCTTGACCAATGACCCGCCTTAGTACAGCCCCCACCCCACATGACTATTGTCCATTCAGGTCTATCCTCCCTTTCTAATCAGTGGAAAACCTGGTTGGATCCAACCTATTATCACGTTCAATTCCCAAACAGCTCAATTTGTGTGATTTTCCAGCTTCTGGCTCAAAATTGGTTGAACATTCTGTCCTCAAGAACCATGTATTGAAAGCCAGACTTGTGATTAGGACTTTAACTGGAAGTGATCTAAGGACTTGCCGGCCAGCTGAACTTTCCGGTTTTGCTGGTAAGCCCAGGGTCACATTCTTGCTTCTACATTCTGCTTGAAAGAGAGGTTTTGGTAGCTCAGAATGGAGTTATACATGTCTTGAAAGGGTTGCCAGGTCTCCCCGCCCCCCCGTCCCCGGCCGGGGATGGGGGAAAGGGTCCCTTTCTTCTCTTCGCTCCCATCTCTTTGTGCCTCTCCACCATCAAAACAGATAGCAAACTATTAGAAAGAGGATACTGCTTTTCGCCTTATATTACTCTATAAAATGCCATGTCTACTATTATGGCTGAAGTAATAATAATAACAACAACATAGCATCCTTTCATGGTAGGTACCTGTAAAAGTTAACCATTTTTAAAAAGAATTATGGGTAACAGCAATGCATCACAGGATTAGTGTACTCTGGAACATACAGTAAATGCAACCTAATAGTTTGAGGACAGAGAATCAATCAACAGGAGGTGACTCACTTCATAATTGCCATGCGGTTTCGTCATATACATTTCCGATAAAATAATTGACCACTGTCACTTAAATTGATAGCAGTTGGCTGTTGGAACTGTTGTATAAATTCCAGCCTTGCTCCTAAGCCACAAGCTTGATCATGCCTGGAATCTCCCCGCTTTTGGACAACAGACCTGCGCCAGCAATCTCCAGCTGGGGCCTGGAGATCTCTGGGAATTACAACTGATCTCCACACTACAGAGATCAGTTCCCGTGGAGAAAATGGTTGCTTTGGAGGGTGGACTATAGGGCATTACACCTTACTGGGGTCCCTTCACTTGCCAAACCCGCCCCCCCCCCCCAAATCTCTATCTCCAGGAATTTCCCAAACTGGAGTCGGTAACCCGATGCATCAAAAGCACCACTGTGCTCTATGTCAATCCAGAGCTCATCACAACAGGAAATGGTAATTGTTCCCAGATAAACCAAAGGATATTCAAGTTATGTTTCTCCGTATGCTAATTGTTGCTAGAACAAATCTTGTGAGATATCGGAAAAGCAATAAATTCCCTGATTTAAATAATTGGCTTGAAAAGGTTAAAGAAACCTATGCTTTAATTAAATTGATGTATTATAATAACAAAAGTACAGAAGAACCGGACGCTCGCTGGAATTTAACAATTTCAAGGATGGAAAAAACACTCCAATGTGTAAATCGCGAAGAGGTAGTGATGTAATAATCATGCGGATTTTAGATAAATAGAATATTGCTTGGTTCACTGTTATGGGCATTTTAGTTATATTAGCAGCACGGTTTTAGTTTCTTTTCAAGAATTTGAATTATGAGTAATGTTAAATTTCCATTTTCTTTTATTGTTATATTCTCATTTTCTCTTAATACATTCTCTTATGTTAAAAAAAGAAAATGAAAAAAGGGGGGGAAGGAAATGGTATTTGTGTATGTGCACATGTCTACAAATTTGGCTGCCCTTGGAAGAAACCCAACGTAACTTGTGTGCTTAGAAAGGAGAAACAAAACAGATACTAGCCAGCAGTGCTCAAAAGTACTTTGAAAACTTCAATGCCTGGTTTTGGATAAGAAGCTATCATGATAATTAAACCCGAATGACCTGCTTCCCAAACTCCATACGTAACAGTCAAAATAACGTGACCAGATACCTGTAATCACATTAAGGTTGCAATATCCTACCTGATCTGAGAGGCGTTTAGCTTAACCACTGCCAATGCAATCCTAAACATGTTTACTCAGAACTTTAAATCCATCGATGTCCATGTGGTTTACTCATTTATTAACATTTTAATCCCACTCTTCCTCCAAGAAGCTTAGGGTGTGTTTGTAGCCTGCCCCTGCTGTTTTCACAAGAACCCTGTGAGGTAAGGCAGGCTGAGAGAAAGAAAGTGAGTGAGTCAAGAGACCCAGTAATTTTTGTGGGGTTTGTGAGGCTAGCCTGCTCTCCTCAGATCTCAGAAGCTAAGCAGGGTCAGTCCTGGCTAGTACTTGGATGGGAAACCACCACGCAACGCCACGGTCACTATGCAGAGGAAACAATGGCAAACCACCTCTGTTAGCCTCTTGCCTTGAAAACACTACTGGGTTGCCATAAGTCAGCTGTGCCTTGACAGCACTTTACACACACTAACATCCGATCTAGTCCGATGAAGAGTTCTGCAGAACTCGAAAGCTTGCACAGTATTTTGTGTGTCATTGCGGGCTGGGGCCTAAGAAAGGCGTTTATATGGATTTGTGGGAGTTCATAATTATAATTATTTCTTTTACCTGTTTTGGATTTTGCTGTGATTTGTGCTGGTCTACGACCATATTAATAAATAAATAAATATATATATTTATAGACACACACACACACACACAAATCCATATATATCCATTCCTCCAATGAATGGCGTTTGGCTTGTGGTGACAGACATCAACCTTAAGAAATGCCATTGTGCTATTTTGACGATTTTTAAATAATTTTAATTCTTAAATAGCGCTTATATATTTTCATATATTTTCATTGTTTATGTATGTATTTTTTCATCCCACCCAACCTTGGGTACCCAACAGTCCCTGCATCTATCCACCATTTCTAGCCATTTATGCAGGGGAGGTTCGCTGCTCTCTAGATGCACATTTTCCCCATCCAAATTCTCAAAACTGCATTTTTGTGTTCTGATCCGCCTGCCTCTCTAACTCGATTTGTTGTTCCCAGGCAAAACTCTGCATGGGGACTTATTTTTGTGTTCTGGGGCCATTTATGCACGGGAGGTTTTGCCTTGGATTTGCCGCTCTCTAGGATGGGGAACCTCAGGCCCGCGGGCCGTATGCGGCCCCCAAGGACATTTTTCGTGGCCCTCGGGAGCTTCAGGGCCGGGTGTGTGTGTGTGTGGTGGGGAGGCGTGGAGGCTGGGGTCTGGTCGCATGGGGCCGGCGTGCGCGGGTGTGTGTGGGGGAAGGCTTTTCTTTCTTTTTTTCTGTCACTCTCCTTCCTCTCCATCTCTCCCTCTTTTTCTGTCTGTCTCCCTCCGTCCTTTTCTTTTTCTCCCCCTCCCTCCCTTTACCTCTTTCTGTTTTCTGTCCTTCCTCCCTTCCTTCCCTGCGGATCGGCTGTGGGCTGCGCCCCCCTGGCGCCTTGTTTGCTCAGGCCCACCGCTGGCTGCCCTCCCGCCTGGGGGGAGGAGGACGGGGGAAGTGGGGTTGCCCTCCAGGCCTTCTCTGCGGGGCCTCCCCTAGGGTTTCCAACCTCCAGGTAGTGGCTGGAGACCTGGCAACCCTAGCCTCCCCCACGCCGGGAGATCTACACCTGGTTATGGCCCCCGAATGATGTTATAAATGTGCAAATGACCCTTGGGAGGAAAAAGGTTCCCCAACCCTGCTCTAAATGCACATTTTTTCCCCATCCAAATTCTCAAAACTCTGCATGGGGACTTATTTTTGTGTTCTGAGCCTATTTATGCAGGGGAGGTTTTGCCTTGGATCTGCTGCTCTCTAGATGCACATTTTCCCCCCCACCCAAATTCTCAAAACTCTGCATGGGGACTTATTTTTGTGCTCTGAGGCCATTTGTGCAGGGGAGGTTTTGCCTTGGATCTGCCGCTCTCTAGATGCCCCTTTTTCCCCACATCCAAATTCTCAAAACTCTGCATTTTTGTGTCCTGACCCGCCCGCCTCTCCAACTCGATTTGTTGTTCCCAGCGACCACGGTTAGGCCCAGCGGTTGCTAGGCGACGCGCGGGCAGGAGGGGCGGGGCGAAGGGGAAGCGCGGTTCGAGCCCACGCCGGGCGGCGCGGCGGGTCCCCTGCCGGCTCCCGTCCCAGATGATCCTCCGCCTCCTGGCTGGCCCCGCCCCCCTCCGCCGCCTCCATCCCGTCGGTAGTGGCGTCACCGCGTCTTGTTGGGAGCCGCGTCAGCCGCCGCCGCGCTGGGTGTGAGCGGAAGCCGGCCCGTGAGGAGCGGGGAAGGAGCGATGGCGGGAGCGGCCTGCGGCCCCCTCTGCGCCTGATAGGGAGCCGTCTCCGCCGGGCCCGCTTCGGCTGCTGGAGCCATGGACAAAGCCGTTGGCGGGCAGGTAGGTAGGGGGTGGGGGAGGGGGGTTGTTGTTGTTGTCCCCTTACCTCGTCGCCGAGGCGTCGCTAGGCAACGGAGGCTTGGAGGGGGGGTCTTTGGGGGAGAGGGCGGGGGCCGCTCTAGGAAAGGCTCGGCCGCCTCGGCGGCCCAAGCGACCAGGGAAGCTGCTCGGTCGGAGCTGGGGTGGGTGTCAGAATAGAGAAGACCCTTTTTTGTATTTTTGTATTTTTTATGTTATTGTTTTCTTTGTTTTTTTTATAATTTGTTTTTTTTTCTTATTATAAAAATAATAAAAATTTAGATATAAAAAAAGAATTGGGAAGACCCGGGTTCAAATCCCCCTCCCCCACTCTGTTATGAAGCTGGCTTGGAGTGGGTGGGGGCTTTGGGCCAGCCGGCCAGCCCCACCCCGCTTCTTTTCTTATGTCCTACCTCGCAGGGTTGTTGTGAGGATAAACTAGAGGAAGGGAAGTACCACCCCCACCCCCACCCCCGTTTAGCCCTGAAGCTCACCGTGGTGGCTTTGGGTCAGTCGCTGCCTCTCAGCCTCGCCTACCTCGCAGGGTTGTTATGAGGATAAACTAGAGGGAGGGAAGTCCCCCCCGTTTAGCCCTGAAGCTCACCGTGTTGGCTTTGGGTCAGTTGCTGCCTCTCAGCCTCGCCTACCTCACAGGGTTGTTGCGGTTAGCGTTGGGCTGGGATCTAGGAGTGCTGGATACACACACCATACTCTACGGTGAAGCACGCTGGGTGAGTTTGGGCCAGCCAGCCACCCTCTTCCGGCTTCTCCTACCTCGCAGGGTTGCTGTGAGGGTAAACTAGAGGGAAGGGAGGTGCCCCCATGTAGCTCTGAAGCTCATTGTGATATCTTTGGGCCAGTTGCTGCCTCTCAGCCTCGCCTACCTCACAGGGTTGTTGTGGTTAGCGTTGGGCTGGGATCCAGGAGAGAGCTGGATGCACACACCAGACTCTTATGGGTGAGTTGGGTTAGCCAGCCCCTCCCTTTGGCTTCTCCTACCCCGCAGGGTTGTTGTGAGGGGAAATTAGAGGACGGAAGAACCCCCATTTAACCCTGAAGCCCAGTGTGGTATCTTTGGGCCACTTCCTATCAGCCTCGCCTACCTCACAGGGTTGCTGTGGTTAGCGTTGGACTGGGATCTAGGAGACCTGGATACACACACCAGACTCTATGGTGAAGCTCACTGGGTGAGTTTGGGCAGGCCAGCCACCCTCTTCCGGCTTCTCCTACCTCACAGGGTTGCTGAGAGGATAAACTACAGGAGGGGAGAACCCCCATTTAGCTCTGAAGCTCAGTGTGGTATCTTTGGGCCGGTCACTCCCTCTCAGCCACGCCTACCTCACAGGGTTGTTGTGGTTAGCGTTGGGCTGGGATATAGGAGAGCTAGATACACACACACACACCAGACTCTGCGGTGAAACTCGGTGTTTGGGCCAGTTACACGCACATGCTGCCTAACCTCTTCCTGCGCAGGGTGGTTGTTGTGAGGTTAAAAGTGGAGGAGGGGCAGATCAGGTAAGCTGCCCTGAATGCTTTGCAGGGAGGGTGGGATAAACAGGTGTTAGAGGGCTAAAACGGTACAAGTAGCCTGGAAAGGTTCCCCGTAAATCCTGATGCAGCTGACCCTCTTGGAATTGAAGCTGCCTTCTACGGTATCAGACCCTCGGTCCATCAAAGTCAGTATTGTCTACTCAGACCGGCAGTGGCTCTCCAGGGTCTCAGGCGGAGGTCTTTCCCATCACCTACTTGCGTGGTCCCTTAAACTGGAGACGCCGGGGATCGAACCTGGGGCCTTCTGCTTGCCAAGCAGAGGCTCTACCACTGAGCCACAGTCCCTCCCCCATATAAAAGTGTCTTGGTGGTAGCTGCATGGTTTTCAAGCGGCGCCTTGGACAGGTGTATTTCCATGGGAGGCTTTTGTGGGCCTGAAGCAGGTGCATGGCTCGCTAACATGCATGCTGTAAAGTTAATTAACCTGCTCACTTTCTTAAAGCGCCCCGAGAACTCCTGCATGCCTCTTTTTTGTTTTTTGTGGCTGCAAGGAGTAAATTGATGTGTGTATCAGATATAAGTGGAGGGCACGCTCCTTGCTTAAGGCTGGGATGAGAGCTAGCTTCCCCCTCCCCCCATGGTGGAGGGAAGGGGGTGGCCGTGAGGAAGAGAAGCTCAGGCCGAGGGAGAATTACGTGCAGCTGCTAAGGATTTAAAAGGATTAAAAGGCAGATCGGGATGGAGAAGTTGTTCTGTTTATACACTGTTCTCCGTGTACAGGGTGGCTTTTATAAAGTTTTGTGAAGTTTTTTAAAAAATGAGTCTCTGCTTCTTAGGTGACTAGCCAGTGTGGTGTAGGGAAGCGCTTCCCAAACATTTTGGTATGAAGAAGAGGAAAAGTTGGGTTTTTATATGCCGACTTTCTCTACCTTTTTAAAAGGAGAATCAAACCGGCTTACAGTCTCCTTCCCCTCCCCACAACAGACACCCTGTGAGGTAGGTGGGGTTGAGGGAGTTCGGAGAGACCTGTGACTAGCCCAAGGTCACCCAGCTGGCTTCATGTGTAGGAGTGGGGAAACCAACCCGGTTCATCAGATTAGAGTCCGCCGTGACCCACAAGTCCAAATTTACTTGGTATGGTGACCCATCCTAGCTGGCTCCCTAGGTCTTTTGGCTCCTTGGGTAAACCATACCCTGTCCTGGGTAACTCAGGCTAGCCTGGTCTCGTCAGGTGACAGAAGCTAAACAGGGTTGACCCTGGCAAGTATTCGGATGGGAGACCTCCAAGGAATACCAGGGTCTTGACATGGAGGCAGGCAATGGCAGACCACCTCTGAATGTCTCTTGTCTTGAAAACCCCACCAGCAATCTCCGTACGTCAGATGTGACTTGTCGGCATAAAATAAAAAATAAAGGCAGACGGTGACCTTGGCACTCATCTAGTTCAGTATTTCATTTTCTGCAGTGGCTATCCAGATGTTTTGGAGAAACCAACAGACATTGCACAAAGGGTGCAGCTGCCCACACTATGAACATGAAGCAAGAGGCATTCCTACATATGCAGCCTTTGCATGTGGAGGTTAAATTCCAGCTTTTGACTGCCCTTTCTGTCCCCGTTATTCCTTCTAATCCCCCTTCAGTTTCTAATTTTATTGTAAACATTTTATTCTAATTAGGGTTTTTTACTAACATATATTGCTATAATTTTATCTTTTTACTAACAGATATATTGCTATGTTTTTTCCCCTTTTAATCAATGTTAATCTTTTTGTATATTTTCTTTGCCGGTCGGTGACCATAATAAATTGAATTGATTGGTTGGGAAACACTGAGTTAGAGCGTTGGATTATGGTGACCTGGGTTCAAATCCCCATTTCCCCCCCCGACAGTTTGTGACCTTGGGCCAGTCATATGCTCTCCAGCTTGAACTATCTCACAGGGTTGTTGTGAGGATGAAGTTGAGAGAGGGAGAACCATGCTACCTTCCTTGAAAGAAAGGCAGGATAAAATTAGTTGGATAAAATAGATGCATTCCTCAGTTGGGAAGTCGAGAGTAAGACAAAGCTAGCAAGGAGAGGAATGTGAGCAAATATACTTAGTTTTAATCCTGAGTTGTGACCAAGGTATGAGCAGCTAAGCTTTGGGTTTATTATTAGCATGATCACCAGTAATGTAGTACTACTTATGCTGTATAATTTTCAGGATGTTTTTGTTTCAGTAATCCTTACAACAGTCCTGCACAGCAGGCCGGAATTGTTCCTGTATTTTATGGGGAAGGGGGTTGTGAGAAGCTGACGCTTTCCTTAGAGCGATCTCATGCAAATGAGTCAAGGCTTGAACTGGGGACTTCCTGGCTCACATTATTAGCTGACATGCTTCGACCACATCAGCTCTCAGGGTTTATGAACTGGCGAGGAAGGAAAGGGAAGAAAAGAGCAACAGGCTTGAAAAATCTGGGCTGTAGAGCGGAAAGCACTGGGCCGGAAAATATACCAGGAGAACTTGACTGTGTAATCTCAGAGTGCAAGAAAGAAAGGAAGAAAAGTAAAATAACGGCTGAACAAAATGTACAAGGTTAGGGGGTCTGCAGAAGGCGCGTTTGGCCTCCTTCCCCCGCCCTGCACAGTTTCTCCACTAATCCAGATGCTAGGAGCCTAATTAGTTTAATGGGGAAGGCTACTTTAAGTCAGTGCCTGCCGTACCCTCTTTAAGTCAGTGCCTGCCGTACATTTGCAACTACTCCAGTCGCTCAGCCACTGAGTCTTTCATACTCGTGGGCTGTGGCTCAGTGGTAGAGCATCTGCTTGGCACGCAGAAGGTCCCAGGTTCAAGCCCCAGCATCTCCAGTTAAAAGAAACTAGGCAAGGAAGTGATGGGAAAGGCCTCTGCCTGAGACCCAGGAGAGCCACTGCCGGTCTGAGTAGACAATACTGACTTGGATGGACCAAAGGTCTGATTCAGTATAAGGCAGCTTCATGTGTTCTAAGAGGTTAAGCAAGGCTGTCTTTCTTGTGTTAGTGACCAACCTCTGTTCTCAAAACACGGCCTGCTACTTGAGCCTTCGAGTGCTGCTGCCAATTGGAGTAGGTAGTGCTGGGACAGGCGATCAAAGCTCTCGTTTGGTGTAAGGTAGTGTCGTGTTTGTAAATGAGTATTCCTGTGAGTAGTGTGATTAAGTGGGCTATGTGCATAATGGTTTGCATTCTCTGAGAATTGGAGGTACCAATGAATTGTGTGCTGTTGATTTTATTGGTGTGCTTGTTGATTGACTAGTTTCCATCTCTTCCCCCCCCCCCAAGACAGTTGAGGGGCATGCTTGTTTTGCCAAAGGGGAGAGAAAGCGTGGACATGCCATGGGTTGCTTTAACAGGAATTTTTGTGTGTGCTGCTGCCTTTTGCTTATGGGAATACTATTCAAAAGACTCGCTAAACAATTTGCACTGCTGTATACAGCAAGATGTTGTGGATCAACAACCTTAATTAGTACAGGTTCAGATTAGTTTTGAGCTGGCTTCATTCAATGAGAAATCCTGAGGGCTCACTTTAAGAAGGCTTTAAGAGGGGAGTGGACATGTTCATGCAGGAAAGGGGTATTCATGGCTACTAGTTAAAATGGCTACTAGTCATGATGTGGACCTATTCTCTCCAGGATCAGAGGAGCATGCCTATTATCTTAGGTGCTGTGGAACACAGGCAGGACGGTGCTGCTGCAGTTGTCTTGTTTGTGGGCTTACTAGAGGCACCTGGTTGACCGCTGGACTTGATGGGCCTTGGTCTGATCCAGCAGGGCTTTTCTTATGTTCTCACTTACCATTCCTATTGTGCTTTCCTTGCGGCTGCTTGCCTTTTAGCACATTAGCATCTGTGTTCTAATAACTGGCCATGGGTAGGTATGGAAGCCCTGAATACACATGTTTGAATTGGGTTATGTGGGAAGCCCTTCTTGTGGTTCATATCTGCCCAGAATGCAGAAGGTGGGTGGAGTCTTGGAGGGGTTCTCATCTTTTTAATCTGCCTCTTATGTCCCAGGCTGGGAGAGCTCTGCCTTAAACAAGGTAGTTTGTGGTAGGCTTGTAGCCTGTAAAGAAGCTGGTTTTTCAGTGGCTGAAGAAACACACGGTTCTCCCGGCGCTTCCCAACAGTGACTGAAGAGGAGGGGGGCTAAGTGAGAAGACCGCAGAGCATGCCCTGTCCTATTCAAGCATGTACAAGTGTGAATGTGTATCCTATGTCATGGCACCCATGAGGGTTTTTTTTCACTGCGAGACGGGTAGATTCCTCTGTTCTAGGGAGGGGCTGGGATAAGGTAAATTGGGGTAAATCGTGCCCTGTTGTCTTTGCCATCATATTCTTCCTTTAATTCTGTTCAATGGTGGTGAGAGAACAAAATTCGTACTGCTGGGTTAAATAGCTCCTGCTCCTGCTTAAGAATTTCACAGAATTTCAGCCCCAGTCCGTCAGAGTACAGAAAAGAGTAACACAGGGAGGGTTTCTTAGGCAATCATATAGTACGTAACAAGTTACAGAAGTCGAAAGTATTCCTCTCCTGAACTGTTTTGTCTGCGCCAAAGTGTGAATTTCTTTTGTACAGCATCTTAACATTATAGTTGACTGATTCATTTAATACGTTTCTATCCTGCTTTTCCATGTAAAGGTTTTTTAAAAAATCCAACCAGCTTTTCTGCTGGTGCAAAAGGGAGGGGGGGTCTGATTTGACCACCCAAACGGCTCTGCTGTAGACCTGCATAGACAAAACTGTGTAGGATATGGACTGTAATAAGGGAGGGGAATTGCCAAAGACCGAGCAAAAAAGCTCCCAGCACCCTCCGTGTGGCTTGAAGATATTAACATTTCTTAGAAATACAACTGGTAAACCTGACAAAGTCATTTGTGATATTTCTTAGGCTGCATTCAATTTGCCCTGGATGTTGGCTTAGGAGAGCTGCTATAAGGGGGAAAAGCTAGAACAAGCAGGAAGTTGATAGGTGAATAACGCTTCAGGAAAGAAACAAATTCCAGAGGGCTAAATAACCGCGTTGATCTCTCACACGGCAAAATAAAAAACTACCTTTAAAGCATTACAGGGACATAACTTGTAAAGTCCAGGGAAGCTGATGCCACAGCAAATCTGTGAGTCCTTAAGGTGCCGTGACGCTTAAGGAGGTTCCTAATAAAGTGCTAATTGCCAGAAGGATTGCTTTGACGGTAGTGGAATTAATATCAGGAAGGTAATATTGTTGGCTCCTAGTATTCTGGACTCATTTATAGGTAGGCTGTGTTTAATAACATCTATCTGGGATTAATTTTTTTTTTTGAAACAAATTGGATTGGAGGATAGTCTGGCCATTAACAACCACCTGCGTGAGTTCTTGGGGCTGAAGTGCGTATTGCAGGACAAGGAATGCTTCGTTCTATACAGCCTGTCCCAGGGATTCGTTTCACACGGGAAAAGCTCTTGTATGGTGCCTGTTAATTCTAAGTTAAGGACTTTCTCAAATACCGGTTTTCAGGCTGCGTACTCTGAGGTAGCCTAAACAGCCCCTAAACCTTCAGTAAACCAGCCTGAAGTGCCTCTTAAGGTGATTAAGCACACATTTCTTTGATTCCTCTCCTCCTCCTCCTCATGACTGACCCAGATAACAGAGGGAGAGAATCTGCCAGCCGGCGTCCTCTTTAAGATATTTACAAAACTTTAATATCTGTTTTCTGACTTAGAACGCTTGTTAAATCAGATTAAAAAGTGTAAAAAACCCATAACTGAACAAGTATCAAAACCGCAAGGAATTCACAGCAGTCACAACTCCACAGAAGCCAGCAAATGCCCAAGAGAAGAGCGTTTCGGGTGGTGATAGAAGAGAAGACGGGAAGGGCCCCAGCCTACATTCCCTCAGTAGGTAATTTGAAAGAGCACTCTTGAAGAAATACATTGGATTAAATTATGGGGGAAACTAGAGTAGGACTGGTGTTTGATACGCAGTGGTCACCTTGTTTTTGCATTTATTTACAAGTGCGGCAAGCCTTAGGACCCAGCTGCCATTATCTCTTTACAGTTTACTTGAATTTTGTGTAAAGCAGTGAGCAAAAATATTTATCGCCCATGCACTTAGAATAATTTGCTCGTTGCTTTACACAAAATCCCAGCAGTTCAGTTTTATGTGGAAGAAAGCTTCTTTGGTTTCAAAAACAAACTCCTAGAAGGTAATCTTTGCAAGTTTACCCGCCATCCGTCCCCATGTTTTCAAAATTTAGCTTGTATAGTCCAAAGTCTAACTCTGACATGGTGGTTTATGCCCAGCGTGGGTTGTTTTTATTGAATGTTGCATTTCAAGTGATTTATTAACACAACTTTGAAGGCATGTTTTGCTTTTGTTCTCATTTCCATGGTTCTTTTATCTCAGGAGTAGCATTTGTTCTTTGGCGGGGTAAGCGTTGGTATTATGAAGTCCCTGCGGGTATAAGACAAGGTTGCAGAGGATGGCCTCTTCCAAAGCTTTACTCAGAATGCCGATGAAATCTAATAGTACAAGTTTTAAGATTACTCCAAGTAAGCTGTGCTCGTGGCGAAGGGGGTAGAATTGTACGTTCTGTTCGTGACTACTTGTAGATTCATGCATCTGACGAAGTCCGCTCTGACTCACAAAAGGTTCTGCTGGAATAAATTTTATTAGTTTCTAAGGTGCCGCTAAGGGGGAAATGAAATTAATGAGTTTGTTTGATACTAAGACAGACCTTTGATCTTTCAAGGTCCAGTCTTGCCTGCTCTGGCTGGCAACGGTTCTTAAGAATCTCGGATAGAGGTTTGTTCTCATCACCTACCATTTGGTTCTTTCGACAGCTGGAAACTTCTGCATGCGAAACGGAGTCTGTCTCTCTGAGCCTTGGCCTCTCTCCTTCAGTAGTCTTGGCAATGCTGTGCCGGCAGTGAATAGAAGGGTTTACTTCCAAGTAACTGTGCCCGGGAGTGCAAACTTAGGCGGCAGTTGTGTAATCAGTTTTATGCTGAAGTTGGGGAATGCTCACTTGAGTGGACTTGTGGCATGAGAGAAAATTCTTATTCTCCCCCCGCCTCATATAGCAGTTAAATGTAAGATGTTAGAATCATAGAGTTGGAAGGGACCACAGGGTCATCTAGTCCAACCCCCTGCACAATGCAGGAATTTCACAACTACCTCCCCCACACACACCCCAGTGACCCCTACTCCATGCTTCCTTATTTAACCAAACATCCCTTTATCCGTGGTTTCATAACTTTTGTCCTAACCTCCCCCCCTCCCCAAAATGGCATGACTCATTGGAAATTCTTGCTCGTTTTAATTTCCCCTATCCCATCAGTGTGGAAATGTGAAATTGGATAATGAAGTTGTCGCTTCAGAGTGTAGGTGCTCGTGAGAATAAGCTGTTGAATAGTGGATACGGGTACATACGTGGTTCTGAAACGAGGTTTCTTTTCACTCGGATTTTGTCCGCCGGGTCACGCTAATCTGTGCCTTGGTAACCTCAAACTTGGATTACCGTTAACGTGTTCCACGCAGGGCCGCGCTTGAAGGTACCTTGGGAATGTCAGCTGGGAAAAATTTGGCCCCATCTGCTGACGGGAGTTAGCTGTTGGTTACATATGACACCAGGTTTGGAACGGCTTCATTATTGAGTATCTATTTCCAGCCTTAATCCAAGGTGCCAGTGTTTACCGTTACGGTAATTTGTGTTCTGAAGGGCTTTCAGTCAAGCTAGGTCCTCGTCTGCTTCAGCGTGTCCTTTTTCTGTAGTAGCGCCAACTCTTTGGAATGATTAGCGAATGGGCAGCAGCGCTTTGGCTTTGTGGCTGACTTAGGGTTGCCAACCTCCAGGTACTAGCCGGAGATCCCCTGCTATTACAACCAATCTCCAGCCTATAGAGATGAGCTCCCTGGAGAAAATGGCCGCTTGGACAATTGGACTCTATGGCGTTGAAGTCCCTCCCCTCCCCAAACCCCGACATCTTTTTTAGGGCTCTGCCCTAAAAACCTCCTGCTGGTGGCGAAGAGTGACCTGGCAACCTTACATATCCGGCCCTCGTAACAATTGAGTTTAACACCCCTGGTCTAATCTTTGCTTGGCTCCTGCGGAGCAGGGCAGGGGTGGAGGAGGCAGTGCTTCTGGGGCCCCATCTTGGACTTTTGCCCAGGGCCCCAGAATCATTAAGACTGCCCCAGAATTACAGTCCAGGAAAGCACCTTTTCAAACCTCAGCTCAGCCATGAAGCCTCTAAAGAGGCCTTGAGCAAGCCTCTGCCTCAGTATCTGAAATACAGGGATTACAGCAGGGCTTTGGATAGATAGGGTTGCCAACCTCCAGGTAGTAGCTGGAGATCTCCTGTTACTACAACTGATCTCCAGCCAATAGAGATCAGTTCCCCTGGAGAAAATTGCTGCTTGGGCGATTGGACTCTATGGCGTTGAAGTCCCTCCCCAAACCCCGGCATCTTCAGTCTCCGCCCCAAAAACTGCCCTGTCACATGCCTACATTTAAGTTTGTTGGACATCTTGGATGCCCTGTGCAATATTTGATAAATGATAAAGGGTTTGTTAATCTGCAGTTTGTAGGACGTTCTCTTATGCCGTGCTGCCATCAAAAAAAGTTTTCCCTGCAGCCTAGAGAATAGGAAGACCGCATTCCCCAAAACATTGCAGGTCCCACTCCTGGTCTTTTTCCAGCTACCTAGCTCCCCCACCCCCATTCCTTAAGCATGATTTACTTGGGATGTGGTTAAGGTGTTGCACTAGGACCTGGGAAAACCAGGTTCGAATCCCCACTCGCGCCATGGAAGCTTGCCGGGTGACCTTGGGGCCATCACACACTGGCCCCAGCTAGTATTTGGATGAGAGACCTCCAAGGAATACCAGGGTCCTGACATGGAGGCAGGAAATGGCAAACCACCTCCGAAAGTCTCTTGCCTTGAAAACCCTACAGGGTCGCCATAAATCAGCTGTGACTGGATGTCAAAAGGGATAGAAAAAGGACTGTTGTGTTGACAAATCTATTCTGAAAACAGTGCTGCTTGCTGTGGTGGTGTAGTGGTTAAGAGTGGTGGTTTGGAGTGGTGGAGTCTGATCTGGAGAACCAGGTTTGATTCCCCACTCCTCTACATGAGCGGCGGAGGCTAATCTGGTGAACTGGATTTGTTTCCCCACGCCGCCACAGGAAGCCAGCTGGGTGACCTTGGGCTAGTCACAAGGGTTCTCTAAGGCCCACCTACCTCACAGGGTGTCTGTTGTGGGGAGGGGAAGGGAAGGAGATTGTAAGCCAGTTTGGGTCTCCCTTAAGTAGTAGAGAAAGCTGGCATATAAAAACCAACTCTTCCTCCTCCTCCTCCTCCTCCCCCTCCCTTCCCCCTCTCCCTTCTCCCCCATCATCATCATCATGGCTTCTTTCACAGCTATTGGCCTCTGTAAAGTCCAGCGTTTATCCTTCATTTGAAACATAATGTGTACGTATCTGCCTTGGGTTAACTACACAAAAGGCGCCTTTGGCCGCCAGCTCCATTCTGCTAGGAGGACAGCACGGCTTCTGTTTTAATGGGTAATAACAAATGTCTGTTGCAAGTTTGGTGGGTTTTTTTTTTTGTATATTGTAGTTTGAAGATTAAACACAGCGCTGTAACTATAAGACCCAAGTTTACCAGTCTGTTCCTGCCCGTGTCATCTTCTGTCTCTGCAGCTGCTGAAGCATACAGTAGCTTTTATGCAGAAAACAAAGGCACCTTCATGCATGATGTCTTGGAAGAATTGTAATTGTCTGAAGGAAATGTATATAATCAGCCTTTGCATACATTCTGTTGAATACATTCTGCCTCAAATTATTTCCGGGCGTGGGGGAACCCCTCTCGTTTAAAAACAGCACGTAAATGTCTTATCGTATCAGCAAAACATTTCTTATCCATGTAGCACCACCGAAATGTATACGATACATACCGTGCTTTGTAGGAAGGGGCTACTAGCCCTTTCCACGGGGAGGAGACAGAGGGAGGGATACTCTTGTTGCTTGCAAATGGCTTAATAACACAGTCTTTTGAATCAGATGCTTTGAATTTAAAGCAACCTTGTGTGAGAACTTGCTGTGGGTTTTTCTAACCCAGCAGCAATCTTTTGCTCGGCTAGATAGCATAGATCATCATGCTCTTCCTTCTTTTATGCTTGGTAGTATTTTTTTTTGTCAGTTTGCATCTTGGAAAAGCAACGCAGTCGCCCTTTTAGCACGCTTTCTCTTAATTTTTTTTAAACAAATCCTAATTGCATGTTTGACTTTGGGTTGTACTAAATCAGTGGGCAAGGCTGTGAACAATTGCTACTGCTTTATTTATGCCTTGCTCTAATAATGAGTTTTTTCTGGTAAATGTGAGATGGCTATCTCTCGAAGCATAATTTGCGGAAACCTCAAACGCAACTATTGTGTGGTCGCTTTAAAATCGCCCAAATCCGATACCAGTGGTTTAGTATACTGTAGCAGAATACATTTTTTGTTTCAGTAGACGTGTTCTTTTGCTTTTCTGTAAACAATATTTGTAAGATGAATTAGGAAAAAAGTTTGCATACGGCGGCTGTAGTGTGCAAAGAAGTGTGATATATTTAGAGTTATTTCTCTAGAGTTTCCCTCTTCCAATTTAACGCCAAATATATCCGTGGCAAACTATTAACCTGTCTTGGAATTTCTCTCTTACTGTTGAACAAGTTATCTTGAGTTATGTGGTTGTTTCTGTGTGGTTACTCACCTGACCAGTCCCTGGATAACGTATATATGAGAGCCAGCGTGGTGTGGTGGTTAAGAGCGGTGGTTTGGAGCGGTGGACTCTGATCTGGTGAACCGGGTTTGATTCCTCACTCCTACACACGAAGCCAGCTGGGTGATCTTGGGCTAGTCACAGCTCTCTTAGAGCTCTCTCAGCCTCACCTACCTCACGGTGTCTGCTGTGGGGAGAGGAAGGGAAGGTGATCGTCAGCCGGTTTGAGTCTCCCTTAAGTGGTAGAGAAAGTTGGCATATAAAAATCAACTCTTCTCCTCCTCTTCCTCTTCTTCCTCCTCTTCCTCTTCTTCCTCCTCCTCTTCCTCTATTTTCTGTCCTTGCATTCGGGAAGGAGTCTGAAGTTGGTTCCCAGTTGGTTCCCAGTTCCTTATTTGCATTCCCTAGTTCCTGAATGATATTGAAATGTTTCACAAGGATGGTATGTAACCATGCAGTCTGCTCTGACCACATGGGTGACAGAAATGCATGTTATCCAGAGCGACCTCTGCAGAGATTGTGTTTGGCAAAGGGACACGTAGCTGGTTTAGGAAGGGAGTGTTTTGTGTGGGTAGAGGTGAACGTGGCTTCGTTTTTGCATTAATAGATATTTTGAAAGTAGGTTGTAGCATAACCTGGGGGGGAAATCCTCCTCCTCCTAAGAGGCATTATAATTTAAATTGGTTAATACAATTGGCTTAAGTCAATAATTAGTCCCTAGCTAACACCTTCAACTTCGGTTACATTTTTAGTATTCTGCAAATGAAAGGACTCGCATTACAGCCTTTGCCCTTTCTTTTGCAAGACCATGGGCGTGGTCTAGAGTTGCCAGCTCCAAGTTGGGAAACACTTGAGATTTTGGAGGGTGGAGCCTAAGGAGGGCAGGATTTGGAGAGGGGAAGGACTTCAGTGCCATAGAGTCCAATTGGCAAAGCAGCCATTTTCTCCAGGTGAACCGATCTCTGTTGCCTGGAGATCAGTTGTAATAATGGGAGATCTCCAGCCACCACCTGGAGTTTGCAACCCTAGCGTGGTCAGCATTTAACGTCGTGGCTTCTCCACTTGCAAAAATTAAGGCCCTGAAAGCTTTCCACATCAGCCTGCTTACCACGGAAAGCTTTGTCTGCAATTCAGGGCGGTGTTGGGCACAGGATCAGGATTAAGCAAGCAACCTGACTAGCCAAGGGTATCTTCACAGTCACAGAGTGTACAATATACACTTGAAGCAGTGTGTTGTAGTGGTTAAGACCGGCAGACTCTAGTCTGGAGGACCCGGTTCGATTCCCCCGCTCCTTCACATGCAGCCTTCTGGGTGACCGTGGGCCAGTCACAGTTCTCTTAGAGCTCTCTCCGCCTCACCTACCCCACAAGGTGTCTGTTGTGGGGAAAGGAAGGGAAGAAGATTGTAAGACGGTTTGATTCTCTTTGAAAGGTAGAGTAGATCTGCATATAAAAGCAAACTCTTCTTCGTTACTGTGAAGATACCTTTGTTCAATATATAGGGTTACCAGGATATGTAGCAACAGACGCTGGAAGTTGCATGAGAAAATGGAGCTGTTTATTTAGAGTTTGGGAAAGTTTGGGAACGTGCAATCTTTATCCAGGTATTTTGTGGTGGCGGGACTGTAGGTTTCAGTTAAGAGTGTAATAGATTGTAATGTTTGCTTAAGTAAGGTTTTTGTATGGTTTGTTATGAGCCTATAACTGTACAGTTGGAATGTTTGTTTTGAATGGAAACAAGCGTGTGTGTTTTTAAAAAGTGTACAATATATAAAATTCGGCTTTGACATTTTTGATGGAGAGGCTTATTTTCTGGTCGAGTCCTAGTAACAAGCACTGGTGCCCAGGACACGGCTAAAATTAAAGCAGATGATGTGTAATGGCCCCTTGCTAACTTCAGGATCATAATCCTATTATGATAAAAAGGTCACAGAGAAGGAACTGAACTGCGGGGGGGGGGGGAGAAAAACCCTCCGCGTTCTACACAGCCAGTGAGTTCCTCTAGCCATAGCGTAGCCTGTCTTTAGGATAGTCAATTTTCGTGTGAATAATCTGGACGCTTAAATATGTAGTCGGTTTATTGGGCCATAGTTGGAAGAATTCCAGGGAGATCTAATAAAATCAAAATTGAATGTCTTCTCTCGGATAAAAACCATCAAACAACACGAAGGGTTGCCAGGTTTTGTGCCCAGGTCTATAACATTTAAAAAACAACAACTGAGAACAACCTGAGTTCGATCCCCACGGAAGTTGGTTTCAGGTATCCGGCTCAAGGTTGACTCAGCCTCCCATCCTTCCAAGGTCGGTTAAATGAGTACCCAGCTTGCTGGGGGTAAAGGGAAGATGACTGGGGAAGGCACTGGCAAACCACCTCGTAAACAAAGTCTGCCTAGGAAACGTCGGGATGTGACGTCACCCCGTGGGTCAGGAATGACCCGGTGCTTGCACTGGGGACCTTTACTTACTATAGATTTTAGGTCCTTGAGGCAGTTTTATTTTCAGTTTTCGTTAAGGAGTGTTAATATGATACACACATTACGTTTATCTGTGTGGCTGATGTGTTCTATGATTATTTTTATAATGTTACCGTTTTAGTATTTTTGTTGTATCTGCTGATCGGGGACCGTAATAAATACTACTGATTGACTGTAGTCAATATTATGAAAATCTTGAGATGCAGTTTGTCTGTTTTATTCCCCTTGCTTTGTCTGTTTTATTCTTCTTGCTGTGTTTAATAAAGTCTGGTTTGGTTTTGTTTCCTTCCCCCTTCCTTGAAGAATGTGAAACTGTCTGCGGAGGTAGAACCATTCATTCCTCAGAAGAAGGGTCCCGATTCACTCATGATGCCAATGGCGTTGCCTAGCGACGGTGGAAGCGTTAGCGGCGTGGAACCGACTCCCATTCCCAGCTACCTGATCACCTGCTACCCGTTCGTTCAGGAAAACCAGTCCAATAGGTAATGAACGTGTATTCCGTGGATGAAGGCTTCAAATACTATAACTGGATCTGTTTCTTGGTTAGATTTTTTGTTTGTTTGTTTTTGGTCTCAGACTGCGAGGGAAGCCCCTTCTGTGTCCCCTGGGACACTGGGATGGTTTTGGACTTCAGCACAAAGGCTGTTCCTGTTCATACTTCTTTGGGAATAAGCCCCAATGGGCCCGGCGTGACTTGCTTCTGAACAAGCATGCATGGGATCTGGCTGAGCAGCAGTTAAATAATATAGGGGAGGGTCCGAGGCTCAGTGGTAGAGCATCTGCTTGGCATGCAGAAGGTCCCAGGTTCAATCCCCGGCATCTCCAGTTAAAGGGACTAGGCAGGTAGGTGATGTGAAAGACCCCTGCCTGAGACCCTGGAGAGCCACTGCCGGTCTGAGTAGACAATACTGACTTGATGGACCAAGGGTCTGATTCAGTATAAGGCAGTTTCATGTGTTCATGTGTTCAAAATACATAGGATGCAAACATTTGGGGAGGGGCTTAGTGGTAGAGCATCTGCTGGGCATGCAGAAGGTCCCAGGTTCAATCCCCGGCATCTCCAGTTAAAGGACTAGGCAGGTAGGTGATGTCGGGCATAATTTATTCCACATTTATTTTGCCTTTTTATCTATAAAACCTGGTGGAGTAGGAATAGGCTCTCTACTTCCAAAACCTTTACAAAGTTTGGTTGACACAATGATGGGTATGTACCTTGTCCATGCAAAGTCTTGTTGGATTACTGCACATTAACTGCTTTAAACAGAACCTGTCTTCTGATTTGTCAGCTGCTTAAAACTTAAACCATGCATTGTGAAATATCTGTGTGGCAAAACTCTATAGAATATTATGGGGAGCATGTGTTCGCTTCTTACTCTGGTATCCAGTGCACTGTTTGATTTTTTCGTGGCAGTATAGCTAGGGTTGCCAACCACCAGGTACTTAGTACAGGAGCGAAACGTACAACAAAGTGCAAAAGTACAAACTTTATATGCTACAATGATTCCTATTACTCATAAGGTGTCTAAACATACATGGCACCAACTATAAAGACAAACTATATGTAAGGCTATATATTTAGAGAAAGACATTCTCATGAGAGAACAACCTTATTCCATGTATTGTATATATTGATTGTTGTATATAGCCACTACGTTTGTCTTTATGGTTGGTGCCATATATGTTTAGACACCTTATGAGTAATAGGAATCATTGTAGCATATAAGGTTTGTACTTTTGCACTTTGTTGTACGTTTCGCTCCTGTACTAAGTTCCTTATCTTTTGATATTGGTACAGTGGTGCCTTTTTACCGCCCCCCCCCCCAACCACTAGCTGGAGATCTGCTATTACAACTGATCTCCAGCCAATAGAGATCAGTTCACCTGGAGAAAATGGCTGCTTTGGCAACTGGACTCAGTCTATGTCATTGAAGTACCTCCCCAAGCCCCGCCCTCCTTAGGCTCCATCCCAAAAACGTCCCACCGGTTGTAAAGAGGGACCTGGCAACCCTAAATACAGCCATGCTTTGAGTTCAGTTGGCCAAATTGTAAATAATAAAACTGTTTTAAAAAAAAGAATTACCACTTTACACAATAAGTCATTAAGATGAGGAATTTGCTGCCGCCAGAGGAGGGAGTGATGGCTACAGGCATAGATGACTTTAAAAGGGGATTAGACAGAATCATGGAGGATAAATCTCTCAGTGGCTATTAGGCATGGTGACTAAAGAGAGCAGTCAGCCTCTGTATACCAGTGCCAAAGGGTATCAAAGGCCTCTATTTCCTATTGTTAGCCCTCCAGGACCACTAGACAGGATGCTGGACTGGATGGACTAATTGTCTGATCCAGCAGAGCTCTTCTTATATTCTTAAGTACTCTTATTTCCAATTTTTACAAGCTGTAAATGTTTCTGGCAATCCATGTCGCATACATAGCTGTCGGATAACTTTTCCGTTCTTGTCATGTTTGGCTTTTCCAGGCAACTTCCACTGTACAATAATGACATCAGGTGGCAACAGCCGACCCAGAACCCCACTGGGCCGTATCTCGCTTATCCCATAATATCAGCCCAGCCGCCTGTGTCCGCTGAGTACACCTATTACCAACTGATGCCGGCGCCGTGCGCTCAAGTCATGGGCTTCTACCACCCGTTCCCGGCCCCTTACTCGGCGCCCTTCCAGGCGGCGAGTGCCGTGAGTGCGGTTGCTACGGAATGCACGGATCGTCCAAGCCAGCCAAGCCAGGCCTTTCCATTGTGTAGCCAGAGGAGCAGAAGTGCCACCAGGGGACCAGTCATGCAAAAAGTAAGCGTGTTGAACAACAGGAGAAACAATGTGAAATAAGTAATTAAATTAAAACCTTTTGTGCAACCTAGGATAGCCTGTCATTGTACTCTGTGGTTGCAATCTTTGTCCCATATTAAGTGCCCTTTCTCCACATGCAACTGCACATGGAGGCAGCTGGATTGGTAGCCACAGTGTCTTGGCACTCGTGCCACCTGGAACGACACTACCCGTGTGCATGTCAGAAAGCCTTTGCTCAGTGGTAGAGCATCTGCTTGGCATGCAGAGGGCCCCAGGTTCAATCTCCGGCATCTCCAGTTAAAGGGATTGGGCAAGTAGGGGGTGTAAAAGACCTCTGCCTGAGACCCTGGAGAGCGGCTGCCAGTCTGAGTAGACAATATTGACTTTGATGGACTAAGGGTCTGATTCAGTATATGGCAGCTTCATGTGTTCATGAGCAATCTGTCACTCCAACTTCCAAGATGGTGTTTCAGGGTGTGACGTGTACGCTTTATGTATTCACCTGGATGCGTTCTGAAAACCTTTTAACTCACGTTCGTGCAAACCCGAATAGGTGACGCAGTATTAAATTATGCTCCTAATTAAAAAAAACAACCCTCAAAACTACGCACGCATCAAATTGTAAAGGCGTTAAAGCTGCGGTTCCCAAACTGTGCTCCGCGAAACATCTCCATGAAGAGATTGGAAAGAAAAATACTACTCTCGTTCAGTTTAGTATATAGGTGCTAGGTGAAAATTAGTGCTGCGTGACGAATTTCTCTCCTGAAAAGTGCTTCGTGACTCAAAAGGTTTGGGAACCTCTGCGTTAAAGGCAATTGCAGAACCGATATTGCACTCTAAACCCCATGAGCTAGGAGAAAAAAATACTTTTCCATTGTTTTTTGTCTACTTAGTTGTTCTCCCCCCCCCCCCGTAAATTGCAGTGGAGTCTATTGTATTTTGTCTCAGTGCTACCTGACCCCTTCTTAAGATGTACTGAAGCTGTTAACATCACCCCCCACACACACACCACCACCACACTATTCCTGGGTAGATCGAAACTTGAACGGCTTCCAGATCCTCGCAGTCCACAAATTTTCATGTTGCTTAAGATGGAGCCGTGGTAGCTGGATTTCTGTAAAATGTTCCCCAGCGCTTTAGCGAAAACGTCAGCAGGTAGATTTTTCTGGGCTTCGTGTTCCAAATTGTGTTCCTATGGTTGAACGCCACTGTCTAATGCAGGGGTGTCAAACATAAGGCCCAGGGGCAGATCCGGCCCCTTGAGAGCTTTTATCCGGTCCGTGATCCAGCCGAAGCAGCCATTCCCCCCGTCCCGATCTGGGCTGTTGAGGCATGGCCCAGCCCGACCAAGCAACATTTATGTCATATTCGGCCCTCATAAAAATTAAGTTTGATGCTCCTGGTGTAATGTGTTGTTTTTTTTAAAGACAGTTGCTATCTGTCCCAACCATCTAAAGTTAGTACTGTGGTTCATGATGCAGATTATTTTTCCATAATCCATATTCACTAGGCGCTTGCAACAGAAGGGGGGGTGCCTGTCGCTTTTGCAGCACCCCGTACAATTAAGTCTTGCTTAAACCAAGTCTCTGGCTTGCATGCTAATCTCTGTTCCTCGGCTAACCTTCTTTAAACCAGCAGCAGCCTTCGCAGGCACACATCAAAAGCAGGAGGCCGCCTGTGAAAAGTGTCGCCACTCAGAAAGAGACCGGCACATCGGGCCCTGAGACCAGACCAAAAATCGTGTTGCTTGTGGATGCCTGTCAGCAAACAGGTATGTCGATATAGGGGTGGTCTAGGCTTGACTGATTGGGGGGGGGGGCTGCTGATGGTGCATTGCCCTGTCAGTGAAACCTCCCCATACACTAAATGTTCCTGTTTATGTAGGTGATGGTGAGAGCGGATGTAGGTGAAGGCGGATGAGGGGAGACATGATAAAGGTCTATACAATTATGCATGGTTTGGAGAGTGGACAGGGAGAAGTTTTTCTCCCTCTCCCATAATACTAGAACACGGGGTCATCTGCTAAAGCTGGAGGGCGAGAGATTCAAAACAGATAAAAGGAAGTATTTTTTCACACAACACATAGTTAAATTGTGGAACTCCCTGCCCCAGGATGTGGTGATGGCTGCCAGCTTGGAGGGCTTTAAGAGGGGAGCGGACATATTCATGGAGGAGAGGGGTATTCATGGCTGTTAGTTAGAATGGATACTAGTCATGCTGCATACCTATTCTCTCTAGTATCAGAGGGGCATGCCTATTATTTTGGGTGCAGTGGAACACAGGCAGGATGGTGCTGCTGCACCTGGTTGGCCACTGTGTGAACAGACTGCTGGACTTGATGGGCCTTGGTCTGATCCAGCAGGGCCTTTCTTATGTTCTTATGAGAGTGAGTTTTAAAACTTGGTTGGTTCGGGGAGCGTTGTGGAATATTCGGTGAACATTCTCGTCAGCCGGAGACTGATTTGTCTCAGATCTTGTACACCTTTAGTGGTTAAGAGTGGTGGACTCTAATCTGGGGAACCGGGTTTGATTCTCCACTCCTACACATGAGCGGTGGTGGCTAATCTGGTGAACTGAATTTGTTTCCCCACTCCTCCACATGAAGCCAGCTGGGTGACCTTGGGCTAGACACAGCTCTAATAGAGCTCTCTCAGCCCCACCTACCTCGCAGGGTGTCTGTTGTGGGGAGGGGAAGGGAAGGTGATTGTAAGCCGGTTTGATTCTTCCTTAAGTGGTAGAGAAAGTCGGCATATAAAAACCAACTCTTCCTCCTCCTCCTCCTCTTCTTCCTCCTCCACTGGCCCCTAGGCAGCATTCTGATGGGTTTCCTTACCTGTCACCAATCCCCTATGGTTGTGGTGTGGGCTGTAAGTTTGTGTGTGTGAGTTCGCATGCGTGTGTGAGCCCCAACCAGTACAAACGCTGATGTGACTGTTTTTCTGGGGAGCCTTCCTTCTGTTGGCTTGGAAAGCACGTCTCAGAAACTCGATGATGCTCACATTCCTTCCTGTCCAGGTGGAGGTAAGTGCATGTGCTTATCATATGTTGACACTTACTGAGGGCGAGAGCTCTTGGAGTCATCAGTTCTGTGATCATGGTGCAGCTGGTACTGCTGCATAGCTGCATATATTAGAAATTATTCTGCAGCCAAGACAGAAGGCACTTGTTTGTCCAAGGGTATTGGTCCTTATTCTAAAATGTTTGGAGGGCGTGTGCCAAAGATGAGTTCTGCTTGCCTTTCAAATTCTAAATGTGTTTTGTTCAAGGCATCCTCCTAGTTCCTGATGATATGACCGTCAACATGTTGTGTAGGGTTTTTTTGTTAGTCATATTTTATCCCAAAGTTTGGGGGTGGGGAATCCATTTTCCGCAGTCAGGGTCCCATGCTGACTTTGCATGTGTTCCTGTTGGTGGTGCTACGGTACACTGCAAGAGCTAGCGTGGCGTAGTGGTAGGATCTGGGAGACCCAGGTTCGAATCCTCACTCTGCTGTGAAAGTTTGCTGGGTTACCTTGGGCCGGTCACGCCCTCTGAGCCTAGCCCACCTCCCAGGTTTGTTGTGAGGATAAAATGGATAGAAAAAGAATGTAAGCAGCATCGAGTCCCCATCAGGGAGAAAGGTGAGGTACAAACGAAGGGAATAAATAAATCCTCTCTCCCTAAGCTGCTCTTTATGTTTCCATGATACCATGGGGAGGGGCTGTGGCTCAGTGGTAGAGTTAAAGGGACCAGGCAAGTAGGTGATGTGAAAGACCTCTGCCTGAGACCCTGGAGAGCCGCTGCCTGTCTGAGTAGACAATACTGACTTTGATGGACCAAGGGTTCATCAGTATAAGGCAGCTTCATGTGTTCATGCGTGCAGCTCTGAACTCCGCAAACGCTGTATAAATGCAAAGTCTTACAGAATTGAGGCAGAGGTGCGTATCTGCAACCACGTGTACCTGTGCCAGCTTATTAGAATTACAATGGAAGGATCCTGGGAAGTTACACCTATATGACGCAACTGGCTAGAAAAGATACCTGTCATAAAATGATGTAATTAATCAGCTGAACTGGGCAGTGAAACTGATGTGCCGGTTGCGTTACAATTGAGCTGCCCGGATTCATGCAATAGAAATCAACATTATCCAGCTTCTCCAGGAAGCTGCTTATTATTCCAACTAATTTCAGTTTAGCTAAGCTTTACCCAATGTCATGTATAAATTACTGCTGTTTATAATGTCTGTAAAACCTCTTCGGTGTCACGCAGCGTACAGGACTCCGAGGTCCTTGGCTTATCTTGTACAAACAAAGGTGGAGACAAGAGGGGATGATAAAGGTGTAGTGTTGGGGTGGCCAGATAAATGAATTACTTAAGAATGTTTACCATTTCTTGGCCATAAGTAGACTTTTCTTTTTGACAACTTGTGTAACTCCCCCCCCCCCACGGGCCACGAAAACACAAGTAAAAAAAGAAAGAAAAACAGTTGGTTTTTATATGCCGACTTTCTCTACCACTTAAGGAAGAATCAAACCAGCTTACAATCTCCTTCCCTTCCCCTCCCCACAACAGACACCCTGTGAGGTAGGGGATGCTGAGAGAGCTGTGACTAGCCCAAGGTCACCCAGCTGGCTTCGTGTGTAGGAGCGGGGAAACAAATCCAGTTCACCGGATTAGCCTCCGCCGCTCATGTAGAGGAGTGGAGAATCAAACCCGGTTCTCCAGATCGGCGTTCATTGCTCCAAACCACCGCTTTTAACCACTACACCATGCTGGCTCCCAACCTGCTCTAGCCTTCAGTGGTGTCACTCATACATTTCCTTACACTTTACTAAGCTGGGGCATGGCAGATGTGTTTCAGATACTTCAATATGCTTTAAAAAAATGTTAATTTTAGCTCAATTTGTTTTAATTAGTTGGGAATCAGGAGCTGGTTGTAACATGCTGCGCAGCCATAAACATCAAATTACATCAAGAGATGAGTTTTGATGATAACTTACTAGAATGAGGCATTCCAAGACTATGTTCAAGCATTACTAATCTTCACTGGTATGCGTATGTTAATGTGTTGGCAAGTCCCTTATGGCAACCCTATGAATTAATGGTGTCTAAAATGTCCTGTCATTAATGGCCTTGCTTAGATCTTGCAAGCTGAAGGCCACGGCGTCCTGTTCCGTTGCCTTGCAGACTTCCCCTCGGAGATCGCCAACAAGTCGCTCTCAGAGAGCATGACGGCAATGCACTGGAAGCCCAAAGTCCGGCGGCGGCGGACCTCCCACCCGGCGGAATCCTCCAGCGAGCAAGGGGCTAGCGAGGCGGACATCGACAGCGATAGTGGCTACTGCAGCCCTAAGCACTGCCACCAGGCCGCAGCCATGACCTCGAGAAGCGGGGACTCCGTTGCACCAAATGTAGGTAAACCGTCTCCCCCCCCGAAGGTTAAAGCAACACAACATTAGCAAAACGTAAAGAACAAGCTCTACAGTTTCTCTCTTTTTTTTGTCTTTTGTCTTTTGTTTCAGATTGGGGAGCCGTCAGCACACTCAGGTACGGTTTCTAATATTCATTGATCGAGAAAAAAACGAATGAGCTTAAGCTATGGCCTTTTTTTGGTTGGATTCCCCAAACAAACAAAAATCGATACAACAAGTTATGCGCGCTCGCCTGGATTGCATGGGAGGTGCAACTCGGCGCTGCCCTAGCCATCTGAAAATGCGTCCATACTTCCATACCCTTGACTTAACTGACTGGCGATCATGTTTAGGAGAGGTGACGTGTTAATCCCCTGTTAACTTTCTCGGCTCACTTCTGGAACTTTAATTTGCTTTGGTTTTCTTGTGTAGTGGCTGTGATCTTTCTATTAATATTTTTATTTTATTTTTACAGTTCATATTTAGTTAAAATATTTAATAGCTGCTGCCTCCATTTAAAAATGCTCGAGCTGGATTTCAGCATTAAAACAAATGAGATCATCAACAGTAAATATTGACCTAAATTAATTGACGTAATCACAGCCTACGATGATACTAAAATAGGAACACAGCAATAAAAGTAATACTAGTAATAAAACATTATTACTATTATTACTACTATTATTACTTTTTTTTTTAACATATGCCCCTTCCCCAGCACTGCTGGGCTCAGGGCCGCTTCCAACAAATGAAAACAATAAAGCATATGGATACATATAAATCAACATTAAAAGCATACAACAAAAGCTTAAAACTGGACCCAGTTAATCATATGTGGCGCCCTAACTCACTACAAGCTGCTATAAAATATCCATCAACAGAGAATCATAAATGACGTAGATTGAATTTAAAAAATGAGGTGAGCAGTTGGAGCAATTTAAGACCTAAGCATTAAGGTGACCATAACTAAAACACAGGGGGGGGGGGAGGATTTGTCAGCGAGATCTTATCAGGCCCTGATAAAGCAGACACTGGTTAATCAAAGCAGCTTTGAAAACAGAGCAATAATCCAATGGGGGAGGCCATCAAAGCAGCATAAATTTAAGAATGACCCTAAGTAAACAAATGGCTTTAAACTACGGCAGAAACATCGATTGCGCTGGTGCTGACTGAATAGCCGAAAGGTGGGATTTTCACATCTGAGGTGCCCCAACAGAATAGACTCAGCCTTCAATGTCCATCCTCCTTAACTCAGAAGTTTGGGGCATACAGAACAGAGTCTGTGATAAATGTAAATAATAAATAAATAAATAAATATTAAAGATCACAACAGACGAGCAAATTCAAATGGGCTTTGACTTTGCCATTAGTACTTTACATTTTGTGTGTGTGTTTAACTGCTCTGCCAGTTTACTTCAAAGGCCTTCCCTTTCTCTGTTTCTGAACTTGTCCTTTAAAAAAAAAAAGTTTATTTCTCCAAATCTGTATTGCTTAATTTCCTAGGACTCCAGATAATCCTTGGGCCCTGAATGCGCCATTCTTATGCTGGTGTCATGCAAATAATTTACAAAGGCCTAGCTGATTCAAAAGAAAACATGTCATATTTTATGCAAGGGCATAGCGACTGTCAATTCCAGGGCTATTAAGTGTGTCCTGCCACTTCAGATTATCTCTGTGTTAAGGTAAATAAGTGGCCGGCGAATTACAGCCGAAGCCTTCATTGGACCTGGGGTTGCACGTAGTTCTCGTAAATTAAATTAAATCAGGCGCACAGTCCACACTTAGCTTTCACACGTGTAACACTTTAACATATATGTATATTTTTGCGGTGCTTCTTTCAGGGAGTGTCACTTGGGCCAGTGTCAGCTCCCAGGCGACTCAGAAGAAGCCTTGGGTAGAGCGGATGCCGTCTTTCACAACAGGGGGAAGGCAGCCGGAGCATCGTAGTAATTCGCAGGTATCCTTTCATCGCGAAAGTCCAAGATATCGGCCTTATACGAGCTATCCAACGCGTGCTTTTTTAAAATGCAAAACTGAGAAGCAGGTGAAGCTGATGAGCTTCTGCCGTGTTGTGAGCCAGAGCGGGCCCTGCCGCTAGGCAAAGTTGACACATCGGTTTTCGACTCCAGTAAAGGGTAACACCTCATTGGTGGTGGTTGCTATCATAGAGACGCTGTGGTGTAGAGGTTAGGAGCGGTGGACTCTAATCTGGAGAACCGAGTTCGATTCCCCACTCCTCCACTTGAGCGGCGGAGGCTAATCTGGTGAACTGGATGTGTTTCCCTGCTCCTACACACGAAGCCAGCTAGGTGACCTTGGGCTAGTCACAGTTCTATTAAGAGCTCTCTCAGCCCCACCTACCTCACAGGGTGTCTGTTGTGGGGAGGGGAAGGGAGGTGATTGTAAGCTGGTTTGAGTCTCCCTTAAATGGTAGAGAAAGTCAGCATATAAAAACCAACTCTTCTTGGAAGGTTCTTTCATCCAGACTTCTGGTTAAACTTCTGTTCCAGTTCTCTACATTTAGCCTTTGCAGCACAGGCTGTCTTTCTGGAATATCTTCCACTTTTTTCCCCTCTGTAAGGGAAGTCAGGTTCTAAGAAACTGACATGATAGAAGGATGATTGCCTAGGCAGCATTAATTTTGAATTTGACTTACAGCACTGTCTTTTTTTTTCTAGATATAACTACTAAAGCACCAGTTCTTTTAATATGTGTTTTCTTTTTTTAATATGCATATGTAGCCTGCCTTTCGATGCAGGGGGCATAGCACATCCTCAGAGAGGAGGCAGAACTTGCAGAAACCCGTGGCGGGATGCCAGTCAAGCAGAAAAGACCAGAGTCCCGAGCCTTTGTATTTTCAGGTGACTCCCCTTCCCTTTGTCAACTTCACTTTAATCGAACATGTCCAGAGGAGGGCAACAAAGATCTGGAGGGGTCTGGAGACCAAGTCCTATGAGGAAAGGCTGAAGGAGCTGGGGATGTTTAGCCTGGAGAGGAGAGGACCGAGAGGGGATATGATAACCATCTTCAAGTACTTGAAGGGCTGTCATATAGAGGAGGGTGCCGAGTTGTTTTCTGTTGCCCCAGAAGGTCGGACCAGAACCAGCGGGTTGAAATTAAATCAGAAGAGTTTCCGTCTAGACATTAGGAAGAACTTCCTAACAGTTAGAGCGGTTCCTCAGTGGAACAGGCTTCCTCGGGAGGTGGTGAGCGCTCCTTCCCTGGAGGTTTTTAAGCAGAGGCTAGATGGCCATTTGTCAGCAATGCTGATTCTATGACCGTAGGCAGTTCACGAGAGGGAGGGCATCTTGGCCATCTTCTGGGCAAGGAGTAGGGGGTCACTGGGTGTGTGTGTGGGGGAGGTCGTTGTGAATTTCCTGCATTGTGCAAGGGGTTGGACTAGATAACCCAGGTGGTCCCTTCCAACGCTATGATTCTATGAACCAAAAAAGCTTCTTTATGCTATATTAGACCACTGGGTCCTGTCTGTTTTTTTTTTAAAAAAACATTTTTTCCCAGCAAACCAAAAGAAAGATTATGCTACAAAAACAAGATTTTTAAAAGGAGCAAATATTCAGGTCTATACTGATTGAGAATATTTATTGAACACATGAAGCTGCCTTATACTGAATCAGGCCTTTGGTCCATCAAAGTCAGCATTGGCTACTCAGACCGGCAGCAGCTCTCCAGGGTCTCAGGCAGAGGTCTTTCACATCACCGACTCCTGGATCCTTTTAATTGGAGGGGCTGGGAAATTGAACTTGTGGCCTTCTGGCTTTACCACTAGATGGTAGTCCCTCACCTAGTTCCCTCTACTTTGAAAATGGCTCTTCGGGATCTTGACAGAGGTTCTTTCCCAGCCTTAAGTCATAGAGATGCTGTGCATTGAACCTGGGGACTTTTGCAGACAAGGCATGCGCTCCACCGATGAGCGGTGTCTCCTTGGTTTACCTGCAGTTAACGCAGCGCCTCGTTGAGATTTTTGAGTTTGGGTGTCTTGCAGCGCCACTTGTCGTTGCTTAAATGTGTTGCATAATAAATGCGCTCGTTTTGAAAGTGTACAAACTCAAATGTCAAAACTTCCTGTGGATCTCAGGCTGTTGGTTTTCGGTGTAGCCTCTTCTGTTGATATTGCTGTGCTTCTCCCCCTCTGACTGTGGTATCCTTTAAGTAACCATCTTGTGATTAGTTAATTGTGTGTTTGTGTAAAGCGCCTTCAAGTCGCAGCTGACTTATGGTGACCCCTTTTTGGGGTTTTCAAGGCAAGAGACTAACAGAGGTGGTTTGCCAGTGCCTTCCTCTGCACAGCAACCCTGGTATTCCTTGGTGGTCTCCCATCCAAATACTAACCAGGGCTGACCCTGCTTAGCTTCTGAGATCTGACGAGATCAGGCTAGCCTGGGCCATCCAGGTCAGGGCGATTAGTTAAATTAGTTTTTTTTTAAATAAGTCCAGTATTGCTTCTGTTCACTTCTACACTTTGTCCAGTTGAATTAGGCCTTTCTGCCTGCTAGGGAGGAAGTATTTCAGTTACTTATTATGCATTTTAAAACTTCCCTCGATCTCTGTTTAGGATGAAGAAGAATTTCCAGAATTAAATAGCGACAGTGGAAACTCTAAAAGTGCTAATATGCAGCAGAAACATGCACCAAAAGTGGTAAGTAAAAACACAAGCTAGCGGGTGACCTTGGGCCAGTCACAGTTCTCTCTGAACTCTCTCAGCCTCACCCGCTACTTCACAAGGTGTCTGTTGTGGGTAGAGGAAGGGAAAGAGATTGTAAGCCGGGTTGATTCTCCTTAAAAGGTAGAGGAAGTCGGGGTATAAAAACCAACACTTCTTCTTCTAGTTGGATGACCTGCCTGAGAATTCCCCAATCAACATAGTACAGACTCCGATTCCAATCACTACCTCCGTTCCAAAGCGGGCGAAAAGTCAAAAGAAGAAAGCTCTGGCTGCAGCATTGGCCACGGCTCAGGAGTATTCGGAAATCAGCATGGAGCAGAGGAAACTTCAGGTCTGTTTCGGCGCTGTAACTCTTAAGCAGTCGTGTGTTTAAATCGAGCACGGCCAGCTAGATTCCTATTCAAGCCCCTGAAGCAATTATAGCCCTGTTCCCCCCCCCCATGGACTGCATTTTAATCTGTGTGATGGTTTCTCGAAAAGAAAAATCAACAGTTTCACTCGTAGACAACAAAAAATATGTGCATGTTTAAAGGAAAACGACAACCAACCCCCCCCCCCCGAAATGGTTCCCACTTTAATGTTACAGGGTTGGAGCCAGACTAAATTTTCCAGCAGAGGAAGCAAATTTTTCTGCATCCTCCCTTCCTGCAGCAGCCCATTGATCTTCATTGACAACCTGCACCTGGTGGACTCAGGCAAAGGGGAATTGGTAGAAATTGGTGGTGGCTGGAGATCTCCTGGGATTGCAACGTATCTCCAGGCGACAGAGATCAGTTCCCCTGGAGAATATGGCCACTTTGGAAGGTGGACTCTAGGGCATTATACCCCATTGAAATCCCTCCCCTCCTCAGACCTCAGGATCCACCCCCAAAATCTCCAGGTATTTCCCAACCCAGGTCTGGCAACCCTAGTTCAAATCCCCACCCTGCTGTGGAAGCTCTCCGGGTGGCTCTTGGGCCAGTAGTGCGCACTCCGCTCGACCTACCTCACAGGGTTGCTGGATGGATAAAAAGGGGAAGGGAGAACCACGTATACCACCCTGAGCTCCTTGGAAAGAAGGGAGGGGGAAATTGTATTGGACATGCCGTATTAATGCAGCCAGGTCACCCCCAAAGCAGATGGTTCAGGTGGCAAAAGTACACTTCCACCTGCTAGGCTTCTATCAGGAAAGCAGAGTGCTGTCAGGTTTTAGAAGTTGCCTAGATCTCTGCAATCTTAGTCCTGTTACATTGCTTATTAGATTGTCTGATCCTGTTGACTTTCTCAACGAGAAAGGCAGACTATAAATAAAGTAAATAAAATAAATCAGCTCTCCATCTGCAAGAAAACAGCGGTGTCATTTTTTTTAATTGTAGGAAGCCGTTTCTAAAGCAGCCGGGAAAAAGAGTAAAACGCCGGTGCAGTTAGACTTGGGCGACATGCTGGCGGCCCTCGAGAAACAGCAGCAAGCCATGAAGGCTCGCCAGATTACCAACACCAGGCCCCTCTCGTACACAGGTGGGTACTGGGTTTTTCCCCCCCATTTGGCTCTTTCCTGCTTAGCCATTAAAAGTAAGCTTAAGGCCCTCTTTATGGCAGATCAGCGAACACAGCCTTTACACAGCACTGCCTTTTGAAAGTAGCTTATTACATGACATGGGGAACAGTCCAAGAAACAAAAGCTCAGAGTGGAACTAGAGTGGTTCTTTGGCCGAGATATAAGGTGCTTCTTAGAGAATAAAACAGCTGCTGTCATACTGCAATTGTATAAATCTATGGTGAGCCACACTTAGAATCATAGAGTTGAAAGGGACCACCAGGGTCATCTAGTCCAACCCCCTGCACGATGCAGGAAATTCACCACTACCTCCCACACACACACACACACACACACACACTGACTCCTGCTCCATGCCCAGAAGATGGCCAAGATGCCACTTGGAATACTGTGTACAGTTCTGGTCACCACACCTAAAAAAGGATAGTGCAGAGCTTGAGATGATGCAGAAAAGAACAACCAAAATGATCAGGGGGCTAGAGCAACTGCACCTCTGAGGAGCGGTTAAAATGCTTAGGGCTGTTTAGCTTGGAAAGAAGGAGGTTAAGAGGAGACATGATAGAGAGCTATAAAATTATGCATGGTATGGAGAGAGTGGACAGGGAGGAGCTTTTCTCCCCCTCTCATAATACTAGAACACAGGGTCACCTGCTGAAGCTGGAGGGTGACAGATTCAAAACAGATAAAAGGAAGTATTGCTTCACACAATGCATAGTTAAATTGTGGAACTCCCTCCCAGGATGTGGTGATGGCTGCCAACTTGGAAGGCTTTAAGAGAGAAGTGGACATGTTCATGGAGGAGAGGGCTATCCATGGCTACTAGCCATGATGCATACCTATTCTCTCCAGGATCAGAGGAGCATGCCTATTACATTAGGTGCCATGGAACACAGGCAGGATAATGCTGCTGCCATGGTCTTGTTTGTGGGCTTCCTAGAGGCACCTGTCTGGCCACTGTGTGAACAGACTGCTGGACTTGATGGGCCTTGGTCTGATCCAGCAGGGCTTTTCTTATGTTCTTCAGCAGCACACACTACATAGTTGCCTGCTGGGATAAATAATGCTGTAGTCTTTTTGATGCTGGCATGTATAGCATGTTTCCATACCAAAAGGAACAAGTGCGTGTTCTCTCTTGCAGTGGTGAGCTAAGCACAAGTACAGCTAAAACAATCTGGAAGCAAGCTCATTCCATGATGTAACTTCCCGTCATTGTTGGCCGCCCTTTATTTCCAAGGAAGGAAAAATGCTTTTGGTAACGAGAACTGATCAGTAGGAAAACCTGAGCGTCTGTCTGCTTTCCTTCAACCGTATCTCTTATCCATCCCATTTGCTTTGTTTTTGTGTGCATGTAGTTGGCAGCCCGGCTCCTTTTCACGCCAAAGAACCTGCTAACCGGAAATCTCTACCTAAAGGTCAGCCTTCGGTGGGTTGCCTCAACCCATTGGATTCCACTGCCCCGAAAATTAAACGAGGGAAAGAGAGAGAGCTTTCAAAGTTGAAGCGGCCCACAGCACTTAAAAAGGTGAGCAACCACCCCTTTTAGGTAAACTTGAGTTCATTCACAAGTTCAAAACAACAAACCTCCCCACCGCCCACAGGCTGAATAGGGACATATGGTTCTGATCTCACTACGGATGCCAATTTTCTGCCCCCAAGCATCTCTCCCCTGCTTTAATCAAGCTGATTACAATATGCATTGTATCCTTGTTGCCTTTACAAGCCTTCTTTACAACACCCCTCCCTCCTGACTGGGATATAAACACCATGAGCCCGCCTTATACTGAATCAGACCATTGGTCCATCAAGGTCACTATTGTCTGAATTGCAGGGGTCTCTGGCAGAGGTCTTTCACATCACCTACTGCCTGGTCCTTTAACTGGAGATGCCGGGGATTGATCCTGGGACCTTCTGCATGCAAAGCAGAGGCTCATCACTGAGCCACAGCCCCTCCCTAAAGATTCAGATCTCCATTCCTACTCATATCTGATTTGATTCTCAAAAGCTTATTTTCCCCCCCAAAAAATCTTGTTGATCTCTAAGTTGGTACTGGACTTGAATTTAGCTGCTCTACTGCAGACCAACACACCTCCGCTCTGAAACTATTTAGATAAACCTGTTTGTCCAAGAGGCGATCCATGATTCATGATTGTGGTTCCAGGTGGCTAAAAAAAGATTGGCCTGATCTCTCCCCACCCCCACTGATGAACCCGAAAATCTGGCCCTTCTCTGTTTGTTTTTAAGTGTCTATCTCTCAGTATATTAATTAATTGCAAATGTCTTTCGCACCTGTCAATATATATAGAATGTTCATAGCTTGGAGAAATCCCATTGCTTTAAATACCTTGAGATTATAAAACAGTGTTGGCTGTCATATTACATGTAGACAAAGAAAACTGAGCCAAGGATAATAAAGGGGGAAAGTACTGATACAAGTTTGAACAGATTGGTTAATTTTAAATTTGGTGGTAACTTGTATGCACTGCTGTGTGGGTTTATTTTTTAATTTTGGTATAGAATCATAGAGTTGGAAGAGGACCACCAGGGTCATCTGGTCCAACCCCCTGCACAATGCAGGAATTTCACAACTACTTCCCCCCCGCACACCCCCAGTGACCCCTACTCCATGCCCAGAAGATGGCCAAGGTGCCCTCCCTCTCATCATCTGCCTAAGGTCATAGAATCAGCATTGCTGACAGATGGCCATCTAACCTCTTCTTTAAAACCTCCAGGGAAGGAGCGCTCACCACCTCCCGAGGAAGCCTGTTCCACTGAGGAACTGCTCTAACTGTTAGAAAATTCTTCCTAATGTCTAGATGGAAACTCTTTAGATTTATCCTTTTTGTCAGTTTCCAGAAAAATGGTTGCCAATACATACAATTTATATTTTGTTGTTACGTGGTGTCTTTCCTCCACTTGCTTAGTTTCAGCAATGCTGTAGCAAACAGGTGTTCCCTGCATCCATCCATCCATCCATCCATATATGTTTCTGAAAACAAACAAACCAAGTTGTTCTTTTAGGCTTGTACTATGAATAGAGTAGGGTCTGCAAGAAACCTGGAACCTTTTTTTTCCTGCGAAGAAAGTGTTTAGTTAAGGAAGGAGTTAGTTATTATTTGGGACTTCCTAATTGACGGAAAGAGCCCCGTGGCGCAGAGTGGTAAGCGGCAGTACTGCAGTCAAAAGCTCTGCTCACGACCTGAGTTTGATCCCGACGGAAGTCGGTTTCAGGTAGCCGGCTCAAGGTTGACTCAGCCTTCTGTCCTTCTGAGGTTGATAAAACAAGTACCCAGCTTGCTGGGGGTAAAAGGAAAATGACTGGGGAAGGCACTGGCAAACCACCCCATAATCATAGTCTGCCTAGTAAACGCCGGGGTGTAACATCACCCCATGGGTCAGTAATGACCCGGTGCTTGCACAGGGGACTACCTTTACCTTTAATTGATGGAAAGCTTTTTGTGTTCATTGTGCTTTGCAGATTATCTTGAAAGAGAGAGAAGAGAAGAAAGGTCGCTTGTCTGTTGATCAAAGCCTTCTGGGTGCTGATGAGGAACAAGAGGTACCTCTGGATCTGACCGCCGACCCGTCAGAAGATCTAGCATCTCAAGAAGGTCAGAACTGTAAAGATGAGCCTGAAATATGAGTTAAAACGGAATGATTCTTGGAGAGTTATCAGTGCTGCATGCAATCTCCCCCCAACAAACCAGAGTTCAGATTAAGTTTAGTTAGTTTATTGTTGTTATGGTCGTAGACCAGCACGTGTATAAAACACAGTCTTAAACCATTGCTTATATAAAATACAATCAACACTCCACACTAAAAGAGTTACATAAACCGCCATAAAAGTAAAATTATGTACATCCATGTACAGCCATATCCTAGTTTAAAAAAAAAAACCTATACAGAAAACCTGAATTTGGTATAGATAAATTGTGTAAACCTTCACTTCAGCACATGATTTTACTTTGAATAAAAAATTATTAGCCGTCCTTTCTTACTAATTCATTTCTTTTCTTAATGGCCAAATGAAAAAATTTTGCCACAGCATGAGCCTGTTTATCTTCCAGATTAAGTTGCCCTTTGTCTCGGTTCATTTATGAATATGGATCAGAACTATTCCCCCCCTCCCCCCGCATGATTTTTAGACCTACAAGACTTGGGCCTGATTTTCATTTTAAATTAAAAATGAATTGTGAACCAAAATTCTTCTCCATTTCAAAAACTTCCAATTGATTCCTGGGGTTTGGAAACAGGATTTTAATGTTTGTTGTCCTATAGCCCTGTCTAAGCTGGGTGACCTTGGGTCAGTCAAACGTCTCAGCCTCGACCCTGGCCAACATTTGGACGGGAGACCTCCAAGGAGAATACCAGGGTTGTGAGGTGGCGGCAGGCAATGGCAAACCACCTCTCAACGTCAATTGAAAACATTACTGGGGTCGCCTTAAGTCAGCTGTGACTTGACAACGATAAATAAATATTATTCAGAGAAGAGCTTAAAAGACGGCTTCATCAAGGGTGTGCCCATCAGTGGCTGTCCGCAGCAAGGACTGGTGGTTTCCCCAGTGTTTAGAGGGAGCTGCCTTCTCCATACCAGTGTGCTGGGGAGGGGGAGGACCGCAATGGGAACCACCTGGCAGTTTAAACAGCCCTGCTCCAGAACATCCTGTAGCTTCCTCAAAGCCTTGATCACGTGACTAACCACAAATGAACACATGAAGCTGCTGTATACTGAATCAGACCATCAAGGTCCATCAAAGTCCATATTGTCTACTCTGATCGGCAGCAGCTCTCCAGGGTCTCAGGCAGGACCTACTTGCCTGGTCCCTTTAACTGGAGATGCCGGGGATTGAACCTCCAAAATGTCCTATCTTTGACAGCCTTGCTCAGGTCTTGCAAATTGAGGGCTGTGGCTTCCTTTATTGAGTCCATCCATCTCTTGTTAGGTCTTCCTTTTTTCCTGCTGCCCTCAACTTTTCCTAGCATGACTGTCTTTTCTAGTGACTCTTGCCTTCTCATAATGTGACCAAAATACGATAGCCTCAGTTTAGTCGTTTTAGCTTCTAGGGTCAGTTCAGGCTTGATTTGATCTATAACCAACTGATTTGTTTTTGTGTTTGGCAGTCCACGGTATCCGTAACACTCTCCTCCAACGCCACATTTCAAAGGAGTCTACTTTCTTCCTGTCAGCTTTCTTCATGTCCTCTTTACCAAGGCGTAATGGGGTTTTATTTGCCAGGTGATATTATTTACTTCCCTGCCAGGAAAAGCTTTTGCTGCCCATTTCCACACATAAAGCCTCTGTTGAAGGAACAGGACAGTTTTCTCCTGGCCTGTTAGCCACTGTGGCGTCTGCGTAAAACGTACGAAGGGAAAATACGGCGTGATATTCCAGTGACCTGAAAGGTGCGTCTCTGTACGCGGCAGTTCGTGATGCTCTCTCCTTTGTTGCAGAAACCGGCCTGAGCGTGCCCAGTGACGCCTCGCTCTCCCCAGCAAGCCAGAATTCTCCTTATTGCATGACTCCGGTTTCCCAAGGATCTCCTGCCAGTTCAGGGATAGGGAGTCCGATGGCGTCTTCAACTATAACCAAAATTCACAGCAAGAGATTCAGAGAGTAAGAACATCTTTATATATATATATAAATGCAAATTGTTTGCAAAAGCTGGTTCAGTGAAACGTTTTTAGCCAGGTTTAAGTGCACCAAAGAAATGAAATTTAAGCCAGCCATGATGCTAGGGAGGGAGGGGGGAGCTCCACACCCCAGTACTACATGTGAATTCTGGCAATGCTGAGCATAGTACACCACAGATGGGGCAGCAGGTGAGTTTTTATTAAGGTCCCTGCAGAATAAATATCCCTTCCCTCCCACTCTGTGCCAGTGTGGTGGTTAAGAGCGGTGGTTAGGAGTGGTGGACTCTAACCTGGAGAACCAGGTTTGATTCCCCGCCCTTCCACGTGAGCGGTGGAGGCTAATCTGGTGAACTGGGTTGGTTTCCCCTCTCCTACACATGAAGCCACCTGAGTGACCTTGGGCTAGTCATAGCTCTCTTAGAGCTCTCTCAGCCCCACCTACTACACAGGGTGTCTGTTGTGGGGAGGGGTGGGGAAGGGGATTGTAAGCCTGTTTGATTCTTCCTTAAGTGGTGGAGAAAGTCGTCATATAAAAACCAACTCTTCTTCTTCAACAAAATCAGCCGCCAAAAAAAACACGCTTGAACAAAAGTTAAGAGCAATTGAGCTTCTTGCAGTGTGTCTTAACTGCGCTTTTCCTGAACGGGCAGGTACTGCAATCAAGTTCTAAGTAAAGAAATAGACGAGTGTGTGACCCTTCTGTTGCAAGAGCTTGTCAGCTTCCAGGAACGCATTTACCAAAAAGACCCCATGAGAGCGAAAGCAAAGCGGAGGCTGGTGATGGGCCTGCGAGAGGTGACCAAACACATGAAGCTCAGCAAGATCAAGTGCGTCATAATTTCTCCCAACTGCGAGAAAATCCAGTCGAAAGGTATCAAATTCAAGTCAATTCAATCTTTATTTTACGGTCATTTGACCAAAAGTAGAACATCTAATCAACAGCAACATAAATTTGTAATAAAACAATATCAGACAATCGAAAAGTCCGCAGAATAAAATATATCAATAAAATCCCATATCTAAAAAGGTAAGCAAACTAGCTTCTAAAACGTTTATCTATCAAATTGTACCTATTTGTACATTACATCCTTTTGGGCCTTATAGATAGCAGCATGGCCCCTCTTTCCCTCTTCATGTGTGCCACTAGGGGGTTGTGTCTCGTTGGATTGTGATTCTCTGTTACATGTGGGGTGCTTCCTAGGGTCATTTCACCCATTATGCATCAAGAAATCTGGGTTTGTCACAGAAGGTACACTTGGTATGGACCTAGATCCGATCACAGCTTCCTAATAACATTCATTTTAAGAAGTGCATGTTTTTAGGTGTATGCTTTCTTTTTAAAGGGTGTTTACCTTAAAAGGTCTAATGTGTGAAGAGCTTCCTCGTTGGTCCTGTATCATGTGGAGGTGTTGTGTTTTTTTGCCATCAAGTCACATCTGACTTATGGTGGCCGCTGGTGGCGTTTTCAAGGCAAGAGACGTTCAGAGGTGGTTTGCCATTGCCTTCTTCCGCACCACAACCCTGGTATTCATAGAATGATAGTTGGAAGGGACCACCAGGGTCATCTAGTCCAACCCCCTGCACAATGCAGGAAATTTACAACTACCCTCCCCCCATACCCCCACTGACCCCTGCTTCTTGCCCAGAAGATGGCCAAGATGCCCTCCCTCTCTTGATCTCCCTAAGGTCATAGAATCAGCATTGCTGACAGATGGCCATCTAACCTCTTCTTAAAAACCTCCAGGAAAGGAAAGCTCACCGCCTCCTGAGGAAACCTGTTCCACTGTTAGAAAATTCTTCCTAATGTCTAGACGGAAACTCTTTTGATCTAATTTCAACCTGTTGGTTCTGGTCCAACCTTCTGGGGCAACAGAAAACAACTCGGCACCCTCCTCTATGTGACAGCCGTTCAAGTACTTGGATGGTTATCATATCCCCTCTCTTCTCCTCTTCAGGTTAAACATACCCTTGGAGGTCTCCCATCCAAATACTAGCCAGAGCCGACCCTGCTTAGCTTCTGAGATCCGTCGGTAGCAGGCTATCCTGGTCAGGGCTCATTTCTACCTATCAAGCCTCTATTAAAGGACAGAACATTTTTCTTCAGGCCAATTGATAGGGGTGCCAACGTCCCAGCGGAGGCTAGAGATCTCCTGGAATTAAACAACTCACCTCCAGACTACAGAGATCAGTTCCCCTGGAGAAAAAAAAAAGGCTGCTTTGGAGGGTGAATTCTATGGCATTGTACCCCGCTGAGGTCCCTCTCCAAAGGTCTCCCATCCAAATACTTGCCAGGGTCAACACTGCTTAGCTTCTGAGATGTGACGAGATCAGGCTAGCCTGGGCTGTCCAGGTCAAGGTGCTGTGTGGATTACATACGCACAATTTCTGTTATGTGGAAAATGATTAGCTTAAATCGTGTATTTGGGGGGGGGGAAATAAAATGTATCCAACTTTGGTTAGCTGTGAGTGTTTCGAGCTCAGTCTACTTTTCTTTCTGCTCCTTGACGTGCTCCCAGGTGGACTGGACGAAGCCCTGTATAATGTTATCGCTATGGCTCGGGAGCAAGAAATCCCCTTTGTCTTTGCCCTGGGGCGTAAGGCGCTTGGCCGCTGTGTGAACAAGCTCGTTCCAGTGAGTGTGGTGGGAATCTTCAACTACTCCGGTGCTGAGGTAAGAGCGTCCTATCCCACGTCGAGGGCCATGGCTCAGCTTGTAGAGCCTCTGCTTTGCATGCAGAAGGTCCCAGGTTCAATCCCCGGCATCTCCAGTTAAAGGGACTAGACAAGGAGGTGATGTGAAAGACCTCTGCCTGAGACCCTGGAGAGCAACCAGTTTCTGAATACCAGTTCTACAGGGAAGAGGAAGGTCTTGGCCTCTACGCCCGGCTCGTTGGCCCTCTTAGGCAATCGGCTGTCCTCTTTGTGAAACAGGATACTTGGCTGCACAGACCACTGGGTTTGATCCAGTAGGGCAACCTCTTCTATTAGGCAAGCATTGACGTCTGCCAACATTCTGCAATTTGGACTGCTCAAGCTTCCAAAACCACTTTTGAACACACACATTGGGATCCAGAGGGCCGTGGCTCAGTGGGTAGAGCGTCTGCTCGGCATGCAGAAGGTCCCAGGTTCAATCCCCAGCATCTCCAGTTAAAGTGACTAGGCAGGTAGGTGATGTGAAAGACCTCCGCCTGGGACCCCAGAGAGCCACTGCCGGTCTGAGCAGACAATACCGACTGTGATGGACCCAGGGTCTGCTTCAGTCTAAGGCAGCTTCGTGTGTTCGTGTGTGTGTCAACTGTTCTTGGTCTTTCCAGATTGGGCTGCTTTTCCATGGCTGCCAACTTCTCCCGATCTGTTACGGTGTAGTGTTTTTTGTGGCAGGACAGTGAAAAGATGGGTCATGAACAAGTGGGGATTATCTCAAGCTTCTTGGCCACTTTGAACATGACTTGAGAAAGTATTCTTCCAGGCAAGACTCAGCGAGTATCTTAATGTGCAGACCAGATTAGAAGTCTTGTTTGGAAGACCAAAGGTGCAAAGGAAAGAATACAGAAGGGAGTGGAGGGTGGATCGTTCACATGAACACACATGAAGCTGCCTTGTACTCAATCAGACCCTTGGTCCATCAAAGTCAGTATTGCCTGCTCAGACCGGCAGCGGCTCTCCAGGGTCTCAGGCAGGGGTCTTTTTCATCACCTACTTGCCTGGTTCCTTTAACTGGAGATGCCGGGGATTGAACCTGGGACCTTCTGCATGCCAAGCAGATGCTCTACCACTGAGCCACGGCCCCTTCCCAAAATTATGAACATGTGAACCCATGAAGCGGCCTTATACTGAATCAGACCCTTGGTCCATCAAAGTCAGTATTGCCTGCTCAGACCGGCAGCAGCTCTCAGGCAGGGGTCTCTCACATCACCTACTTGCCTGGTCCCTCTAACTGGAGATGCCGGGTATTGAACCTGGGGCCTTCTGCCTGCCAGGCAGAGGCTCTACCCCTGAGCCACAGCCCCTCCCAGTCATTTATTAATACGGCACATAGCCAGTCATATACAAAATAATAGAATCATCAACAGTTGACTAAAATCCCATTGATATTAAGACCAGACATTCCAAATATAAAAATATAAAATACATTAATACAAGTATAAAAACGTATAAGATACAGGTCTATCTTATACCTGTATACAATACATACTTACGTGGGTCAGAAATTTCTGCCAGAGGCAGGACATCGAGAAACGTTATTCACTGATATTATGTATAAGGAAATTATAGTTTTAGTTTACGGTCAGAATTAAGATTATCAAGTTATAGTGAGGCATTATTGAGTATTTGACTTTATCTATTAATTGATTCTATATATCTTATAAAATTTAGTATTTCATAAATGAATAGAAAATCTTGTAAAAGGGCATCATAAAGAACTAGTTTTAGATTTTAAGGGGCGAGAATGAAGTTGATATATTAATGTTTTAATGTGTAAAGCTTGAACACAGGCTTGTGTCTGTTTCCCCCTTCTTCACCCCCTCTTGTTTCTGTACCCTATTATATATAAAAATAAGAATATTAATTTTTTAAAAAAGTATAAGATACATAAAATCCTAAGAGGAGCACTACTATGTACATAGGTAGTAAGTCATGTCACCCCAGCAATTTGCGCCTAATTTTGGACACGGCCGCACAAAATTTAGCAGTGTCTAGACGTGGAGGGTGTGTTTCGAGTGGTTCTCAGCCATATCACAGGTCCCTTTGTCCTCTAGAACCTCTTCAACAAGTTAGTGTCGCTCACCGAGGAGGCCCGGCAGGCCTACCGAGACATGGTGGCAGCCATGGAGCAAGAGCAGGAGGAGGCCTTGAAGAACGTCAAGAAGGCTCCCCACCACATGGGACACTCTCGGAACCCCTCCGCAGCCAGCGCCATCTCGTTTTGCAGCGTCATTTCTGAGCCCATCTCGGAAGTGAACGAAAAGGAGTACGGTGAGCCTGTTTCGAAGCGGGCGTTGCCGGCTTTTCTCCTCCCCTCGCCATGAAATTCAGTCTGTGTAATTCAGAGCCAGCGTGGTGTAGTGTTCAAGAGTGGTGGCTTGGAGTGGTGGACTCTGATCTGGAGGACCGGGTTTGATTCCCTGCTCCTCCACATGCGCGACGGACTCTTAATTTGGTCAGCCAGGTTGGTTTCCCCTCACCATTTGAGTGGTGGGCTCTAACTGGTGAACTGGGTTTGATTCTCCACTCCTCCGCATGACCTTAGGCGGATGATGAGAGGGAGGGCATCTTGGGCATCTTCTGGGCATGGAGTAGGGGTCACTGGCGGTGTGGGAGGGTGGTAGTTGTGCATTTCCTTCATTGTGCAGGGGGTTGGACTAGATGGCCCTGGTGGTCCCTTCCAACTCTATGATTCTGTGAGGACACTGTAGGCAACTTGTTCAAGGCCCCCCCCCCAAATCCCCCCAGAGCTGATTCTACTAAGGGTTCATCATCATTTGTGTGTATGTGTTTGGAAACCTCTTAAAAACGATTCTCGTTCTAAAGGTAAACTTTCCCTCAAATTTTGATCCTGGCAGAAACCAATTGGAGGAACATGGTGGAAACATCAGATGGGCTGGAAACCTCCGAGAACGAACGAGAGGCCAGTTGTAAGGTCGCTGCCCCAGAAAAGCCCGGCAACCTTAAGGCAGCATCGGCGGCAGTGAGTTCTACTGTGGCGACAGCTGCTAATAAACAGCTCTCTCTAGCCACGGCTGGAATCACCTCGGTTGTGATTCACGGGAAAGGGCCAGGTGGGAAAGAAGAAGCGAAGCCGGACGATCTGGAATGGGCCTCTCAGCAGAGCACCGACACGGGCTCCTTGGACGGCAGCTGCAGGGATATTTTGAACTCCTCCATGACCAGCACGACCAGTACGCTTGTCCCGGGAATGCTCGAGGAAGAGGAGGATGAGGAAGAGGAGGACGAAGATGACTACGCTCACGAACCTATATCCGAGGAAGTTCAGCTCAACAGCAGGATCGAATCGTGGGTCTCCGAGACCCAACGGACTATGGAAACGCTCCAGCTCGGGAAGAGCCTCAGTAGCGCGGAGGATGATAACGTCGAGCAGAGCGAGGAGGAAGAGCTGGAAACCCCCGAGCAAGTCGAGCCGGTTGTCGAGAGTGAAGAATGGACGGCAGATAAACAGGGGTGTAAATCCCAGCAGAAGCCTGCCGCCGGCGGGTCTCTAGATGCGAAGCGTACGGACTCTAACTATATACCCTAAGCACGAGCACAAACTCAGGAAACTTTAATATTTTAAAAACGTAACTGTTGTTAAGGATCTGCAGCCATGGCTTTGCGTGCTTCATCTCGGCTTTTTGCACTGTGTCCTGTTAATATGCATATTTAATTCACAACATAAATATTTTTTGTAGCTCTCTATTACTTTTTCCATTATGAACCTAGAGTGTGTGTTTGTTTAGGGAATAGCTCTGTGTCTCCTAGAAAAGATGACGTGTGTGGAAACTCAATAGGTAAACCATTTAGTTATTTTTTTTTGTTCAAGAATGACCGTTACGCAAAATTCTCAGTCTGTAACTTTTCTTAAGCCTGACAATAGTGATCGATAATTCACTTTGTCATTTATATCTTTATCCTGAAAGTGTTTTGCCCTGTACCATGATGTACCAGAAATGAGAACAGGAACGAACGTATTGGCAGGGACTTTTAAGTATGTCTGTTAGCAGCCTGACCTTGCTTACAGAACAGTTAGAAAAATGACTAGCTTGCACATTTTTTTCACTGGCTTCTTAGGCTATGTGTGTACTTGGGAAATAATATTCTCAAGATGTTGGTTCTAACCTGCTTAAAACCCATTTGGTGAGGCATTCTGGGAAAGATATCGACTACTTTTAACATTGCCACGGACCACTGCGAGGGGATCTCATCATCACAGATACTTTGAGGAGGGGATTCTCCCCCCCCTAGTTTGGCCGGTATCTCGGTTCTTTACTTATCTCAGGAATGTGAATACATTTTCATAAACCGTATGTAAATATGAAAAAACAAAACCCCAAGTTGAAGAATAGGGACTCTTCAACAGACAGCGAGGTAGGTGCTGTGGCTAAGTTTAGTAGTGGGGGAAGAGAGGGAGGGGGTTGTGTGTTAGCATGCGCCCGGCCTGACCATGTCTTGCCTTGGGGATCATTTGTAAAGAGTTTTGGTTCTTAAGTGTACGGACTCTTCCATTATGTCACGCTGCACACCCCAGAGAAACAGATCTTCAAAACGGTAAGCGAGAGAAGTGATTCACTGAGGGGGGAATTCATTCATTTAGATAGAAAAATGTTTCAGGCTTCTTTACACTGCTCTTAATATTAGCTTAACTGAAAATAGAAAAAATCTTGTTGCATGCTTTTGAGTTTTCCAACTTTGCTCTGTTATAAGCCTTGATGAAAGTACACCCCCCCCCCGGTAAGCTGCATGAATTTTAATGGTGAATGTAGGGTTTTGTCTTTTAATTCATTAGTAGTGCAACACCACACACTTTATGAAGTTTGGAATTTGAAGTGAGAATATATATATATCTATATATATCTCGCACTTAGTCCTGTTCACTTAATTATTTGGGACCAACCGTTTTAAGCGTTTTCAAAACTAGCTTTTTATATTGTACAGGGGGTGTCTTAAGAGCTGATACTGTCACGAAACATACTGTCACGAAACATTTACTTAGCAGTAAAAAAAACAGAACAAAACGGTGTGTTGAATGGTTCCTGGGCACATGCTAAGCAGGAAGAAGTCTTGTCTGAAATGACTGTGTACATCCTGCCATTCTGGCTGGGTGTTCACAAATTTGCCTCTTTCTCCACCCACCCCTTTTTTGGGAAACTAGCAAACACCTGTTTCTTGATCTGGTACTTTTAAAAAAACACAGCCTGCTCCTAGATTGTGTTAAGATGCTCGGCCGTTGCATAAAGGAAAGAACAGACTAGCCAACTTGTTGATTTGTGACTGATGTAGGGTTCCAAGTTTTGTAAAGTTTTGTTACTAGGAACACCCCCCCCCCCAGTTGCAGCAAATCTCTTTGGGGCAAACAGGACATTGGTCAGCAAATCTGTCCTCCGTTCTGGTAAGTGGCCACAGCGCACCAATTGGGAACAAATGAGGTTTCGTGCATGTGTGTGTGTGTGTTTGTGGCGAACGTTCATTTATATTCCATATTAGGAAGGTTTTTCCAGTTTTGTGCAGTGAGGGGTGTGCGCGTATATGTGTTGTCTCCTCTAGCAGAGCGTCTGCATTCCCTTTCTTCTGTTCTCTTAACGCCGAGGTAGTTTTGTGTGTTAACGTAGTACGATTTCTATATTGGCACGGACAGTTAAGCTCTTACGCACTGAAAGAAGGCTGTTTCTGCCGTCGTTACGTGGGTACAATTTTTTAGGACAAGCTCAGCAAATATTTACTCTTCTTAAATACCCTGTTAAGTGGACTTCATTAGAGGTAACGTCGGAAGGGGGGGCTGTGGGAGAAAGATGGTGTGTGACATGTTAGGTGGTGATTAAAACGAATCGCTCGAGGTGTTTGGTTAGAAAAGTATTTGTCAACCTCCAGATTTTGTATAGAAATCTTTCCGCAGAAAGCAGAAACACAAGGTGGGCCTAGAGCACAAACCCTTGGATAGTCATACAAGAGTGTGACATCTATAGGCTATTTAAAAATAATGGTGTGTGTTGAAGATGACCAACAAATCCTGTGGAATCTATTTCCTTCCCCCTTCCCCTGTTTTTAAATTTTAAACAGTGTATTTAACGGATTTCGAAGCTCGATCAGTGATTTCTTGTATGTCACCACTGTTTTTTAAGAGGAAAAGAGGGAGATCCTTTGGCTTAATGCACTTGTCTGAATTCTGAACACGACACGCGGGAGAAAACTTGGGAACGTTGTTTTGGGAGGCTAGATGTACACAACAGTGTTGTTGAGTCCAGTTCTTTAACTGGGAAGTTGTTTAAATTTTAGTAGCATGCGGGCAAAAAAAAGTATTGTTTGGGAAAGCTGCTGTTTGCTGAAATTGTCACAGTGTTTTGGGTTTTCTTTTTATTTTTGAAGTTGTGCCAACTAATCAAGATATTCTGTCAGCCGACCAGATTTTAATCACTAATTCAACATATAGCCTTTTTTTAAAAAAAGTAACAGCCATACATGGAAATTGTACAGCTTTCTACCCAATCTTAACACGCAGAAATAGTAAGAATATACCTACTTAAATCAATTAACAGTTTAAAGAAAGGGTCAACAGAACTGGCGCGACCGAATTAATGTTCATGTGTGGTTAATGTATCATTTTTAAAAAGAGACTGTAATAAAGTAACATCTGTTAATCTTTGATACCTTTATGTTTGTAGTAACAAAACTTTAAAATATAAAATCATTACAAATTGCACCATAAAGAGGTTGCCTGTTTCCCTTTACTTTTATGAAGGATAATTGTTCTATCATACTTTTTTGGGGAGGGGGGGGAGTAATAACGGCTTTTTGCACTATGTAAATACTAGTGGGGGGTTCTTCCATAATAAATTAAACAAAGACATTATTTAAGTGAAATGGTGTGGTGGTACTTTGTCCAACTGGTTATATTCAGCATTGCGGTTGACTGAAGGGCAACTCCTGGCCAGCTTTTGAAGCCTGAGATACCAGGTGGGCCGGTGGACGTGCGCCGTGTTGTCTGTGCATGAATACTGGCAGCAGAAGAACTGTGCGGTTGTTCGAAGTGTGGACTGATGCCGTTTTTAGCTGTGGTGTTCTTCGGCGCCCCATTCACACATGCAAGCCATTGCTCAGTGTCGCAGTCACCAAGCCAAACAAAAACGCACAAAAACTAGCGCATTGAGATGTGTCCAATCTAAAAGTTGAATTTTACAATTAATATTTAGCATGAACTCTGTTTCCCTAGTAGAAACACTTTTTGGGGATTACATATATGATGATAAAGTTTATTGTTTGTGGCCGAAGGCCATCACAATCGATCATACAAAATATTAAAATAACATGAAATAACTTGGAAATAACTTTAAAACCGTCTGACCCCAAGAAGCGAGTAATTAAATATGTTAAATCCCCTGATTAAAAACAGCTTTCGCTCGGATTTTCTTGGCTGCTAAAGCAAAGAGTGACACTTTGTGGGAAACATCAGGATTGGCGTCTGATAGAAAGAGCAGCTTCTCTAGATCTGGAAAAAGATTTTAGGCCCTTTAGAAACGCTCTGAGAAATTTAGATCGCGGCTCTGTGTAAAGAGGACAGAATAAGGTGTAATTAATTATATAAAGTTACAGGAAGCACTACTTAATTTGTTTTCATGGAAGAAAGGGTCTCAGTAAGTATTAATAATGTGCATCTTTTTACAAGTTTCCATCTTTGCAAAGTTTCACTTTACGAAGATGGAAACTTTTTTCTAAAAGATGCCCATTATTAATACTCGCCTGAGACTCTTTCTTGCATGAAGACAAATTGAGTAAGTAACGCTTTCTGTCGCTATTTTTATCGGAGCGCTGTTCCTGTTTTTGGTTCCCTTGGGGCATCTCCACTTGTTAAAGCAGCTGTGCGTTATACACCTGTGGCTGTCCCCTAGTCTTCCAAGGAATCTTCAGCGATCATATATAGTTAAAAGGTGCTTATTTTGGGGCTCCGCATATGCTGGTATGATGGACAGCACAAAGTGGATCCCATGATAAAGCTGAGTTCCATTTCACTTCATATCTCCAGATGTGTATACCAGCTCACTGTTAGGTTGGCATTTCAGTTAAATATAGGGTTTCCAGGACCCTCTTTGTTACTGGCGGGAGGTTTTGGAGGTTGGCAACTTTAGTTAAATACCTTTTTTGCTGAGCGTGAATAATCGAAATCTTATACCTAGGCTTGCCAACTCCAGGTAGTGGAGGAATCAACAATAAGTTAGCCTGCTGTCACATAAGGTAGTCAGCAAATAACAACAGAGGCAGAATACCATATATATGCAAAAGAATCAACATTGTTGGAAAAAATCCAATATTCTTGTGTACTATTGTACCTTGTTTTGTATAGTCAGTGTATCACACCGTGACTATTTGGATTTTTTCAACAACTTCGATTCTTTTGCATCTATCTGGTATTTTGCCTCTGTTATTTGCTGACTGACAACCTCCAGGTAGTAGCTGGAGATCTCCTGCTATTACAACTGATCCCCAGCCGACAGAGATCAGTTCACCTGGAGAAAATGGCCACTTTGGCAATTGGACTCTATGGCATTGAAGCCCCTCCCCTCTCCAAACCACGCCCTCCTCAGGCTCTGCCCCAAAAACCTCCTGCCGGTAGCGAAGAAGGACCTGGCAACACTACTTATACGCCAAAAATCTTGTAGGCCTATACAATTGGAATCATAGCAGTGGTACTTTGGAGTAGTACTATTTCAACCAATGCCACTTGCTTAAAGTAAATAGATTCAGGAGGTGAGGCCTTGAGTTCTGGAATGACAACTGATTTCCAGACTACCAGGATCACTAACCTTGGAGAAAATTGCAGATTCAGAGGGTTTCCGCAGTCCCTCCCCTCCTTCCGGCTCCACTCCCAAATCTCCAGCTAACCTGGGCTGCCTATCAAAAAAGTCAAGATTTGTTCCATTGTGAGTGCGTTACGTGTTGAGTATATTGTGAAGCATAACTCGTTCTTCATCCTGTATCTTATACTGAAGAGGTCTGCGGAACACCTTTTTATAATTAAAAAACGTGGTTTTTTTAGAGAGTTAATTCATTTAAAAAACATGCAGTTTTAGAGCGGCTCCTCAGTCGAACAGGCTTCTTCCGGAGGTGGTAAGCGCTCCTTCCCTGGAGGTTTTTAAGCAGAGGCTAGATGGCCATCTGTCAGCAATGCTGATTCTATGATCGTAGGCAGTTCATGAGAGGCAACTGCAAGAGGGCATCTTGGCCATCTTCTGGGCATGGTGTAGAGGTCACTGTATGGGGGAGGTAGTTGTGAAATTCCTGCATTGAGCAGGGGTTTGGACTAGATGACCCTGGTGGTCCCTTCCAACTATGATTCTCTGCCTTGGGTTTGCATTTAAATATGGATGCCATGTTGAAGTAACATGTTTATTTTGTGGGAAAAGGTGGATGGGTGGAAACCCACGGCTGCGCCAAAGCCCTTGATTACAAGCCAGGTGTAGTGGTTAAAAGTGTTTGCATCGGGAAGACTCAGGTTCAAATCCTCCCTCTGCATAGAAACCCCCCCAGGGCCGCTCCCGCACTCTCAGTCCCATCTCCCTCACAGGGTAGTTTGTAGGGTTGCCAGGTCCCTCTTCGCCACCGGCGGGAGGTTTTTGGGGCAGAGCCTGAGGAGGGCAGGATTTAGGGAGGGGCTTCAACGCCATAGAGTCCAATGGGCAAAGCGGTCATTTTCTCCAGGCCGGCTGGAGATCAGTTATAACAGCAGATCTCCAGCTAGTACGGTAATGCCTAGATATAAGGGCTGGTATAAAATACTATGTACTCATATGCACACACATGGAAGCTTTGGGGAAGTTGGCATCCGGGAGCCATGAACCAACAAATCATGCTCTCTGTGCCTGGTACGGCCTTTCACCAGTAGGAAGCTCTGAATTACCTTCATCCTTAGGAATGTGTTTTCTACTTCCAAGATCACAAGACCTACATCCACTTGCTTAGAGACGCCTTGGGGCAATATCTATAGGCCATGCTAATTAGAGTGGAGTAGACACCTAATGTGCATTGGTGCTTTTGTGTATCAATCTGCTTGCCAGCAGCCATGGGCCTGCCCCATGCGAATGCATAAATGATATTAAGCTTCCTTTGTTTCTTTGGTGAGTAACTCTGCATCTTATTTGTGGGTTATTTCACCCCAGGTCTGTGTTTAGCTAAATAAAGAACTGTTGCTTTTAACCTCCGCCGAGTTGTCTTTATTGGACTCTATAAGACAACCAGGCACTTCAGTACCTGGAGGCTGGCAACCCTGGTAGTTTGGAGGGTAAAATGGAAGAGGGAAGGCCGATGCATGCTGCTGGGTACTGGGGATGTGGGGGGGGGGGAGGTAGTTGTGAATTTCTTTTTTTATTTTATATATATATATATATATATATATATATATATATATATATATATATATATACACACACACACACACACACACACATACATACATATACACACACACACACACACACACACACATATACACACACATTTTTATAACATAACACATAAAACAAAAACAAACAAATGCAATAAAAAATCAACAGAAGAGTATCTATATATACTAATTCATACATTCGTAGTTACAAAATTATGAAAACCAAAAAGATACCCCTTCGACCCTCCACCCACCTTAAAAAAGTGACCCATCACCCGACTTCCGAAGAAGTGTCCTAACAGTTTTAAAAATATCTATTAACAGTAAAATATGAAAATATTAAAACTAGTTTCTATAACTCACTAATTAAATTAGTAAAATCCATTTTTGCCAGTTTATCCCAATATGTGGCGGCCTTTGCCCAAAATTTTTTATATTCTTCCATATCTTTCCCATGTAGGAATTCAGTTAGTTTGGCCATCCTCGTATGCATCCATAAATTGAAGGTTTATCCACTTGCTTCCAAACTTGTGAATTTCCTGCATCGTGCAGGGGGTTGGACTAGATGACCCTGGTGGTCCCTTCCAACTCTATGGCTCTGTGCTCTGGGGAAGAGGGGTGAGGCCAAAAATGGTAATAAATGCACTACACCTGGGGGGGAAGAGACAAGAGCAGAGGGGAAACAGCTGGTGCAAGCCCCAGTGAAGAAGTCAGCTGGCCAGAGGGCTTTTTAAACACACCACCAGGAGGCGCTAGAGAGATGCTTTACAGAATTAAATCCATATGGTTGGGGGGGGGGGAGAGCAGAACATGCAATCCCCCCCCCAAACCCAGGCACATTATGTTGTCTCATGCACACATCCTGGGAGGTGCAAAGAGTTTGCTCTGCTCCCTGGCCACCCCATAGGGGGATTTCCCACCAGTGAGTATTTCAATGCTTTATCTGCATGGGGTGTTGTCGTTTTTGCAAGCTATCCTTAAAGCCTTTCCCCCCCCCTTTTCCTTTCCTGCATCCCTTTATATAAAAAAAAAATTAAGATATAATATTAGCATAAGGAGGGGAATGAGGTTTGGGAAAGAGGGGAGGGAGTCGTTCAGAAAAAGGGGCGGGGAGAGGAGGAAGGGGAGGAGCTGCCAGTTTGGAAAGAGATGCTCCTGGGGAGGGAGGAGGCTGAAGTTGGTTCCCAGGTCCTTATTCGCATTTCTGGGGTTGCCAACCTCCAGGTGGTGGCTGGAGCTCTGCAATTACAACCGATGTGCAGCCAATAGAGGCCAGTTCCCCTGGAGAAAATGCCTTCTTTGGTCATTGGACTCTATGGCGTAGAGGTCCTTCCCCTCCCCAGACCCCGCCCTCAGGCTCCGCCCCCAAAACCTCCCGCCTGTGGCAAAGAGGGACCTGGCAACCCAACGCATCTCCCGCCAGGCGGTTGCAAAATAAGCAGCCGGATCTTGGCCAGGGGAGACTTGCTGCCATAAAAACCCTCTTGCTGAATCGGATCCATGAAAGCTTTGCTCGGGCAGAAAGTCTTCCCCACGCAGCCTATTATTGCCTGCAACTGCCCTCCAATTCTCCCCACATGTCTTTTTTTGCATTGATTTTTGCATATATATATATATTTGCATTGATTTTTGCAAAAAAAAATTGCACTGATTTTGCACTGATTTTTTTCTTATTCCCTTTTTTTAAAGAACCCATGCATTTTGCAGGAGCAGGCTGCTGGTGGCATTTTTTTTCCTGCATTGGGCAAAACTAAATAGATGCACCCAATAATAATTTTAAAAAAAAAACCCTCCGGCACATGCCTCGCTCTCTCTCCCTTCCCACCCTGGCTCACAAGGCAGCAAATGTGACTGCAGTCTGTCTCACCCACACACTGAGCCATGACCATGAGCGAGAGCATGTGACAGGAAGCATCCGCTGCAGCTTGAAAGCTCTCCCGAGGAAGAGGTCAATAAAAGCCCTTCTCTGCAGGGTGGGAGGCTTGGAAAGCAACCTTGGGGAGGACGGAAAGGGTGCATCTCCCTCCACTGCATCTGAAAAAAATATTTGGGGGGGGGGAGAGTGAGTCCAGTTTTCCAGTGTTTGATATAAATCTGTTTGCTCCTGGCAGAGGGAGGGGTTCGGCGGGGGTTGCCAACCTCCCGATGGTATGGTGAACAAACAGCAGAACAGACTAATAGCACACAAGATCGTTGCAATGCATTTTCTATATTTGGATATTGCATTTATTTGGATATTGCATTTAATAACATTTATTGCATTGCAATGCATTTTCTATATTGGGATATTGTATTTATTTGGATATTGCATTTAATAAATAACATTTATTGCATTGCAATGCATTTTCTATATTTGGATATTGCATTTATTTGGATATTGCATTTAATAACATTGCATTGCAATGCATTTTCTATATTTGGATATTGCATTTATTTGGATATTGCATTTAATAAATAACATTTTTGCATTGCAATGCATTTTCTATATTTGGATATTGCATTTATTTGGATATTGCATTTAATAAATAACATTGCATTGCAACTATCTTGTGTGTTATTAGCCTATTCTGCTGTTTGTTTGCCACACCTTCTGTTACAGCAGGCTAATCTTTTTCTGTTGTATTGACAACCTCCAGACGGTAGCTGGAGATCTCCCATGAATAGGGTTGCCAACTGCCAGGGAGTAGCAGATCTCCTGCTAATTCAACTGATCTCCAGCCGATAGAGATCAGATCGCCTGGAGAAAAATGGCTGCGTTGGCAATTGAACTCTATGGCATTGAAGTCCCTCCCCAAACCCCGCCCTCCTCAGGCTCTGCCCCAAAAATCTCCCACCGGTGGCAAAGAGGGACCTGGCAACCCTACCCACGAAGGTGCCTTGTACCCAGGGCGAACGAGGTGGCCGCCTAGGGCACAGACCTCAGAGGGGCGCAGAACTGGCCTGAGGACCATTTTTAAACAAATTAGTTTCTTGGGGGGGAAATGCAACTGGCAATTTATATTTATTTATTATTTGCAACTTTTGCCAGAACATAGTATACAACTGCAATCTTAAAAAAGGATTGTAAAAGGGTAGGTATCAAATCAAAAGTACCTCCATAGCTGAACAGAAGTACATTCAAATGCTAAAATAGTTGCAATAAATACATTATGCTAAAATTGACCTAAAAGTTAGTTGTGACCAATATTGACATTACCATTAGTGGTCTCAGACGGACCTTAATAGCCACTGAGCAAAATTTAGCAACTTGAGAAAGACTAAAGGTGTCCCCTTCATTTCCTCTTTGTCTGAATCAAACTCCCTGAGGTTCACCAATGGATGGATCAACTTTTGTCTAATGTCCTTATAATAATTACACCCAAGAATAACATGGCCAAAGTCTTCAATTTCTCTGGCCCCACAAGGACATTCCCACTGAGCTCTTGGGAGTTTTCTCAATTTTCCCTCCAAAGCTGCTGAGAAAAGTATGGAACCTCTAGCGAGGTTTAGAAGCTCGCCTTTGCTTGTTTACTTCTATATTATGAATATAATTTTTATTTTATTTTAAGGGAAGTACCACAACAGTGCTACGGGACAGAATTAATTATAACATCTTATAAAACGTTTTGTGCATTTATTTTTTCTGCAAGACATCTGTTTTTTCAAAATTGGTTAGCAATGGGGGGGCCCCCCCCACAAGTAGTTAGCCTTGCCTAGGGTGCAAAAATGACTGGCACCGGCCCTGATCATACCGAATCAAGAAGAAGAGTTGGTTTTTATATGCCGACTTTCTCTACCGCTTCAGGGAGAATCAAACTGGCTTACAGTCGCCTTCCCTTCCCCCTCCCTGCAACAGACACCCTGTGAGGTAGGTGGGGCTGAGAGAGTGTGACTAGCCCAAAGTCACCCGGCTGGCTTCGCGTGTAGGAATAGGGAAGCAGATCCAGTTCACCTGATTAGCCTCCACCGCTCGTGTGGAGGAGTAGGGAATCAAACCCGGTTCTCCAGATTAAAGTCCACCGCTCCAACCACCGCTCTTAACCACTACACCACTCTGGCTCTCAGACCCTTGGGTTCATCAGAATCCGATACACGGGTCCATCAGAGTCAGGATTATCAACTCAGACCGGCAGCGGCTCTCCAGGGTCTCAGGCTGAGGTCTTTCCCATCTCTTACTTGCCTGGTTCCTTTCACTGGAGATGCCGGGGATTGAACCTGAGACCTTGTGCATGCCAAGCAGATGCTCTACCACTGAGCCACAGCCCCACCCCAATCTCCTGGAATCTTGCTCTTTTTTTAACAGTTCTGGGGATTAAACTTTTTCTTCTTTTTTAATTGATTTTCCCTTAAACCTAATGGTTCCCACAAGTTGGTAGAAAAATCCTTCCTACCCCAAGGTGGGTCCCCCTTCGTTGATTCTATGTTGCTGTTGCATGGAGGGTTATGTTCTGAAGCAGAGAATAAGAATTAATTCAGAATAGGTGTGTTATGAATTCCAACACTTTACAGTGAATGGTTCCACTTCTGGCATGTATATATGTGAGTATGTTTCACATAAAGGTAAAGGTCCCCTGTGCAAGCACCGGGTCATTCCTGAACCATGGGGTGACGTCACATCCCGATGTTTTCTAGGCAGACTTTGTTTGCGGGGTGGTTTGCCAGTGCCTTCCCCAGTCATCTTCCCTTTACCCCCAGCAAGCTGGGGACTCATTTGACCGACCTCGGAAGGATGGAAGGCTGAGTCAACCTTGAGCCGGCTACCTGAAACCCACTTCCGTTGGGATCGAACTCAGGTCGTGAGCAGAGCTTGGACTGCAGTACTGCAGCTTACCACTCTGCGCCACGGGGCTCATATGTTTCACATACTAAGTTTTTATTATATTTTTTATTATTATTGTTATTTTATTATCTGTTGTTTTTTTTTAATGCAGTTGTGCAGCCTTTTGGTGGAGTTAGTAAAATCTGGATCCAAATAGGCTTGTTTGCACGGTCAGGGGTACCCATGATTCTCTCAGAAGGCTTTTGGCTCTGAATCCACGGCCCTTCGGTGACAGCAGCTGAGAATCCCCTGAGCCACGTTCTTTTTGCAGAATATGGTCCGCCTCCGTATGGTTTGCTCGCAAAGACTACCAAACAACATCTGGTCCTTCGTGCACCAAGGCAATGATCCAAGCAGGGAGGGGCTGTGGCTCAGTGGTAGAGCATCTGCTTGGCATGCAGAAGGTTGGCAGGTTCCATCGCCCGTGCCTGCAGCGAAACAGATCAGGTAGTAGGTGATGTGAAAGACCTCAACCTGAGGCCCTGGAAAGCTGCTGCCAGTCAGAGTGGATAACACTTAGGGTTGCCAGGTACCTCTTTGCCACCGGCGGGAGGTTTTTGGGGCGGAGACCGAGGAGGGCGGGGTTTGGGGAGGGGAGAGACTTCAGTGCCATAGAGTCCAATGGCCAAAGCGGCCATTTTTCTCCAGGTGAACTGATCTCTATCGGCTGGAGATCAGTTGTAATCGCGGGAGGTCTCCAGCTAGTACCTGGAAGTTTTGGAAATCAGTACAGGAGCGGAAACAATTTAAACAAAGTGCAAAAATGTTTATAAGCTACTACATGAATATGAAGACAACACAAGACAAAATGTACACAAAAGACCTACAAAAGCCATCTATAAATGTTCATATGTACAACGAGAGTACTTTTTCAAAGTTGTCTCAGGGATGAGTACAAACTCTTCTTTTGAAGGCAAATATCATGTAGTAAGATAGAAGCCACCAGTTTATGGAGGATACGGCCGTTTCAAATTCTTAGCTATTTAGTAATTCTTCTTCAGTCCTTCAATGAGCATCCTTCATATATTTCTACATATTTCATTTTCAAATTGTAGGTAACATTGTATATCCCACAAAGGGTAAAGAAATAGTACACATCCCACGTAGGGTAAGGATACAAAGTGTAGCAGTGTCTATTTTTCTCCCAGTACCTGGAAGTTGGCAACCCTGATAATGCTGGCCTTAATATGCCAGTGGTCTGACTCATTATGACTTATTATGCATGTTCCAAGTTGGCAGAAAAGGTCTTTTCCCCTTTATTCTTTCAATGCAAATGCCTTAGCTGAGATGTGCCAAGTTTAAGGGAATCATTACGGGATATCTGAATAAACAAGGCCCACTTTAAACTTCAACCTGCCTCTTTAAATTTCAGGAAAGAGTTTTTACTGCTCCATTTTCTCCTAATTCTGCTCACGGTGTCCCCTTCCCCCTTCCTTTTGGCACCGAATACTCCAGCAAGGCTGCGCCAGCCTTCTGTTTCGGATCCTTTCGGTTTTTCAGAAAGAGCTTTTGGAAATCTCGCTTCACACGTGCGGCACCCTGTGACTTGCTAAAACAGGCTGTTATCTGTTTCCTCCTACGCCGCAAACCCACTCGCCAGCGCCTCTAGGTAGGTGAGTCTTCCTTTTGATGTCTTTCATTCCCCTTTCCTCCCAGCATCACTGGAAAGACGAGAAAGGAATTCTTCACCTAAGAATGGGCTGTCTTGAAGGAAAACCCTAGGTAACTGATGGGCCTTGAATAAAGCGAACCCATTATGGGGCATTCAGAATCTCAGATTGGGGTTAATCATCCTATTAAGTATGAAATAGTTAGAAATCTCAGCTGGGGCCACTGATGTGGTTCAGTTATGGCGGAACGACCCAGCGCCCAAAGCATAAAAAGTTGCTTTATGAAGTTAGAGCAGACATCTCCCTCAACTACGGTTGCCAGGTCCCTCTTTGCAACCAGCGGGAGATTTTTGGGGCAGAGCCTGAAAAGGGCGGGGAGGGACTTCAATGCCATAGATTCCAATGGCCAAAGCAGCCATTTTTCTCCAGGGGATCTGATCTGTATCGGCTGGAGATTAGTTGAATTAGCAGGAGATCTTCTACTGCCTGGCAGTTGGCAATCCTACCCTCAAGCATTGTGACCCATACTGATGGACTTGGGACTTTTATCCCCCCCCCCCACTTTTTGCCATCAAGTCACAGTTGGCTTATGGCAACCCCATAGGGTTTTTAGGGCAAGAGATGTTTGGAATTGCCTGCCTCCACGTCAAGTCCCTGGTATTCCTTGGAGGTCTCCCATCCAAATACTAGCCTGGCAACCCTATTCGCATCTCCTACTGCCTGATTCTTTTAACTGGAGATACTAGGGATTGAACCTGGGACCTTCTGCGTGCAAAGCTGATGCTTCACCACTGAGCCACAGCCCTGGGGAGTGACCTCTGTTTAGGATACGCAGGTATACCGCAGAAAGTATTGTACTCCCCAGATAATGCCCCCAAATTTCTGCGGCATAACATAGAGTCCGCCTTCCGAAACTGCCATTCTCTCCAGGAGAACTGATCTCTGTCATCTGGATGTCCGTTGTAATTCCAGGAGAACTCCAGCCTGTACCTGGAGGTTGGCAACCCTGCCGGGGTCACATCTCAGAATCTCAAGATGAGTTGGAAAGGATGCACTCCTATCTGACTTATGTGGGAGAAGCCCAATTGAACTCTGTGGGATTTGCTTCTGAGCAAACATTCGTGTAGTAAGCAGGGCAGTTTTGGTTCTGCGGTCGCTCCGTGGGAGAGCAGCAACCGTCATTGGATCGGATGCAGAGCTCAGCATTCAATAGTTCCCGCCACCCAAGAAGTATGTTTCTAGTCATAAGAACATAAGAACGGCCATGCTGGATCAGACCAAGGCCCATCAAGTCCAGCAGTCTGTTCACATAGTGGCCAACCAGGGGCCTCCAGGAAGCCCACAAACAAGACGACTGCAGCAGCACCATCCTGCCTGTGCTCCATGGCACCTCATATAATAGGCATGCTCCTCAGATCCTGGAGAGAATAGGTATGCATCATGACTAGTATCCATTTTTACTAGTAGCCATGCATAGCCCTCTCCTTCATGAACATGTCCACTCCCCTCTTAAGAAGAAGAAGAAGACGAGTTGGTTTTTATATGCCGACTTCTACCACTTAAGGGAGACTCAAACCGGCTTACAACCACCTTCCCTGCCCCTCCGCCACAACAGGCACCCTGTGAGGTAGGTGGGACTGAGAGAGAGTGACTTGCCCAGGGTCACCCAGCTGGCTTAGTGTGTAGGAATGGGGACACAAATCCAGTTCACCAGATTAGCCCCGCTCACGTGGAGGAGTGGGGAATCAAACGCGGTTCTCCAGATCAGACTCCACCGCTCTTAACCACTACACCATGCTGGCCTTCCAAGTTGACAGCCATCACCACATCCTGGGGCAGGGAGTTCCACAGTTTAACTATGTGTTGTGTGAAGCAATACTTTATCTGTTTTGAATCTCTCGCCCTCCAGCTTCAGTAGATGAACCCCGCCTTCTAGCATTATAAGGGTGGGAGAAAAGCTTCTCCCTGCCCACTCTCTCCATACTATAGTCCCTCACACCGTGATAAAAGCTTTGAAAGTACCCAGGAAATATCTGGATCAGTCTCTGAAATTGCTGGGCAGGGAACGGGGCTTCAGCTCCTGGCATGCTTCATGCCTTTCCCTATTAGCATCAGATGTCAAATAAATGATGCAAAATAAGTAAACGTATGCATGTTTAACAAGTGCATGTCATAAAATCCAGCTTTTCTTGGCGTGGGATTTGAGCTCCCTCCGCTGCGCCAATACCCAGCACTCTGATAATAAGCACTGGGTCATCCTCTCCGTTTTTGATGCCGGTTTAGACGCCTCCCTAAGGGTTAAGGCTGCCGGCAGCTTTCTGAGGATGCGATGTACTTTATTGCCTTGCCTACTCAGATCCCTGATTTCCTGTGTGCTAGCTCATTTGCAGTTTTCCTCCTGTCTTTGGGGTAAATTTGATAGGCACAGGAAATGTCATTAGATATTGAACCGACAGCCAATAAAAAAAGAACTGTTTCAAAGAACGGTACACCATCCCTTCCCTTAGGATTTTATACCATATGAGCAAATGTCAGGGCAAAATTTATATATATATATATATATATATATATATATATATATATATATATATATATATATATATATATATATATATATATATATATATATATATATGTGTGTGTGTGTGTGTGTATATATATGTATATATATGTATATATGTATGTGTATGTATGTGTATGTATGTATGTATATGTATATGTATGTGTGTCTGTGTGTGTGTGTGTGTGTGTGTGTATATATACATACATATATATATATATATATATATTTTTTTTTTTTTAACCTCCTGGTGCTGCATTGCAGAAATACCAGCGCGAAGGGTACATTTTTTTGTCCTCGGCAGGGGGGAAAAAAAGAAACGGGTTGGAGATATTGATATTGTCATGATGGATGCCTTCATTCCGTTCACGACCTTACCGGTGCATTAAGAACTGCCCACATCGCCAGAAGTCACATTTCACACGGCTACTAGTTTAGTGTATTTATGGTGCATGAGTCATCAGCCTGCCTCCCGATTGGCGGAAAATTAAACACCCCTGGGACTGTAAGTCGGTTACAGCCGTTCTCCAGCTTCATTCACAGATTTATTTCGCTTGCACACTGAAATTCATTCAGAAAACTTCATTCATAAAAACGGCAACCTTCTCGTTTCTCTCTCTCTCTCTCTCTCTCTTTTTTAAACAGAAATAAACTACCATGACCTGGCTGGCGAACAAAATCTACAGATGCCTCTAAGGCTTCCAAGAGATATTTCCGTAGGCGATCGTGGATTTGAAGCTCTGAAGTGAAATCAGTGCCGGATCATAAAATCTGCTTGAAGTGTTTTGGGGATATTACAGTGTTCAGGAATCTTTCGAGAACTGGCAAGGTTTCTGTTGGGAACAACTGAACTTCATCTGCAGAATTTTATTTTTTTAATTTTGACGATTAAATAATTTTTAATGCAAATTATTCCCCCCCCCCCAGCTGATCTACTCAACATTTAAATGCTAAGCACAAGACTAGTGGGGGGGGGGGAATCTCCTTTCGTTGCTGCTGTTCTAGGAAGAGGATAGATTTTAGCTCTTGTTTTGTATGAAATAGTGTGTGTCTTTCCTGTTGTGTCTGTACATCAGCCTAGGTTGTACTATTAAAGATCCAGGCAGGGAGCGTGCAAAGCCGAGGACGATTTTAAAGGTGGCTTTGCTTGCGAATGCAGTGATGAAGAACGGCTCTTTCCCTTTTAGACAGCTGGGATCTGCCTCCGCTTGACCTGCCCGCGTGTGCGTCTGAAGGGTCTCACTGAGATTTAATTTTTTTAAAAGCCAGATGTCCGGACAAAACGACGCCGGGTTCCTTGAGAGGAAGAAACCGCTCGGGAAGCCGCCGAGAACCCCGCCACCAGCGACCCCCAAATCTGCCGTCGTCTTTTTTGCTTTCAAAATCGTTCTGGTGTGCCTGATTCCCTATTACTTTCTGTCGTTTTTAAAAAGGCAGCCGGTTTAAGGCAAAGAGGGAATTGGGGGTTGGTTTGTGGGGTGTTTTTTTTTGTTTTAACTTCGAAGGCTATGAGAGAACGCGTTCCACATAGCCTCGGTGGACACGTCCTGAATGTAGATCTGCTGGGAGACCCAGGGATGCTTCACCGGGCGAAGTACAGCCGTTTCAGGAACGAGTCCCTCGCATCCTTGGAGGAAGATGCGCCCGGCGGACCTCTGCGTCTTAAAGGTTCTCCATCTTCTCATTCCTCGACGCCGAACATGCCTGTCGACGGTGTGGCCCTCGGGACGCCCGACAGCCCCGTCGCCCTGTGCACCTTGATACCTCGCATGGCCAACCTCAAGCTGGCCAATCCTTCCACCTTACCTAGCTTGAAGAACTTCTGCCTGCGGACTAAGGAGGTGCCGAGGATTAAACTCACAGAGTGTGCAACTGTTCCAAGTAGCCCCACCTCGCCAGAGGTCAACCTGACCCCTTGCCTGTCCTCTTCTTACCCCCGGGGAGACCTGGACAAGCCACCGAAGGCCAGCCCGAACCGCCAAGAGGGAAACGTTTGGCTGGGCGCAGAGGAATCTGCTCTGTGGACCAAACAGGGCAAAGACCTGGGCGGCAAGAGGGGCGAATCTGGTTTGGAGGCTGGGATCTCCTACAGCATCCGAGTAAGTAGGTTGTTTTTCCCCTTTCCCTTTTGAAGTGCCGATGACTCAGTCTAGTATTTTTATAATGTCCGTTTTATATTTGGTTTTTTTAATGTGCGTAAATCTGGCAAACCACCCCGTAAACAAAGTCTGCCTAGGGAACGTCAAGATGTGACATCACCCCATGGGTCAGGAACGACCCGGTGCTTGCACAGGGGACCTTAACCTTTACCTAAATCTCCACGAGGTGAATTTGGCCCCTGTTGTTGGGAGCCAGCATGGTGTAGTGGTTAAGAGCGGTGGTTTGGAGCGGTGGTCTGGAGGACCGGGTTTGATTCCCCACTCCTCCTCCACGTGAGCGGCGGAGGCTAATCTGGTGAACTGGATTTGTTTCCCCACTCCTACACACGAAGCCAGCTGGGTGACCTTGGGCTAGTCACAGCTCTCTTAGAGCTCTCTCAGCCGCACCGACCTCACAGGGTGTCTGTTGTGGGGAGGGGAAGGGAAGGTGATTGTATGCCGGTTTGAGTCTTCCTTAAGTGGTAGAGAAAGTCAGCATATAAAAACCAACTCTTCTTCTTTATTGCAGATACACAGGCAGAGGCTTGCTCAAGGCCAGGGGTGTCAAACTCAATTATTACGAGGGCTGGATATGACATAAATGTAGGGTTGCCAGATCAGTTCCCTGGAGAAAATGGCCACTTTGGCCATTGGACTCTATGGCATTGAAGTCCCTCCCCTCCCCAAACCCTGCCCCCAAACCCTCCCGCTGGTGGCGAAGAGGGACCTGGCAACCTTAGCTAAGGTGGATTTCTGTAGATAGAAGGGAGGTGTCTTGGTGCAGATGGAAGCAAAATAATAACTTGTGCTCTTGAACTAAGGCTTGATTCCACCTTGGTGTTACGTGTCTCCCTTCACCATTACTCCAACTCCGAAGGTCGGGTTGCCAACCTCCAGATGGCGGCTGGAGATCTCCCGCTGTTACAACTGATCTCCAGCCGTTAGAGTTCACCTGGAGAGAATGGCCGCTTTGGCAATCGGACTCTATGGCGTTGACGTCCTTCCCCTCTCCAAACTGTGCCCTCCTCAGGCTCTGCCCCCAAAATGTCCCAACCCAAAGCTGGCAACCTTATTTGTAGGGTTGCCAGGTCCCTCTTTGTCATCGGCGGGAGGTTTTTGGGGTGGAGTCTGAGGTGGGTGGGGTTTGGGGAGGGGAAGGGCTTGAATGCCATAGAATCCAATTGCCAAAGCAGCCATTCTCTCCAGGTGAACTGATTTTTATTGGCTGGAGATCAGTTGCAATAGCAGTAAATCGCAAGCTAGGACCTAGGGGTTGGCAACCCTACCTATCCAAAGGGGAACCTTGGCATCAATCTGGCAGGGGCCAGTAGGGTCTATTCTTGGGCCCTTTTATACAGAGTTTCTCTGGACCTGAAACAGTGGGTCAGACGGCAAACAAGGGGACCAGGGCTTGGTGAAACCCAACAGCAAAAGTTGATTTGTGCAAGTGGCAATTTCGCCCAGGAAACCTAATCTATAGAAAGGAAGGCTCCAGAAGCTAAAGGAAAGGGATCCGAAGAAGATCCCAAGAAAGAATCCTTCCTGAATGGAAGACTCCTTTAGTTCGTGGAAGACTGCTTTTCTCAGAAGTCTCTTTCTATGCATGAAGGAGTGGAGGAGCAACCTTCTCTGGTCTTCGTGTGCTACAGGAATGTAAGGGGAAGGAGGGGAGCAGCAATAATGTCACATTATACATTACTTTCTTTGTGAACTAAGTTGCTGCTTCCCACAAGGGAAATGCGACACAATTTCTACTCAGGCTCCTCTTTAGTTGATGAAACCCACAAATAGTTGGGGCTAAGAAACGGAGCCTTCTCCAAGTGTAATGACTACAGGAGAATTACATAACTTTAAGGCTGACAATGAGGAAATTGACTTTCTATTCCTTGGCTCCACCATCAACCCAAAGGGAGACTGCAGCCAAGAAATCAGAAGGAGATTGAGACTGGGAAGGGCAGCCATGAAGGAGCTAGAAAAGATTTTGAAGTGTAAGGATGTGTCCCTGGCCACCAAGATCAAGTTAATTCATGCTATCGTATTTGCTGTTACTATGTATGGGTGTGAAAAACTGGACAGTGAAGAAAGCTGATAGGAAGAAAATAGATCCCTTTGAAACGTGGTGTTGGAGAAGAGTGTTACCGATACCCTGTACTGCCAAAAAAAACCCCAGTGGGTTATAGATCAAATCAAGCCTGAACGGACCTTAGAAGCTAAAATGACTAAACTGAGGCTACTGTATTTTGGTCACGTCATGAGACGACAAGAGTCACTGGAAAAGACAGTCATGCTAGGAAAAGTTGAGGGCAGCAGGAAAAGAGGAAGACCCAACAAGAGATGGATTGACTCAATAAAGGAAGCCACCGCCCTCAGTTTGCAAGATCTGAACAAGGCTGTCAAAGATAGGACGTTTCGGAGGACTTTCATTCATAGGGTCGCCATGAGTCAGAAGTGACTTGACGGCACTTCACACACACACACACACACACACACACACACACACGGGTTAAATTTTCACTAGATCTCATTTCTGGGAACACTTAAACCTTGCAAGTATATTAAATGCTAACGCTATATGTGAAGTACTCTGGGAACAGTAAAAACTAAGTACTGTGATAACAGCGCTTTAGCACGACTTTGTGTTATGTTGTAAAAACGGCACAAACAGACGGAGACTCCTCTGTGCTTAACCATCAACCGTCAGGAGGTTTCAGGGCAAAATGTCGACCGGTACAGCCGAATTACAAAATGCCAAGGCTTATTCCAGCTTGTTGTTGGGATCCGGCTCACACCAGGGTTGTTGTTGAGAGAGAATGGCCGATTCATGACGTTGCCAAGTTGCCAAGGACACATTCTGCCTTTCGGCAAGTCTTTCCACATGAGGGGGTCTAAGGGTTGCCAGCCTCTAGGTGACGGCTGGAGATCTCCCAGGATTTCAACTGATCTCCAGGCAACAGAAAGCAGTTCACTTGGAGAAAAGGGCTGCTTTGGATGGTGGGTTCTATGGCATTCTACCCCATTGAAGCTCCTCCCCTCCCCAAACCCCACCCTCCAAATCTGCAGGTATGTCCCAACCCAGAGCTGGCCACCCTATCGTGGGGAGTGCCCTTCCACCTTTTTAGACCAGAAAGCTGCTGAGCTGTGAGGACAGCTGGGGCAGTGCCGTGGCTCAGTGGTAGAGCCTCTGCTTGGCATGCAGAAGTTCCCAGGTTCAATCCCCGGCATCTCCAGTTAAAGGGACTAGGAAAGGGTTATCAAGGTTGTCTGTGCCTACTTTACTTGCGTTTTCCAATACGGGCCTTGCTTGTGTGCACGCAAGTCCGGCACTGTTAATTTTTAACAGTGTTAATTTTTATTAACCAAAAACGGCTGGCAATGTGTATGCGGGTTAGATTGTGAGCTTGCAAATGTTTGAATGGTTGTTAACAGTTTAAATGGTTGCGTTATTAAATTAAATTAACATTCCCCAACCTTGGCTTTCTTTCCAAACAGAAAAGCAGGATATAGATTTTTTTTTTTTTGAATACATATGTGAAGAATTAGTAGGTGTTTTGATGGCCATTGACTCCAATGGGTTTAGTTGAGAAGAGGACCTGTCCTTCCAAATAAGGGAAAGAAAGGGATGTACATAGGATTGCCAGGTCCCTCTTTGTCCCCCTTGGGAGGTTTGGGGGGTAGATCCTGAGGAGGGCGGGGTTTGGGGAGGGACTTCAATGCCACAGAGTCCAATTGCCAAAGCAGCCACTTTCTCCAGGGGAACTGATCTCTGTCGGCTGGAGATCAGTTGTAATAGCAGGAGCTCTCCAGCTACTACTGGGAGGTTTGCAACCCTAGATGTACAACAGACTTTCAACAGTGGTGTAGAAAGAAAGTGGTTTGGGCATATGCAGTTTGCCGATATCCTAGTGCTTGTTGGGGGGAATGAAAAAAGTCTTCGGAAGAGCTGAAGAATGTTTTTCACATGGATGAGTCAGTGCTATGCAAAACAAGGCATTTTCCCAAATTAGAATCTGTAGGCTCATCCCTAAGATATTTTGGTCTCTACTGTGCTGTTGGATTCGATAGGAAAAATGAGCCCCCGGCACGGCAGGAAGAGACGGTTCTTCTTTCCCCGTGGCCTGACATTCAATCCTGTTTCGTTCTGTTCAAAACGTATCTTCATTAGGCTCAGTCGGTTCTACCAGTATTGAGGTGAACTTGAATCAGTGGTCTAATTCCTGGGATCTCCCCTAGTTCCGTTTTCTTTTTTTAAAAAAAAATATTTTTTATTAGAAATTTTTAATAAAGGGGGCACAGAAAGGAAAAAAGGAGGGGAAACAGATAAGGGATTTTCACATATAATTTATTATCTCCAGGCCCAGATTCAATCAAGCTTTAATCTTACCCCATTTCTACTCTTAATTTATTGGTCTGTTAATTATCTTAGTTCATCGGTAGCCTTCAATTCTTCTTTGCTACCCTTTTGTTTTACCATAAAGATAATTAATCATTCATTACCAAACTTGTGCTCTTTTTTCTGACTAATAGTTGAATCATACATGTCTGTATTGATCAGTCCCTTAATATATAACCGCTCTAGCTTAAAAATTAAATACATTTACTAATTGTCTATGGCTGGTAACTTTCCTGCTCCTATAATCTACTCCCTTTCATACATGAATCAATCATGGAAATCTGATAAATAATGGCTGCCACATCTGTTCAAACTCTTCCACTAGTTGATTTTTGAGAAGGTGTGATAGTCCCACCACTGATGCACAGTCTTGTAGTTTTATAATCCAATCGGCCCTTTCTGCTACTGTTCCCCCTAGTTCGGTTTTCAAAGGCAGCTGTGCACAAATCACTTTTTGAAGCTCTCTGGCTGTTGGGCGGGCGTGAAATGCACTGCATATTTCCCTTCTCTTTTGTGTATCTACTAGAGTGGGTTCTTTGTGTGAGAATACGCGGGTGTTTCTTCTTCGCTGGTTTCTTCTAACATAAAAAGCTTGGCCACTTTGGTGTATTTGTGCAGCAGGTTTTGTCTGGTGCTCATGAAAACTCTTGTGAAAACTGGTGATTCTCAGATTTCAATACCTTTATTGGCATACCATCAAGCAGTCAAACCCGGTGATTCTAAGTGTTGGAATAGGAAGGAAGTAGTGGTATTGCTTTACTCTGCTCTGGTTAGACCTCACCTAGAGTACTATGTTCGGTTTTGGGCACCGCAATTTAAGAAAGATGTAGACAAGCTGTAACGTGTCCAGAGGAGGGCAACAAAGATGGTGAGCGGTCTGGAGGCCAAGTCCTATGAGGAAAGGTTGAAGGAGCTGGGGATGTTTAACCTGAAGAGGAGAAGACTGAGAGGGGATATGATAACCATCTTCAAGTACTTGAAGGGCTGTCATATAGAGGAAGGTGCCGAGTTGTTTTCTGTTGCCCCAGAAGGTCGGACCAGAACGAACGGGTTGAAATTAAATCAAAAGAGTTTCCGTCTAGACATTAGGAAGAAATTTTCTAACAGAGTGGTTCCTCAGTGGAACAGGCTTCCTCGGGAGGTGGTGAGCTCTCCTTCCCTGGAGGTTTTTAAGCAGAGGCTAGATGGCCATCTGTCAGCAATGCTGACTCTATGACCTTAGGCAGATCGTGAGAGGGAGGGCACCTTGGCCATCTTCTGGGCATGGAGTAGGGATCACTGGATGTGTGTGTGTGGGGGGGAGATAGTTGTGAATTCCTGCCTTGTGCAGGGGGTTGAACTAGATGACCCTGGTGGTCCCTTCCAACTCTATGATTCTAGGATCTGGGAGACCCAGGTTTGAATCCCCTCTCTGCTACAGAAGCTTGCTGGACTACCTTGGTCTAGCCGTACACTCTCAATCTAACCTACCTTACAAGGTTGTTGTGAGGATAAAATAGAGAAGGGGATAATGTTGTAAGCCACTTTGGATCCTCATTGGGGAGAAAAGTGGAGTCTAAATGAAGTAGAATAAAGGAAAGGCTTGGGGAAGTGATATAGCTAAGTGGATAGAAACAAAGTCTTAGAGTTAAGGTCTAACTGGAATAGTTTCTAGTAGACCAATGATCTTCCCAGATTTTTTTAGACTTCGGAGGGTCACACCAGAATATGTGTGTGTGTGTGTATGGGGGGGGTTTAAGTTGAAGCCCTTTGTCCACGTGCCCCACAGTAGTGATCTGAATTGGGGGCAATGTGTGCATGAAAATAGAGGAGAACCTGCAATTGATGTAGAAAAGAAGAAGAGTTAGTTTTTATATGCCAATTTTCTCTGCCACTTAAGGGAGAATCAAACTGGCTTACAATCGCCTCCCCTTTCCCCTCCCCACAACAGGCACCCTGTGAGGGAGGTGAGGCTGAGAGAGCTGTGACTAGCCCAAGGTCACCCAGCTGGCTCCGTGTGTAGGAGTGGGGGAACAAATCCAGCTCACCGGATTAGCCTCCGCCGCTCATGTGGAGGAGGAGTGGGGAATCGAACCCGGTTCTCCAGATCAGACTCCACTGCTCCAAACCAACGCTCTTAACCACTACACCACGCTGGGCTCTGCTTTGCTTCTCCATGGCTCTCATGGGAAGGAAATTAACATCAGTGATTCTGTGCTCCTTCTCGTGTAAGTTTCAGGAGCTGGGGACGTGTTTTTAGCTTCTCCTCCTTTGATGCTCTGCTCTGGGGGAGCAAACGTTTAATTATAATATCCAAGGAAAGCCATTCAGAGCACAGGTGTCTGCTCATAGACCCAGGCGGCTCCAAATCTCATCAAAGGGATGGAGGAAGAGAGTCGGCTGCAGCTGTTCCATCCCCTTCCTTTAATAATTGCTCGCAATGAGTCATGCGGCTTGGCATCTCACCACGGACCAACCTGGCATGGAGGCCCTGGCGATCTGCTTGGTCCTTGCCTTTCATTACATAGCGAAAGGGTGAGTACGCTCTGGAGGGAGGCGTCAGAGGAGGATGTGAAATGGCTGTAGCTCAGTGGTTGAGCATCTGCTTGGCATGCAGAAGGTCCCAGGTTCAATCCCCGGCATCTCCAGTTAAAGGGACTAGGCAGGAAGGTGATGTGAAAGACCTCCGCCTGAGACCCTGGAGGGCTGCTGCCGGTCTGAGTAGACAATACTGACTTTGATGGACCGAGGGTCTGATTCAATATAAGGAAGCTTCATGTATTCATGTGGCCTGTCCTCAGATGATAGCAAAGTGGGGCAGATAGCAACGCCCTAGAGTGGCAGGAGACCCATGGAGGAGATTAAAAAAAGGAAATCACATAGTCTTTATTTCATCACTTTGTACTGTTATCTAAAGGACGTTAATACTATGAAGAATACAGATTGGCTTGCTTGCATGAGCAGAAGAAGAAGAGTTGGTTTTTATATGCCGACTTTCTCTACCACTTAAGGCAGAATCAAGCCGGCTTACAATCACCTTCCTTCCCCCTCCCCACAACAGACACCCTGTGAGGTAGATGGGGCTGAGAGAGTGTGACTTGCCCAAGGTCACCCAGCTGGCTTCATGTATAGGAGTGGGGAAACCAATCCAGTTCACCAGATTAGCCGCCGCTCATGTGGAGGAGCGGGGGAATCAAACCCGGTTCTCCAGATAAGACTCCACTGCTCCAAACCACTGCTCTTAACCACTATACCACGCTGGTTGGCTCTGTTTGTGTGTCCTGTGCCTCCCAGTGGTGGTCTCTGTCTAGGGTTGCCAGCTCCGAGTTGGGAAATACCTGGAGATTTTGAGGGTGGAGCCTGAGCAGGGTGGGGTTTGAAGAGTCCAATTGCCATAGTGGCCATTTCCTCCAGGTCAACTGATCTCTATCAGCTGGAGATCAGTTGTAATAGCAGGAGATCTCCAGCTAGTACCTAGAGGCTGACAACCCTATCTCTGTCTTACCTGAGGGCTTTCGGGATTCTGAAGCCTGCATTTCCTCAGGTAAACGTATCCTGCATTTTTCAGCAGTGTGCTGCACAGTAGCAGCACAACTGTTTTGCAGCACATTGCCTGTTTTCCACGCCGGGCGCAGGCTTCAGCTTGGCCCCGATGACAGGGATGAATAAGTACGTGGTCGATTTCCCCTGCCTATAGTTTATCCTCCAACTTTCAGTTAGTGTTTGTAAATAGCTCCTTGCTATGCACAGAGGTGTCTCGGATTGCTGTTTCCTGCAACACGGTGCTTTAATTAAATAGAACTTCTGCCCTAGAGATACGAATAAAATCGTTTTTTAAATTAACCAGTCGAACCACACTGCAAAAAAAAAAAAAAAAAAAGACCTTGACATGCTAGTGCCTATGATTTAGGCTTACAAATTTCCCAGTGGCAGCAAGCAATCTCTCATCCCTGCTCTCAATCTACTACCCTTAGTAATTTGAGCGGTGGGGGAGGAGGGAATGACATCACTGGCGAAGGTTTAGGAATTTCCCCCAGTCTCCATGGTCAATAACATAGAGATTGGGGGATTCCTACAGTATTGGCCAGAAGTGACATCTCGTCCATTGACAATTTGCACACGCTCCATGCCACTCTAGGAATTTCCCCGATCTAGTGTAGAGACCATAGAGATTGGGAAGCTCCTAGAGCTTCACAGAGAAGTGACATCGTATGAATTGACCCTCAACCTGGAGGTGACATCACAGACTCCATGCACGAATAGTCAGCTTCCCCCTTCCCCCTTTGTGGTCCCGTTTCTTCTCTGATGATAAGTGGCAAAGAAAAAAGTATTTAAAGGAGAAAAGGGATATATCACTATGAGATAGCAGAAGCTGCATTGGATTAGATCTCCACCCACTTCTGGTTCGCAGCCCCATCCGTTGAAACCTGTGATCCAGAATGAATGAATGTTATTTGCGGTCAAAGACCAATAAATACACACTATATGTAGCAATCTTACAGCTTTTCAAATAAAATAGGATATAAAAACTTATCAACATTAAAATCAAATTACCTGAGCTCGATCCCGACAGTTTGCCGGCTCGAGGTTGACTCAGCCTTCCATCCTTCCGAGGTCGGTGAAATGAGCACCCAGCTTGCTCGGGGTAAAGGGAAGATGACTGGGGAAGGCACTGGCAAACCACCCTGTAAACAAAGTCTGCCTAGAAATCGTCGGGATGTGACATCACCCCATGGGTCAGGAATGACCCGGTGCTTGCACAGGGGACCTTTACCGTTTTAATTTAACTATTATCTCTTTCCTATATACAAAACATCCATCAGGTTTCTCCATTTTTGAAATCCCAATAGCTCAACTTCATCTGCATTTTTGCCTTTTAATTTACTACGTACTTTAATCTCCGCAATGCAAAATTTGGCAACCCGTCTTGTGGTCGAAGGGTTTTCGCCCGCCAGTACTTTCCCAAGTTTATATTTGTTGGAATAACCAGATAGATTTTCCAATAGTAGGGATAATATGGCTAGTCGAAGCTGATTATAAATGAGGCATTTAAAGAAAATACTCTCCCTAGTCTCGACTTCTCCGAGTTGGCATGGACAGATCCTCCTCGCAAGTGTGATCCAGGTGACCACATCTCAGAATTCTGTTTCTTAGGCAGTAATGCAGAGTCGGTATCACCTGTGTGCTTTCGGAACAAAAGTGTCCAGATTTCCTGTGGCAGTTCAAGAATAGAGATTTGTAAAAGCTGCACATAAAACCCACTCTTTTGGGGGGGGGGGTCCACCATAATCGCGAGTACGGCGAGGTGGCTGATAACAAAGCAAAGAAAGGACGGCGCTTTTTGCCCAAAGGTTTTAAAACCCAGCTTTTCCTTCCGCAGACCTCTTCCTTTCGGCCTCGGCATCTCGACGCCCGCCCTTTTTGCTTTCTGAAGCCGGCCCCGCTCTTTTGACGCTGGCTTTCCTTTTCCCAGTCCCCTTCCTATCGACATAGAGCCCCGTTGCACAGAGTGGTAAGCTGCAGTACTGCAGTCCAAGCTCTGCTCATGACCTGAGTTCGATCCTGACGGAAGTTGGTTTCAGGTAGCCGGCTCGAGGTTGACTCAGCCTTCCATCCTTCCGAGGTCGGTCAAATGAGGACCCAGCTTGCTGGGGGTAAAGGGAAGATGACTGGGGAAGGGACTGGCAAACCACCCCATAAACAAAGTCTGCCTAAAAAACGTCAGGATGTGATGTCACCCCATGGGTCAGGAATGACCCGGAGCTTGCACAGGGGACCTTTACCTTTCCTATCGACACTGCGTGCAACCTTACTTCTGTGATTTGGGGGTTATGTGTGTGTCATTCAGTAAACAAGGCCAGAGACTGGGAGAAGCGGCTACATAAATGCCTTTCTCTTACTCAGGCTTTTAAGCAAGAGTGGATCTTTGCGAGAAACAGTGACAAGATTAGCTCCACTCAGGAGAATTTATTGCAAACTCCCAGTATTGATTCCCTCCCCCCCCCTTGCCTCTTCTCTTCCCTCGCTCCCAATCTTCACTCGGTATACCTTCCCACGCATACGTTCAGGGCGATCTTACTCACTGTCATATGATCTCAGACTATGACTCACCTACTGGCTTCATCAAGGATGGCGAAGCGCACACAACCGGCCGATTGTACAAGGTTTCTGCTCTTCGCAGAAATCGCTCACAGACACACAGACAATCCCACCGCCGTGCTTTTCAGAACACAGACTGTCCATCCTGTTAAGAAAGAGATTAAATCTCAAGGGGAATGTTCAAGCTTGCGATTTGCAACAAACCAAAAATTATCTTCTGTTACTTAGATCAGGGGTGTCCAATCTTTTGGCTTCCCTGGGCCACATTGGAAGAATTGTCTTGGGCCACCCATAAAATACACTAATACTAACGATAGCTGATTCATAATTTTTAAAGTTAGTTTACGATTTTGTGTTGGGCCGCATTCATAGCCATCCTGGGCCGGATGCAGCCCGGGGGTCACAGTTTGGACAAGCCTGATTTGGATTTTAACACTGTAAATTATTTTTTGTGTTCCTTTTAAGCTGCATCCTTTTAAGCTGCAGAGTAGACAGGGAGATTTCAACTTAGGTGAAATAAAAGTTATGTCTTCTGTGTATTTTTCAGGGCTTTGTGTGTGCGATTAGTTTGCAATCATCCGTAACAGCAGTCGTTATAGATTCCGAAAGCTTGTTTGCAAGTTATATATGGTTCTCTGAGATGTGAGAGGATCCAGAAGCAGTGCTTCTCTTTAGAGGAGAGTTCTAGTCATAAGAACAGAAGAACAGAAGAAAAGCCTTGCTGGATCAGACCAAGGCCCATCAAGTCCAGCAGTCTGTTCACACAGTGGCCAACCAGGTGCTTCCAGGAAGCCCACAAACAGGACGACTGCAGCAGCATCCTGCCTGTGTTGCACAGCACCTAATACAAAAGGCATGCTCCTCTAATCCTGGAGATAATAGGTATGCGTCATGACTAGTATCCATCTTGACTAGTAGCCATGGATAGCCCTCTCCTCCATAAGAACATAAGAAAAGCCCTGCTGGATCAGACCAAGGCCCATCTAGTCCAGCAGTCTGTTCACACAGTGGCCAACCAGGTGCCTCTAGGAAGCCCACAAACAAGATGACTGCAGCAGCACCCTCCTGCCTGTGTTCCACAGCACCTACTATAATAGGCATGCTCCTCTGATCCTGGAGAGAATAGGTATGCATCATGACTAGTATCCATCTTGACTAATAGCCATGGATAGCCCCTGTCCTCCATAAGAACATAAGGAAAGCCCTGCTGGATCAGACCCAGGCCCATCAAGTCCAGCAGTCTGTTCACACAGCGGCCAACCAGGTGCCTCCAGGAAGCCCACAAACAAGGCGACTGCAGCAGCATTGTCCTGCCTGGGTTCCACAGTACCTAATATATTAGGCATGCTCCTCTGATACTAGAGATGCTAGTCCTGCCATCTTGGAGAAATCTTGTCTGCCCTTCTCCATGAGGAGAGGTTTCTCTCCTTTGCCGGGCTGTTTTGTGTGACTCCTTCCAGTCTGGCGAGAAGGCTCATGTGCAAAGGACACCTGTCTGCTGCCGCGTCTCAGGCTCACAATCCCTCAAGGTGATAAAAAAAATACATAAATGAGGGGATCTTTTATGCAAGTGTGTATTCTGATTGGACGGTTCTCCCTTTATTTGTTCCAGACCATTTTTAAACAGTTATGATTTCTCTCTCTCTCTCAATATTTATTCTAGTACATGGGCTGTATTGAAGTGTTGCAGTCAATGCGGTCTCTGGATTTTGGCACCAGGACCCAAGTCACAAGGTAAGTGGTGAGAGACTGAACGTGGTATTTTATCAGTTGCTGTAAAAATGTTTATCTTGCTCTGAAGGCCCAGATGCCTTCAAATTCTGCTGATTGATTCGTCCCGGCAGCCGTTCTCTAGATCCTTTTATGCTTTGACATCCTGTTTCAGGTTGGAATTGTGGCTTCTTGGCCTGTAGTCAAGCGTAAGGGTATACCACGTGTCTTTTACTAGGAGAATAAACCTTGGAAGTCCTTGAGCTTCTGCGCTCTTCCACCTCCCCCCCACAATTGTACATGGCTCCAATATTGATGATTCTCCCTTAAGTGGGAGAGAAAGCTGGCATATAAAAACCAACTCTTCTCCTTCTCCTAGGATTGCCAGGTCTCTCTTCGCCACCGGCGGGAGCAGTGCCTGAGGAAGACAGGGTTTGGGGAGGGGAGGGACTTCAAGGCCTTAGAGTCCCATTGCCAAAGCGGTCATTTTCTCCAGGTGAACTGATGTCTGTCGGCTAGAGATCAGTTGTAATAGCAGGAGATCTCCAGATAGTACCTGGAGGTTGGCTACCCTACCTTCGTCTGAAAATCAGTTGAGGCCCTTTGGATTTCCTGCCCTTTTCCATCAAGTTGTCACTCATAAAATTTGTTTTTTCTTTCTTTTTTAAATCATTACAATCCCTTGTAAGTCGGGAGGATTGGAGTCTATAGAGCATGTTTTGCTCAGGTGCTCCTTCTACGAGGAAGCTCGTTGTAAGCTAACCATTCCCCTGCCCAGCCAAATCACAGTCAGCTCAGATGAAGGGAGGATTAAGAGTCTCCTTTGGGAAGGGAAGGAGCCCCATGGCACAGAGTGGTAAGCTGCAGTCTAGCAGTCCAAGCTCTGCTCACGACCTGAGTTCGATCCCGACGGAAGTCGGTTTCAGGTCGCCGGCTCAAGGTTGACTCAGCCTCCCATCCTTCCGAGGTCGGTCAAATGAGGACCCAGCTTGCTGGGGGTAAAGGGAAGATGACTGGGGAAGGCACTGGCAAACCACCCCCTAAACAAAGTCTGCCTAGGAAACGTCGGGATGTGTCGTCACCCCATGGGTCAGGAATGACCCGGTGCTTGCACAGGGGACCTTTACCTGGGAAGGGAGTGCAAAACAGGTAGCCAAATTTTGTGCAATTGCATATAAAGTTAAACGCCTAATGTTGGGCAATTGCAATTAGATTAAATCATAATTTGGTCAATGTTAGTCTGCCATAAATTATTAGGAAATTTTAATTAGGAATGTTTAATTAGGAATGTTCCCGCTATAATTTTTTTACCTTTTGTAAAACGAAGCATGTGTTTTACTGGCTTATGCTGGTTCAATAAATCCGAATCTGAAATCATTACAATATAGCCCCAAATTTACATTGGTTGTTGCTGAGGTCAAACCGGCTGAGACAATGGGATCGGGAAGTCTTGAGTACCTTTTTTTTTCTAGAGCAGTATAACTTCCAGGCTTCGGCCCTGCGAGGAACGAAGAGCATGTAAGCTGGATATTACTTCACCAGTATATTGGCCACCAACGATCCTACGAATGAATGCCATAAAATGCCTCCATTCAGCAGGAAACAATAAAGAGCAGCTCATCGTTCCCCGAGGGCTTTTTAAAGCATGAGCTACGCTGTGCCCTGACGTCATGTCGAGAGGGTTTGCCACTTCCTCTGCTGAGTTCTGCAAAAACAGATCTTGGCTGGACTGCATTTTCAAGGCAGTGGATGTTAAACCTAACTTGAGGTTTCTTTATTCTCTGGACAATCATGGCTCTCTACTGCATTCCTTGCGCATTGTGGAGTTGAATCTTACTGCCTTTTCTCGTAGCTCAGAATGGGAAAGGATGGTACTAGCGTGGTGTAGTGGTTAAGAGCGGTGGTTTGGAGCGGTGGACTCTGATCTGGAGAGCCGGGTTTGATTTCCCCCACTCCTCCACTTGAGCGGCGGAGGCTAAGCTGGTGAACTGGATTTGTTTCCCCCACTCCCCTACGGATTCCGTGGTCTGCCAAAAAAACAAACCAGTGGGTTATAGATCAAATTAAGCCTGAACTGACCGTAGAAGCTAAAATGACTAAACTGAGGCTGTCGTTATTTTGGTCACGTCATGGGACGACAAGAGTCACTGGAAAAGACCGTCATGATAGGAAAAGTTGAGGGCAGCAGGAAAAGAGGCAGACCCAACAAGAGATGGATGGACTCAATAAAGGAAGCCACGGCCTTCAATTTGCAGGATCTGAGCAAGGCTGTCAAAGATAGGACATTTTGGAGGTCTTTCATTCATAGGGTCGCCATGAGTCGGAAGCGACTTGACGGCACTTAACACACACACACACACACTCCTCCATATGAAGCCAGATGGGTGACCTTGGGCTAGTCACACTCTCTCAGCCTCACCTACCTCACAGGGTGTCTGTTGTGGGGAGGGGAAGGGAAGGTGATTGTAAGCTGGTTTGATTCTGCCTGAAGTGGTGGAGAAAGCCAGCATATTAAAACCAACTCCTCCTCCTCTTCTTCCCCTTCTTTTCCCCCTTCTTTTCCCCCTTCTTCTTCCCCCTCTTCTCCTTCTCCTTCTCCTTCTCCTTCTCCTTCTCCTTCTCCTTCTCCTTCTCCTTCTCCTTCTCCTTCTCCTTCTCCTCCTCCTCCTCCTCCTCCTCCTCCTCCCCCCTCTCTCCTTCTTCCCCTTCTTCTTCCCCTCCCCTCCCCAGGTAAAAGTGGTCATGCTCTGGAATGGATGATTCTGAGAGCTGAAGCATCTTGACACTTCTGTGATGAATTGTGTGGATTTAATGTCTGAATAAGAATACTGATTAAGGATGGGGGAGCACATGTTTCCTTTCTGTGTTTTAGACCCCATGTAATTATTTGCCAAGGGTGCTTCTGTCTCTGGTTATCATGATGTAGGGAAATTACCACGGCAAATGCTCTTAGACCTGACCTGGATAGCCCTAGTATAGCCTGATCTCTTCAGATCTCAGAAGCTAAGCAGGGTCAGCCCTGGCTTGTATTTAGATGGGAGACCTCCAAGGAATACCAGGGTCATGACATGGAGGCAGGCAATGGCAGACCACCTCTGAAGGTCTCTTGCCTTGAAAACCTACAAGATCACATTAACACATATGAACACATGAAGCTGCCTTCTACTGAATTAGACCCTTGGTCCATTGAAGTCAGTATTGTCTACTCAGACCAGCAGCAGCTCTCCAGGGTCGCAGGTGGAGTTCTTTCACATCACCTTCTTGCCTTGTCTCTTTAACTGGAGATGCCGGGGATTGAACCTGGGACCTTCTGCATGCCAAGCAGATGCTCTAACACTGAGCCACAGCCCCTCCCCACGTCGCCATAAGTTAGCTGTGACCTGACGGCAAAAGAAAAATTGTGCTTAAATACTGGTTGTTGTTGTTTTTTCTCAATTGCATCTTGAATATTTCAAAAAGTAGGCCTTTGAATCTTTCCTATGAATCTCACCACCCAGTAGGGTTGCCAGCCTCCTGGAGTTCTCCCGGAATTACAGATGATCTCCAGATCTCCAGCTGATCCGTTCCCTTGGAGACAGTGGCTGCTGTGGAGGGTGAACCCCTGTGGCACTGTGCCTTCTGAGGTCCCTCTCTTCTCCAAACGCTGCCTTCCCTGAGCTGCACCACCCAATCTCCTGGAATTTCCCAACCATCTACCCAAATAGAAGAAGAAGAGGAGTTGGTTTTTATATGCCGACTTCCTCTACCACTTAAGGAAGAATCAAACCAGCTTACAATCACCTTCCCTTCCCCTCCCCACAACAGACACCCTTGCAAGAGAGGTGGGGCAGAGAGAGCTGTGACTAACCCAAGGTCACCCAACTGGCTTCATGTGCAGGAGTGGGGAAACAAACCCCAGTTCACCAGATTAGCCTCCACCCCTCATGTGGAGGAGCGGGGGATCGAACCCGGTCCTCCAGACCAGAGTCCACCTCTCCAAACCACCTCTCTTAACCACTACACTGCGCTGGCACAACACCCTCTCTCTCTCTGAACATCAGGAATGAAGAGTCTCAAGATGAATTTGTTTTTGCATTTCCTCTGCCTTTCTACAGGCAAAAAAGGGGGCATAGTTCAGGACGTATCTTCGGTTTTTAAAAGATGGAAAGAGAACAGGGGGTGGGTGGAAAAAGCGATTTGAAAGGATGTTCTATTTCCATGATCAATAAAGGAGATGCTGAAATGGGTTTAATATGATGCCTGGCTATTTAGGGAGACATTTTGCATTGCAACAGAACCTGAAGGCAGTGCCTTTAAAAATGAATTGTTAAAAGCTTAAGTCATTAAAGTTTCCATTCGCCGCGCTTTAATGCACCCTTAATGCACGATTCAGCCTTGAAGTCGGAAGTTTTTTGCTACTGCGATTAATTTATGCATACCGTTAAGCTGTGGAAGAAGATGATATAACCACCGCTTAAATTAACATTTCACAGTTGGGTTTTGTTTTTCTTTCCGTGCGTCGTTGGAAGCACAACGTCACCCGGTTGTGTAAAGCCAAAAGAGGAAGTCGAAGGTTGAAATTCAGTGGCCGTTCGCGCAATAAAACAGATCTCATATGCCACGTTATAGGCAGTGCAGCAGACTGATAGCAACCCCGTGGGACAGGGGTGGGGAATGTCAGGCCCGGGGGCCGTTTAAGGCCCGTGGAATCATTTGGTCTGGCCCTTTGTGGGTCCTGGCAGATCTCTAGCTCAGAAGGATCTAAGACTGGCGATCCGCTCCCCATCCCGCGGACAGGCTCCACTCAAGGCGGATGGGAGTTTCTTTTGACGAGAAAAGGAACATTTTCCCCCCCTTGCAGAAGAGTCATTAGCTATGGAGCTGCTAGGACCGCCCAAGAAACTGTGTTAACCCTTTCCCACCCGGGCCGTGGAGAATTGTGGCAACAATGGTTAAAGGGGGCAGGGCCAGAATGCACGGCCCGTGAATGATGTTATAAATATCCAAATGGCCCTTGGCAGAAAAAAGGTTCCCCACCTCTGCCGTAGGATTTCCAAGAAAAGAGACGAACGGGTGGTTTGCCGTCGCCCGGTCTCCCATCCAAGTACTAAGCAGGGCCAACCCTGCTTAGCTTCCGAGATGTGTCTCACATGCTGCTGGAGTGTCCCCGTTTCAAACTCCAACGTGACCAACAGATTACTCCTATTTTAACATAACTACCTGCCACCATAATAGGTGATAAAATAGTCCCCTTTTTGTTGGTGGATGACGCTGGCAGGGGCCAAATATCTTTCCCCCATATTTTCCTTAAAGCAATAGGAAAAAAAAAACTCCCCATTAACTGCTCAAGACCAGTGGGTCACGGAAGCTCAGTGGTAGAGCATCTGCTCGGCGTGCAGAAGGTCCCAGGTTCAATCCCTGGCACCTCCAGTTTAAGCGACTAGGCAAGTAGGTAATGTGAAAGACCCCTGCCTGAGACCCTGGAGAGCCGCTGCCAGTCTGAGCAGACAATACTAACTTTGATGGACCAAGGGTCTGCTTCAGTAGAAGGCAGCTCCATGTGTTCATGTGAGCTAGGAAGGAGAGGAAAGAGCCAACATGGTATAGTGGTTAAGAGCGGTGGTTTGGAGCGGTGGACTCTGATCTGGAGAACCGGGTTTGATTCCCCACTCCTCTACATGAGTGGCGGACGCTAATCCGGTGATCCAGGTTGGTTTCCCCACTCCTACACATGAAGCTAGCTGGGTGACCTTGGGCTAGTCACAGTTCTATTAAGAGCTCTCTCAGCCCCACCTACGTCACTGGGTGTCTGTTGTGGGGAGGGGAAGGGAAGGTGACTGTAAGCCGGTTTGATTCTCCCTTAAGCGGTAGAGAAAGTCAGCCTATAAAAACCAACTCTTCTTCTTCCGAGATGTGACGAGATCAGTCTAGCCTGGGCCGTTCAGGGCAATTGCTGGGGTATATTTGTGACTGTGGATAACAAACAAGTCCCCCCACCTACTGCATCTTTAAGCAAAGCACCATGCACTTTTAAACCAGCTGTTGCTGAGAACATCAACGCAGCTTGCAGAGTTAGGACCTTCTGCAAAATGTCATTGCGTGTGCATGTGAAGGAACCGGGCAGTGATCCTTGGTCCAGAACGTTACAAGCACGTCCCTGTTTTCAGCCATGAAATGTTGGGGAGTTTGTGAAGGCTGCGTTTAACTGTTCAACTTAAAAATGGCTCAGCGAAAGAGCTTCAGGGCGGGGGGTGAGGGTGCCCTTGGAAATGCGCTGACCCGAATAAGGCAGACTTTGTCCTGATGATTCAGCCTTCTCCCTTGCAGGATACAATCCCTTTCTGTTCTGCGGGTGAAGGCCTGGCCTCGCGGGCTTAAAAGCCCTGTCGTCCGCAGCATTTTTATTCATTCATATCAGCCCAACCATGTCCTTCCCCGCCGTCTCGTTGTTCGGAAACAATCGACAAAGTGGACCAATGTTGTGGCGGGCTTGCCTCTCTCCTCTTCCACAAAGTCCTTCTCTAGACGGAGCGCAGTCCTTAGAGGGTTGGGCAAGTTCTCATGAACCCATGAAGCTGCCTGATACTGAACCAGACCCTGGGTCCATCAAAGTCAGTATTGTCTACTCAGACCGGCAGCGGCTCTCCAGGGTCTCAGGCAGAGAGGTCTTTCCCATCACCTCCTTGCCTAGTCCCTTTAACTAGAGATGCCGGGGATTGAATTTGGGACCTTCTGCATGCCAAGCAGACGCTTTACCACTGAGCCACAGTTAAAATAGCCCCATGGTTCCCAAAGTCTCAAGCAGAAGAACCAACCAAGATTTGCATCTAAAAACGGGCTTTTGTAACCTGCATATATTATGTACATGAATCGCCATTGCATATTTTAGTTTTATTTGCATAATTTATTCTGTTTCAGAGAGCTGTGACTAGCCCAAGGCCACCCAGCTGGCTTTGTGTGTAGGAGTGGGAAAACAAATCCAGTTCCCCAGATTAGCCTCCGCCGCTCATGTGGAGGAGCGGGGAATCAAACCTGGTTCTCCAGATCAGAGTCCACCGCTCCAAACCACCACTCTTAACCACTACACCACACTGGCTCTCTCATTAGAGACCACCGCTCATGTGAAGGAGCGGGCAATCGAACCTGGTTCTCCAGATTAGAGTCTGCCGCTCATGTGGAAGAGGTGGGAATCAAACCTGGTTCTCCAGATTAGAGTCCGCTGCTCATGTGGAGGAGCGGGGAATCAACCCCGGTTCTCCAGATTAGAGTCCACCGCTCATGTGGAAGAGCAGGGAATCAAACTTGGTTCTCCAGATTAGAGTCCACCGCTCTTAACCACTATACCACCAAAGAATACCAGGGTCGCTATGCAGAAACAGGCAATGGAAAACTACCTCTGAACGTCTCTTGTTTTGAAGAGGTCCTATAATTCAGGGATCTAGAAGAAGAAGTTGGAGAAACTCAAAGCCAAACTTCTAAGAGGCTGACACGGCAGGTCCAAAGTACTTTTTTAAGCTAGAATTTTCTTCTTTAAATCAAGCCTTGTAGTGGAAGCAAAAACACTGTGCAGGAGAGAGAACTTGAAATTCAGCTTTGAACTCCCTTCCCGTAAGCAATCAGAGAAAGAGGCCTTGCCTGTATCCTAGTCGCTTAAATTGGCGTTTAGAAGCATGTAAAAACTTTTATCCGGCTTGTACAGGCGCCCGATAGTGAATGAAGCAGAGCAGCTTGTTATGTAGGCAAAAAAGCACCGAGAGAAGCTGAACGAAAGGGTGCGGGGGGGAGGAAAGTCGGGGCAAAATGAAATTTGGCAAGAAATGAATACTGAGCTCCTTCATCCAAGACCCTTGGGAGGGCGAGCGGGGGAGAATGAATAAGTCAAAAGCAAACTGATAACAAGGGATCTCATTCTTGCAGGCAGAAAAATAGCACCATACCAGCGGATTTTCTCTCCTAAGGGGAGGTCAAAGTTTGTTACCAAGCGGTCTCGGCCTCTTTTATTGCCCACCTTGTCACACAGTTTAAAACACCCCCATGGTAATGTTTTTAACTACTTGGGACACTGTTTTTCCCCATCATTTTTTGTGCATCAATAGGCTTTTAATTTGCAGCATAAAATATATATATTTAACTAGAAGAATATGCAAAGATGGCCAAGCTGATGAACATTAACAAAAGACCCAGAGAAGACTTCTTAAAGAACTGGAAATTGTATTTTGAATATACTTCTAAGTGAAATAGACATTAAAAACGAACACGGAATATTATAAAAGAGGTGGCTTTAGTCCAGTAACTAAATATAGCTTAGTAATAATTATATAAAATTTTGATATAGAGGCAAGTTTATTTTATTTCATTATAACATGCTTAATAACATTAAGTATATTTAGTAAAGGGATTTACAGCTCTTATTGCAAGCTTTATTGTAAGGCTTATGATGTATAACAGGAAAAATAGTATGATATTTCATCGTTAAGGATTAAGTTCCTATATCTCCAATTATTTCTTCAAATAGAAGCCTAATTTTTACGGAATAATAGAAGTTAGATTGGTTGTAGACTTACTTCAGATATTCATAGATAAATGTCTTGTCTAAGATGCGTATCAGGATACTATTAAGTAGGTACGTTGTGTGTTGTGTATTGTATGTTTTGTGTTGTTGAAAAAGTAAATAGAATATATATATATTATAGGAGCAGAAGGAAAAAAATAGCTATCCATTTAGTACCTATGACTGTGAACATGGTAAGGTACTTAAAGGAGGATATAGTGAAACAAGAGCATTCCTTCATATAATAATCCTATGGAATTCACTGCTGCAAGATGGTGTGATGACCTGTAGACTAGACGGCTTTTAAAAAAGGGGGGGATTAGACACATTCATGGGGGAGGAGACACATCACAGGTTGTCTGCCATAATGGCCAAATAGAACCTCCATGATTAGAGGCAGTATGCCCCTCAGTACCAGTTGCTGAAGGGAATGTGGGCTTCCTGGAGGCATTGGATCGGCCACTGTGGGAAAGAAGGCATTGTATTTGATGGGCTTTTTTGGGCTCGATCTTGTTAAGATTGCATTCCCACATTCAAATGGGAGGAAGCATCATTGGTCACATACTTCTGATTATGCAGCACAACCCTGTTCCTGTTTTCCCTAAGTAAAATGGGGCTTGGGACTTGAGTAATCCCTGCCTAGGATTTCCCTTGATAGGATGGTAGTGGTTAGCCCCTTATAAGAACATAAGAAAAGCCCTGCTGGATCAGACCAAGGCCCATCAAGTCCATCAGTCTGTTCACATAGCGGCCAACCAGGTGCCTCGAGGAAGCCCCCAAACAAGACGACTGCAGCAGCATTTATCCTGCCTGTGTCCCACAGCACCTAATATATTCGTCATTCTCCTCTGATCCTGGAGAGAATAGGTCTGCATCATTAACTAGTAGCCATGAATACTCCTCTCTTCCATGAACATGTCCACTCCCCTCTTCAAGCCTTCCAAGTTGGCAGCCACCACCACATCCTGGGGCAGGGAGTTCCACAGTTTAGCTATGCATTGTGCAAAGAAATACTTCCTTTTATCAGTTTCGACTCTCTCGCCCTCCAGCTTCAGAAGATGACCCCGGGTTCTAGTACTATGAAAGAGGGAGAAAAGCTTCTCCCTGTCCACTCTCTCCATACCATACATAACTTTATAGACCTCTATCATGTCTCCCCTTAGCCGCCTTCTTTCCAAGCTAAACAGCCCTAAGTGTTTTAACTGCTCCTCATAGGGAGCGGTTAATGCTCTTTAAGATGTGTCTTCTGTTTTCCAATAGTTGCTGTTGTTTCCCTGTGTATTTTATAATGGTTGCTGCGTCATCCGTAACACTGTTTAAAAAGTTGTTTAAAGGGTCATAAAGGGAGAGGATATGTATGCCTTAAACACATTCCAAGAATGAGGCATTTCCACATTCATACACTGACGGTTAGGAAGCACAGCGTCGGTGACCTTTGGCAAAGTTAACTTCGCCTTTTTGTTCCCTGAACTACTTTGATGAGGATAATTAAATGCTGCATTGCGTGCCAAAATAAAGACTTTGACTGATCTGATATCAGAAGTTTCTTTGTTGAATTGTGGGGGTAAAATGCAGCGTGTCATTTGGCTGTATGGCGCATAATTTGCCTGTCTTTGATGCAGGCGATTAAATGCTGCCTGGACGTTATTAACCGTCTGCTCTTTTCCCCATCTGTGCACAGAGAGGATCTTTAAAAGAGAGGAAGAGGTACATTTAGATGTGGGTGGAAAGGAAATCTTATTAGTTTTATTTTTTAATGTTCTAGTCTCCCCCGGCCCCCCGGTAAGTGCTTAAGGCAACTTAACAATTAGTCCACACTTCTATACTCTCAACAGTTCTTCAAAGGGAAAATCCAGTGTGAAATTGCAGCATTAGAATTCATTAGCAAATTCATGACTGTTGGGAATTAGTCTACGAGTTTTGTCTCTGCCAGGATTACAAAAAGAGTTAAATGTTTGTGTTTAGTTTACATTGACTCAGGAGAATGGTGCTAGCCACTTGGCAAATGTTGATTGGTCAGATCAAGAGCAATTGGTTTGTTTTTGCTGGTCAGTGACCGTATTAATGAATTATTATTATTATTATTATTATTATTATTAGTCATGTGATGTCCTAGAAGCTTCAGTTGAACTGCCGTTTTGGTTAAGAAGAGACTTACTTCTTTTCACTTCTTCTTCCTCTAGTACACTGGTTCCCAACCGGGGGTCTGTGGACCCCCAGGGGTCCGCGAGAACTAAATTAAGGTCCGCGAAACAAAGTTATAAACCCATAATAAATTAATATTTTCAATTAAAAGTTCTCTATTATAAAATATATATATTCAAATATTATTCTAAGTTTAATGTTTAACTAACAGTTATGATTAAAGTTTATTTTCAAATTCTCAGAATTTTTATTTTGAACCTTGGGGCCCTGCACCGAACAAAAAAGTCCTAGTGGTCCCTGATCAAAAAAAGGTTGGGAACCACTGCTCTAGTAGATAATGTTAACTATATTCTTTACTGTTCTTTAAGCCATAGAGCCTGTTAGCCACATGCTGACAAGAGTTTAGGAAATGAATTGTCAACATGAGTTATTAATTTATATTCCAAGTTTATCCTCTTTTGATGTAGTAAACCTCTATCTTTACTGAAAGAAAGCAATGTGTCTTGCACTTCTTTGTGTGTGTGTGTGTCTAATTTATGACCCACAAGATCATGATTTATCGCAGTCTATCTCAACAATGACAGTGTCCACCCTTGCCAGGGCTTAATAGGGACCTGGGATTCCTAACTCGCAATAACTTCTGATATCTTGCACATCCACCCCCGCAGATGTTAATTACTTCCGTTTTACCTCTGTAACTTCCTACGGTGTCTGCTTATCTTGTCCTGTCTTGCATTATATTTTACATCTTTGCCAACCTCACAACAGCTGGTAGTGTCTCCTGTTGATGTCTGCATTGCATTGGATCTTGTTTTTGGACCACTTCCTTTTTTTAACCATTCTTTGCACCTTTTGGTTGTGTATATAAACTGGCCTGATGGATTTACACACCAGGGGACACATGAACACATGAAGCTGCCTTATACTGAATCAGACCCTTGGTCCAGCAAAGTCAGCATTGTCTGCTCAGACCGGCAGCGGCTCTCCAGGGTCTCAGGCAGAGAATGGTCTTTCACATCACCTACTTGCCTAGTCCCTTTAACTGGAGATGCCAGGGGTTGAACATGGGACCGTATGCATGCCAAGGTGATACTCCATTACTGAGCCACAGCCCCACTCCAATCTCCTGGCATCTTGCTCTTTTTATTTTTTTAACACTTCTAGGGATTATTTTTTTTGTTTTTTTAAAATTGATTTACCTTTAAACCTAATGGTTCCCACAAGTTGGTTGAAAAATAAATCCTACCCCAAGGTGGGTCCCCCTTTGTTAATTCTATGTTGTTGTTGCATGGAGGGTTATGTTCTGAATTAGAGAATAAGAATTGATTCAGAATAAGTGTGTTATGAATTCCAACACTTTACAGTAAATGGTTCCACTTCTGGCATGTATGTGAGTATGTTTCACATCACCTACGTGCCTAGTCCCTTTAACTGAAGATGCTAGGGATTGAACCTGGGACCTTCTGCATGCCAAGCAGATGCTCTGCCACTGAGCCACCGCCCTAATACTGCCCTGCCTCTGCAGGAAGGAATATGAAATGAAATTCATCCCAGCTGGGAAATATTTTGGAAGGAAGGAAATACAACCAGGCTTCCACTGAGGTTAACCTTGGCTGGCCTTTGGATAATGTTTACCAAAATGACATGAAGGAGAGGATCTGAAATAAATTAATATTATGTACAACCGGCAGCTCAATCCTTTAAAAATGTCTGGAATAGGTGCTTGTTGTAGTGTGGTGCAGTGGTTTGGAGCAGTGGACTCTGATCTGGAGAACCGGGTTTGATTTCCCACTCCTCCACATGAGTGGCGGAGGCTAATCTGGTGAACTGGATTTGTTTCCCCACTCCTACACATGAAGCTAGCTGGGTGCCCTTGGGCTAGTCCCACTCTCTCAGCCCCACCTCCCTCACAAGGTGTCTGTTGTGGGGAGGGGAAGGGAAGGTTTGAGTCTACCTTAAGTGGCAGAGAAAGTCATATAAAAACCAACTCCTCTTCTTCTTACTTCAGGAACAGGGTAGTGTTATGTCTCTCTTCCCTAAAGACTGGAGGGTCAGACTTCTCGAGCAGGAAGGCAGAATTCTACCACTGCACCCAACACCCATTACTCTCCTGTAGGCTCCTGGCAAAGATGGCAGAACATGCCATCCGGTAGTGCCAGCATCCATGGCACCTCCCAAGTCTTTTAAATGTATTGCTATCGTTTAGCTTGGGTACCCAGTGCTCTTGTTCTGTTGTCTAGGTGCTCAACTGAGCTCAGAACCGTATTGAAGCAAAGTCTGACTTGCCCAGGGAGCTCTCCTTGGTCCTGTAGAAATCAGTCCCGTCCCCCAATTTGGCTCTGTGTGTGTTGTGCTGTCAAGTTGCTTCCGACTCATGGCGACCCTATGAATCAGTGTCCCCTAAAATCTTTGACAGCCTTGCTTAGATCTTGCAAATTGAGGGCTGTGGCTTCCTTTATTGACTGGTTGTTAAGAGCAGTGGTTTGGAGCGGTGGAATCTGATCCGGAGAACCGGGTTTGATTCCGCACTCCTCCACATAAGCAGCGGAGGCTAATCTGGTGAACCAGGTTGGTTTCCCCATTCCTACACACGAAGCCAGTTGGGTGACCTTGGGCTAGTCACAGCTCTGTTACAGCTCTCTCGGCCCCACCTACCTCACAGGGTGTCTGTTGTGGGGAGGGGAAGGGAAGGTGATTGTAAGCCGGTTTGAGTCTCCCTTAAGTGGTAGAGAAAGTCGGCATATAAAAACCAAATCTTCTCCTTCTCCTCCTCCTCCTTCTCCTTCTCCTCCTTCCCCTTCCCCTTCTTTTGATATCTGTTCTTTTTTTCTTTTTTAAAGAGAAGCGATAAGTCGGCTGTGTGAAGCGATGCCAGGAACACATGGGGCCGTCAAAAAGCGGAAGGTAAATATTAACTCACTTCGTGGCTCTGCGTTTTCCTTTGCATATGGCTCACTTCTGCCTTGAAGAGTGTTAACTACTGGGGCAGTTTCCTTTGGAGATGATCTGTCCATTGATTGATCTATCAACTCTGTCTATCGATCAGTGGGCTATGAACAGGCATTCTCTTGTCTTTGCAGCCTCCGGCTAAATTTCTGTCTCCAGTGCTTGGTAAAAGTAACCTTCAGTTCTCTGGCATTAATGTAAAACTGACCATCTCAACAAGCAGCCTGACTCTAATGAACGTTGAAACCCAACAGGTAGGTTGACTTGTTTTTTTTTTATTTTAAAGAATACCTTTTATACCTGTGTCATTTTTACTGTCGTTCAGACAGTACCAGTTGATCTGCTGAAGATGAAAGCCAACTCTAAATCATTCAGTTTCCTAAGGTATGATTTGGGGAATACCTCAGCAATGCCTAGTGGACTTTTAATATGGAATTTGCTTCTGAGTTAGCTATGGCTCATGGCAATATTAAAGGTAAAGGTAAAGGTCCCCTGTGCAAGCACCGGGTCATTCCTGACCCATGGGGTGATGTCACATCCCGATGTTTCCTAGGCAGACTTTTGTTTATGGGTGGTTTGCCAGTGCCTTCCCCAGTCGTCTCCCCTTTACCCCCAGCAAGCTGGGTGCTCATTTTGCCGACCTCGGAAGGATGGAAGGCTGAGTCAACCTTGAGCCGGCTTCCTGAAACCAACTTCCGTCGGGATCGAACCCAGGTCGTGAGCAGAGTTTGGACTGCAGTATTGCAGCTTACCACTCTGCGTCACGGGGCTCCTACTGTACCCTAAAATGCCCTTCAAAATCCCCTCTTCCCCAGGAATAGGATTGGGAGAGGGCTTTTTGGGGAGCTGCAAGAGGGGGGAAGGACTAGCTATATTTGACATCAAAGCTGGAACTTTGTTATAATCCCCGAAGTGGTAATTTCTACACAATGTAGCATATGGGCATAATATTTTATTTTCTTTACCAATTTTCAGATCATTGCAAATCATCACATGCAGTCCATTTCTTTCGCCTCTGGGGGAGATCCTGTAAGTACATAAAGAACGTGTTCTGTCTAAACACCAAATTGTCTTGCTTCACCGATGACCCCGTTTCCAAGTTAGCTTGCTCGCTGTAGTCCTGATGGCCCCTGAATGAAGGAGCATGCTGGTAGAGAGCCCATGAACGCATGAAACTTCCTCATACTGAATCAGATCCTTGGTCCATCCAAGTCAGCATTGTCTGCTCAGACCGGCAGTGGCTCTCCAGGGTCTCAGGAAGAGGTCTTTCGCATCACCTGCTTGCCTGGTCCCTTTAACTGGAGATGCTGGGGATTGAACCTGGGACCTTCTGCATGCCAAGCAGATGCTCTGCCACTGAGCCACAGTATGTGCAAGTTGCTCGGTTCAGTCCCTGGCATCTTCAGTCAAAAAGCTCTCCAACAGAACTCACAAAATGGCCTTATATTGAATCAGACCACTAGTCCATCAAGATCAGTATTGCCTGTTCAGACTTGCAGCAGTATTCCAGGGTCTTAGGCAGAGATCTGGCATATCACCTACTACCTGGTCCTTTAAAAAAAAACTGGATACACCAGGGATGATGCCCAGGATCTTCTGCATGCCAAATAGATTCTCTACCACAGCCTCTCCTCTATGGCTGGGAAGATCTTCAAGAAGAAGAAGAAAAAGAAAAAGAAGAGTTGGTTTTTAAATGCCAACTTCCTCTACCACTTAAGGGGTACTCAAACTGGCTTACAATCACCTTCCCTCCCCCTCCCCACAACAGACACCCTGTGAGGTAGGTGGGGCTGAGAGAGCTCTAACAGAGCTGTGACTAGCCCAAGGTCACTCAGCTGGTTTCATGTGTAGGAGTGGGGAAACCAATCCAGTTCACCAGATTAGCCTCCGCCGCTCATGTGGAGGAGTGGGGGAATCGAACCCGGTTCTCCAGATCAGAGTCCGCTGCTCCAAACCACCGCTCTTAACCACTACACCATGCTGGTGTAGATCTGCCAGTTGCAACAGAAAGGATGCCTTAGCTCGGTCTGACTCAGCGTAAGCAGCAGTTTGTCAGTGGAAGTAAACTCATTCATCTTTAGTTCTGCCTAGTTGTTATATGGCCGCCATAGTAGCCGACTCGCCCGTGAGTACTGTAGCTATAATTCTGTTCTAATAAAGAGAGCTGAAATTAAGTAGGGTGAAGGGATCATCCCTATATTGCATCACTGTTGGCCTATATAGTACATGAGCAGTAAAAATACCAAGGACCTAACGTGTTCTAGTATACAGTAAATCGTATTTGACAAAGGCTTGTTTAACCTTTCTAGAATGCAGAATGCTTTTTTTATTTATTGCACTCGTACAAGGCAGTTCACCGAGCCCCGCTGCTATGCAACACTCTTCCGTATGGCTTGCGTGGGAGCGCAGCGCGAGCCATCTGGATATTAATCGTGCCCCCCACCTGTGCTTTGGATAGGGGAGGCCTTTGTGAGAGCACTAAAAACACAGGGATGAGAGGGCTTGTGTTCAAAATGTCCCCAGCATTTCCTCACTTACCCTCCTTCCTGTTTTTTTTATGTGCGTATATAATTGTTGCTTGCTGAGAGCCAGCGTGGTGTAGTGGTTAAGTGTGGTGGTTTGGAGCGGTGGAGTCTGATCTGGAGAACCGGGTTCGATTCCCCACTCCTCCACATGAGCGGCGGAGGCTAATCTGGTGAACTGGGTTGGTTTCCCCACTCCTACACATGAAGCCAGCTGGAGGCCTTGGGCAAGTTACAGCTCTGTTAGAGCTCTCTCAGCCCCACCTACCTCACAGGGTGTCTGTTGTGGGGAGGGAAAGGGACGGTGATTGTAAGCCAGTTTGAGTCTCCCTTAAGTGGTAGAGAAAGCCGGCATGGAAAAACCAACTCTTCTTCTTGTTGTTTTAAAATTGTTTCTAATAATATGTATTTTAAAGTTTGCTTTGATGGTTTTCATTGTATGCCTCCTTGGGGACCTTTTGTTGAGTGGAAACGTTGCATAACAATTTTTAAATAAATAAATAAATGCTGCGTTTCTTTCGTTTGGAGGTGCCTGAATATCCATTAAGGACCTTTTTTACTTAACCTTCCTAGAATGCAAAATATTTTATTTGTTGCATTTATGTATTCATTGCATTAAAGACATGGTCCTCATGGTGCTTGTTATTATCGTGCTAGCTGTTACTTACGGTGCCATCCTAGACAGAATTACGCTCTTCTAAGCGTTCAGTTTGCTTATTAATTAAAATATTTAGGCCCCACCTTTCTTGTTCATTCAATGGACTTTGAAAGGTGTAACTGTGCATAGGATAGCTAGAGTCAAGTCCAGTAGCACCTTAAAGATCAGTAAGATTTGGGGGGGGGGTATAAGCTTTGGCTCACAAAAGCTTATTGATTCGGTTGCTTACTTTATTTATACCCTGCCTTTCTCCAGCATGGCGTAGTAGTTAAGAGCGCTGGACTCTAATCCAGTGAACCGGGTTTGAATTCCCCACTCCTCCACATGAATGGCGGAGGCTAATCTGGTGAACCGGGTTGGTTTCCCCACTCCTCCACATGAAGCCAGCTGGGTGACCTTGGGCTAGTCACAGCTCTCTTCAAGCTCTCTCAGCCCCACCTACCTCACAGGGTGTCTGCTGTGGGAAGGGGAAGGGAAGGGGATTGTAAGCCGTTTTGATTCTTCCTTAAGTGGTAGAGAAAGTCGGCATATAAAAACCAACTCTTCTTCTTCCCCGATGGGGACCCAAAGTGGCTCACATTGTTCTCTCTTCCATTTTATTCCCACAACATCCCTGCCAGGTAGGCTAGGCCCAAGGTCACCCAGTGAGCTTCCGTGGCAGAAGTTGGGGATTGGAACCTTGGTCTCCCAGATTCTAGTTTGACACTGTAACCATTATGCCACACTGCCTGTCCTGAAAATCTTGTTGGACTCTAAGGGGCTACTGGACTAGACTCTTGCTCTTCTATTGCAGACGGACATGGCTACCCTCTGAAACTATCTGCGTAGGGGTGGCCCTGTTTGCTTTTCTGGAAAGGGGGAGGGGAGTCTGCTGTAAAATCGATGGATAATTTTTTTGTGGGTTTTGTGTGTGGTAGGATACAACAGACTACGTCGCCTATGTTGCAAAAGATCCCGTTAATCAAAGAGGTAGGTACAATCGCTTCCAAGAATGCGTATATATAATAATCCCCATACTTGCCTCTTGATGCTCTTTAGTTGTGCGTGGGCCAATTCACTGTGGTCCTTTATGCATGGGTACTTTCACTCACGTTCGCCCCTGGACTGACTCAATTGTTCCTTAGAGTTATGCATGAGTTTTCCGTCCACTGAGGATGACCTCGTGCCCGGCCCCCGCAAATCCCAGGTCTTCCTATTCCTGTTATAACCCAATTCTTCGATCTCCCCTGAGATCAGCCTGGGTGAATTCACCATGCGTAAGCCATACCATGGGACAGGGGAGCTGGAGGGGTGACATTTTTCTCTCAGTAAGCACAATAGCCAATTACAAAGCAGCCTTTCAAGGGGCAGGGGCTCAAATGCTTCCTGCTTTTTGTCTCCCACACGGAGTTCTGTTTTCTGTGCAGACATTGTCACATAAAAATGGGTTTTAAAACGACACTTGGGTTTCCCCCTACCCCCACCCCCCACCCCATTCCTTTTAAATACCTCAGTTGGTTTTTTAAAACGGCACTAGGGTTTCCGCTGGGGGAAAAGGGGAACTGGACGTTTTTCTCACAGTAAGCACTACAGCCAATTACAAAGCAGTGTTTCAAGGGGCGGGGACTCAAGTGCTTCCTGATTTGAGCTTGGTGACTTTGCTGGTGCATAGCGATTTTTGCATTTGCAACAGAAAAGTGTGGGTCGAGCGAGCATCGAACCCCAGGTAAAACTCCCATGCATAAATGAGCTATATCTCTGCTTAAAGGTTGAGGCAAGACTAATGCCCGCTTTCTTTTGTTTCTCACCCCCCCCCCTCTTTTTAGCGTGCCATATATTGGAATGTCCCAGCGGGGTAGCCCAGGAAGTCATCAATACCATAGGGCAAGCCTTTGAACTCCGGTTCAAGCAGTACTTGAAGAATCCGTCTACCTTGATTGCTTCCAATGAAAGGTCAGCATGAGGTTTCCAAGCAATGCAAATACTGCTTCCGTACCATTTGCTTGCTATTCGCAAAATCCCGACAATGTCCCTTTTCCTTAGCCGTTGCCCCATGTCTGTCCACTTGGTACTTGAGTTGAGGACGTTCCTGTTTTTCTCAGGCATTTGCAGGCTCATAAATTGGGGAGGTGGGGCTGCATCACATGAAGCTGCCTTCTACTGAAGCAGACCCTTGGTCCATCAAAGTCAGTATTGTCTGCTCAGACCGGCAGCAGCTCTCCAGGGTCTCAGGCAGAGAAAGGTCTTTCCCATCACCTACTTGCCTGGTCCCTTTAACTGGAGATGCCGGGGATTGAACCTGGGACCTTCTGCATGCCAAGCAGAGGCTCTACCACTGAGCCACAACCCCTCCCCTTACTGGACTGTTCCTTTTTCATGTGTGTTTTATGAACAAAGTTGCCTTCTATAGTCAGGCCATTTGCCCATCTCCTTGCCCATGAGAGCCATGGTGTAGTGGTTAAGAGCGGTGGTTTGGAGTGGTGGGTTCTAATCTGGTGAACTGGGTTTGTTTCCCCACTCCTACACATGAAGCTAGCTGGGTGACCTTGGACTAGTCACAGCTCTCTTAGAGCTTTCTGAACCTCACCTACCTCACAAGGTATCTTTTTTTTTTTATTATATAATAACGGGATACAAAGGGAAAGAGGGAAGAATAAAAGTATCTAACATACCATTAACAAACTAAAAATAACCATTCTAATGCAAAGAACATTACTTTGCATTTCGATGTTTGGGCAAGTTATACAAATAACATAATAAGTGGTCATCATCTGTGACTAATTAATGTGTCCACAAACCAAATAAATATGTCTAAATATGGAATTAAAACTACATTGCTATACCACTAAATATTATCTAATTTTTCACTTAACGTTTGTTAGTCCTGAGTCTTGACATAATTAATAGAATAGTTTCCATTTCTCATGATGTTGCTCAGAGGTCAAATCTACAAGGTGTCTGTTGTGAGGAAAGGAAGGGAAGGAGATTGTAAGCCGGTTTGATTCTCCTTAAAAGGTAGAGAAAATCAGCATACCAAAACCAAATCTTCTTCTTCTAAAAGTCTTTCACGTCACCTGCTACCTGATCCTTTTAACTTGTGATGCTGAGGATTGCGCTTGAATGCAGTTTTATTTAACTTACAAATGGCTTTAGGTGCATTTAGTCGAAGCTCATGCTTCGATGACTCCGTTAATCTTGAGAAGCGCTGCAAGGCTCCTTTCTTGCTCATTTTCAATATTTGAAGAAGAATAAGAGTTGGGTTTTATATGTCGTCTTTCTCTACCTCTTAAGGGAGACTCAAACCGGCTTGCAATCCCCTTCCCTTCCCTTCCCCACAACAGACACCCTGTGAGGTAGGTGAGGCTGAGAGAGTGTGACTCGCCCAAGGTCACCCCCAGCTGGCTTCGTGTGTAGGAGTAGGGAAACCAACCCGGTTCACCAGATTAGCCTCCGCCGCTTATGCGGAGGAGCGGGGAATCAAACCCAGTTCTCCAGATCAGACTCCACCGCTCCAAACCACCACTCTTAACCACTACGCTACCCTTTTGTAGGCTATTGCATTGGTAGTTTTAATTAAAAAAAAAACACAGAGTGGGATAAAAATATTTTAAATAAAATAAAATGAATAAATCGCTGTACACGTGGAAGCGAACAGATGGAGGACGTCTGTCGGAGACTGCAAACGGGGTGCTCGCTCTCCGGTTTCTATGAATCACTTAATTAAATTCTTGAGTAATATCCCATAACCAGACTTGCTTGATCTGTATCTCTTTCCTGTTCCTGGCCTTTTATTGAATTATGTTCTCGTTATGAATGGGGGGTGGAGAGGGAAGCCAGATTTCAATATGAGCTTCTGGTTGTTGGTTTTTTTTTTTTTTTTTTTGCAGAAGAGACGCAGCAAATTGGGAGGGAGGGGGGAATCCACTTTTTAGCTTCATGTTTCGTTTTCGTTTCTTGGTGCTGCCCAGCTGGCGCGCAGATCTTTAATTTGCTGCGGTGGGTCATCCTGGATGGATGGATGCAGCAAGCATACGAACGTGCTGTGAACCGAGTACAGACATGGCATAAGCAGACATGATAATAGGGGGTTCGCGAATGGCGCTTCTAGCAGGGTCCCCCCCCCTCTAAAAATCAGGTGTGTGAGGTCCTGATTTGGATCAGAACCAAGCTTCATTTTCCTACTCTGAATCAGCTGCTGGTTGTCTTGATAGGGTAAATAGAAGAAGAAGAGTTGGTTTTTATATGCCGACTTTCTCCACCACTTAAGGAAGAATCAGACCGGCTTACAATCACCTTCCCTCCCCCTCCCCACAACAGACACCCTGGAAGGCAGGTGGGGCTGAGAGAGCTGTGACTAGCCCAAGGTCCCCCAGCTGGCTTCATGTGTAGGAGCTTGTACCACATGCCTTTTGTTTCTATTGCTGCCTTTCTACCCCGTTCTGATGAGCTGGGATCCAGCTTACCACTGTTAAGAGTGGTGTTTTGGAGCGGCGGACTCTGATCTGGAGAACAGGTTTTGATTCCCCACTCCTCCATATGAACGGCGGAGGCTGATCTGGTGAACTGTATTTGTTTCCCCGCTCCTACACACAAAGCCAGCTGGGTGACCTTGGGCTAGTCACACTCTCAGCCCCACCTACCTCACAGGGTGTCTATTGTGGGGAGGGGAAGGTGATTGTAAACCGGTTTGATTCTGTCTTAAGTGGTAGAGAAAGTCAGCATATAAAAACCTCCTCCTTCTCCTTCTCCTCCTCCTCCTCCTCCTCCTTCGCCATTGCATTTAATGTCAAGTGAAACAGGTATATGTCTCTCTCCCCACCCCTGGTGAAAATTATGCATTTCATATGTTGTTTGACTTCGTACAGTGAGGTGGTGAATCTAGATGGATCAACATGGAACATTCAGGAGAAAGAGGATCACGAATACTACAATGAAATCCCAGGGAAAGAACCTCCCACAGGGGGTCTATTGGACGTCAGGCTGACGGTGCCCACGGATCAAAAAAGAAACTGTCCCACACACTGTGATCAGCAATACTGTCCAGTAAGTATGTGTGCAAACGACGTGGCTGAACAATATGCTTTCTGTAGTGTCACAATCCCTGACCTGGATGGCCCAGGCTAGCCTGATCTCACTAGTTCTTGGAAGCTAAGCAGGGTCGGCCCTGGTTAGTACTTAGAATCATAGAACCATAGAGTTGGAAGGGACCACCAGGGTCATCTAGTCCAACCCCCTGCACAATGCAGGAAACCCACAACCACCTCCCCCCCATACCCCCAGTGACCCATACTCCATGCCCAGAAGATGGCCAAGATGCCCTCCCTCTCATGATCTGCCTAAGAAGACCACCACAGAAGTCCAGGGTTGTGACGCAGAGGCAGGTGATGGCATACCAGGTTCTTTCAATTCCCAGCTTCCATTTTTTAAAGATTAAGTCTCTGGCCCTTTCCATTGTGGAGATGTGCTTTTGCCCTTATATCTCTGCAATGGAAAGGGATAGGCTCATGCCTATAAATTGCCTGTCCTCAGATTTCTCGACTCATGTTTCCCATTCTGGGAAGCAAAAACCCGTTTTGCAAAATAAACAGATTATGCAAAGATGATGCTTTCATAATCCTTGCAGAATTTGACTTTCCTGGGAATGTAATCTGGATTTTCTTGCCATAAACACAGCTCTGAGGATAAATGATTATTAGTTAGAGAAACGTATTCAGTCAATTTTTCCCCATTTGCTCAGAAATGTTTGAGCCAAAGCGAGCTCCGTATGAGTTGATCTGCCTGCAGACGATTAGCACCCCTGAGATAAACTTGTGTTTCTTTCAGACCACCGAGAGTCCTAAATCCACAAACATTTATGAAAACTGCCCGGAGGAATTCAAGGCTGTAGGTAAGTACTCTGTGCATTCCTAGGAGTTTAGCTCTGATGTTAGGCCCTTGAAGAGGGAATGTTTGATCTTTGGCTGCATTTTGCCTGTAGTCAAACCTGCCTCCTCACCTATTGTCGAGAGTCAAAACAGATAGTCAAGGTATAACCGGAGCTCTATTGATCTGGAGCACCAGCATGGAGAAACCTACTGCTCAGTCATCAATAGCTGGGGCAGCCAAAAAGAAACGCTGTTGAAAAGTAATGTACTTTTAGCGATAAATAGGGTTGCCAGCTCCGGGTTGGGAAATGCCTGGAGATTTTGGGGGCGGAGCCTGAGGAGGGTGTGGTTTGCGGAGGGAAGGGACTTCAGTGCCATAGAGTCCAATTGCGGCCATTTCCTCCAGGGGAACTGATCTCTATCGGCTGGAGATCAGTTGTAATAGCAGGAGATCTCCAGCTAGTACCTGGAGGTTGGCAACCTTAGCAATAAAGCCAGTTGGCTCAGCCTTCCAGCTAAGATCAGTGAATGATGCTGAAGGGTTTCTACCTGTAAGACAAAGGAAGAATACAGCTCCAGCGCTCTCTTCCTATACTGGTCACCGATCGGGGCGAGCAGTGCAGGCAAGTTTGTCTACGGGCAGATGCTCCCGATCAAGGAAGTCATATGTCATCTAGCCCTTGAGTTATGCCCAGGTGCTTCAGAATATTTGCTCTTCGTGGTCACCCACCATCACAGTAAAAAGTTTCAATTAAGAAAGTTAAACTCTGTGCATCTTTATGCCCCCCATGTGGAAACAGCCTCTGTTTTGTCTTGCATTGACGACAGTGGAAGAAATCAGTTTAGAATGGCAAGGTCTGAAAGATCTTCTTGGCACCAGTTTTTATAGCACTGGTTCCCAACCAGGGGTCCATGGACCCCCAGGGGTCCGCGAGAACTAAATTAAGGTCCGCGAAACAAAGTTATAAACCCATAATAAATTAATATTTTCAATTAAAAGTTCTCTATTATAAAAATATATTCAAATATTATTCTAAGTTTAATGTTTAACTAACAGTTATGATTAAAGTTTATTTTCAAATTCTCTGAATTTTTATTTTGAACCTTGAGGTCCCTGCACCGAACAAAAAAGTCCTAGTGGTCCCTGGTCAAAAAAAGGTTGGGAACCACTGGTTTATAGAGTATAGTTGGCGTCGTAGAAATCATACCTTTTTATAAGTGCAGAAAATATTAGATAATTTGGCACACTTGCTCCTTCTTAACGTGGCAGGTTTCTTTGGAGGGGGAACGGTCAGTGTTTTACTTCCTTGTAAAACGGAGGGAACATTTCTCTGTTGCTCCTAACTGCAGATAACGGTAGTGAACAGCTTCAGAGGGCCAAGAAAGATGCTCCGTTGTTGCTGGAAAACGCAAGCAAAGTTGACCTTTTCGATGATCCTCGATACATCAATACCCAGAATTTGCAAGCTGCGCCTTGCGCTACCAGAAACTTATCGGTACAGACCCGGGGAAGCCCGCTGCATCGTTCGAGTACGTCCGTATGACAGAGTATTTGTTTTTACCTGTTTTATCTGGCATACTAGCCGTAAATAAAATTTAGTTATAAATTTGTTGGGCAATGGCACAAGGACTTTGAGTCAGACGTTCAGTGGGAGTTTTGTGGCTCCCAGACTGTCCCGTGCTCTTTTCATCTTGAGACTTGGGCAGAAGCAATTGCAATATTCCCCTCTGTGCTGTTTTCTCCTCCTCAAACCACTCTGCAGAGCTGGTATTGGCTCGGGCAGCAAAACTGTGGTATATCTAGTAACATCAAAGTCACTAGTCAGTTTCTGGTAGACCAGTTAGAGCCTGCTGGTTTGCTGTGATGCTTGAAGCACCGTAGGAGGAGGTAGGTCTCGATCTGAACCAGAGAGGCGCTTATGTCCTTCAGCAGTGTAGCACAATGCTTAACACAGATTGTGTGTGTTAAGTGCCGTCAAGTCGCTTCTATGGCGACCCTATGAATCAACGTCCTCCAAAATGTCCTGTCTTTGATTGCCTCGCTCAGGTCTTTCAAATTGAGGGCTGTGGCTTCCTTTATTGACTCATCCCATCTCTTGTTGGGTCTGCCTCTTTTCCTGCTGCCCTCAACTTTTCCTAGCATGACTGTCTTTTCCAGTGACTCTTCTTCTCATAATGTGACCAAAATACGATAGCCTCAGTTTAGTCATTTTAGCTTTTAGGTTCTGTTCAGGCTTGATTTGATCTATAACCCACTGATTAGTTTTTTTGGCAGTCCACGGTATCTGTAACCCTCTCCTCCAACACCACGTTTCAAAGGAGTCTACTTTCTTCCTGTCAGCTTTCTTCATTGTCCAGCTTTCACACCCATACATAGTAATAGGGAATACGATGGCATGAATTAACTTAATCTTGGTGGCCGGTGACACGTCCTTCCCCTTCAGAATCTTTTCTAGCTTTAATTTTTGAGTGATGTTGAGCCATACATGAACACATGAAGTCGCCTTATACTAAATCATATGGTCTACTCAGACTCGCAGCGGCTCTCCAGGGTCTCAGGCTGAGGTCTTTCACATCACCTACTTGCCTGGTCCTTTTAACGAGATGACGGGGACTGAACCTGGGACCTTCTGCATGCCAATCAGATGTTCTACCACTGAGCCATGGCCCCTCCCCAGTGCTCCCCATGCTTGCTTTGTAGATGAAATACACATCAATGGGCTATTGGGATGGGGTGTGTGCGTTCAGACCAAGCAAGTCTGAACTCTGTTGTGTAGTTCACATTAACAGAACTGGTTTGGGGTACTGTAATTCTGCATAGTTTCTTTTAATTGCAGAATCATTGGAAGCTGTTGAGCAGAATCTTTCCTGCAACGTGGCCAGCCTTGGAGGTGTTCCAGGCATAAAGCAACAGCTGTGGAACGAAGAGTGCTACCACGGGAAGTTAACCAGGAAAACTGCAGAGAGCCTCTTAGTGAACGACGGGGATTTTTTGGTGCGAGAAAGTGCAACGTCACCGGGCCAGTATGTTCTGAGCGGGCTGCAGAGAGGTCAACCGAAACATCTGTTGCTGGTGGATCCTGAAGGGAAGGTACGAAGAATCACCCGATTGGAAGCAAAGGACCAGAAGTTCTCTTCTGGAAGCTGTGACTTACAGGTGTCTTGGCCTACAGAGCATGTTCTTTTAGTAGTTAAAGCTCTTGGTGTCGTGTGTACGTTTCGGAAAGGAACTGACCTGTCCCCACAATTTGGACTCCCAAGGCCCAAATTGTGTAGCCACAGCACCCCCTAGTGTTTGCAAAGTGAAACACTGACCTTTTCTGCAGGGACATTTCCCCGCGCTCACCCCACCGAATGCATCGGGGCTTCCTTTTGATTATGCATGGGTTTTGTCACCGTCAGAGGTCGCCCACATTTTCAAGAGTCTGGCTAAAGCAGACTGAATCTGAAATGAATCTGAATCTGCGGCTGTGCCCACCACCCTATGTTAGAATTCCAAAGGGCCCTGGAGGCTTAAAGGGGTTGGGAATCCCTGTTTTAGAGGACTCTTTAATATCAGTTTGACTTGCAGAAATTATCAGGTGATGTTACTTAGCCCCCCACCATAGGCTTGCCGGGTCCCTCTTCGCAACTGGCAGGCGGTTTTTGGGGCAAAGCTTGAGGGGGGCGGGGTTTGGGGAGGGGAGGGACTTCAATGCCATAGAGACCAATGGCCAAAGCAGCCATTTTCTCCAGGTTAACTGATCTCTGTTGACTGGAGATCAGTTGTAAGAGCAGGGGATTTCCAGCTAGTGCCGGGAGGCTGGCAACCCTACCCCACCATGAAAAGCTACAGCTGCCCATTTCGGCACATTAAACCTATGGGACATTTTTTTCCCACTGGCCAGTTGGCAATCTGAATCTCATCACCTGGACTCGGACTGGAACCAGTTGGTTGAAATTAAATCAAAAGAGTTTCCGTCAAGACATTAGGAAGAATTTTCTAACAGTTAGAGCAGTTCCTCAGTGGAACAGGCTTCCTCGGGAGGTGGTGAGGTCTCCTTCCCTGGATGTTTTTAAGAAAAGGCTAGATGGCCATCTGTCAGCAATGCTGATTCTATAACCTTAGGCAGATCATCAGAGGGAGGGCACCTTGGCCATCTTCTGGGCATGAAGTTTGGGTCACTGGGGGTGTGTGTGGGGAGGTAGTTGTGAATTTCCTGCATTGTGCAGAGGGTTGGACTAGATGACCCTGGTGGTCCCTTCCAACTCTGTGATTCTATGACTTAGACAACTAATTGGATTACTATGCCACTTCAAACTTGCTCCAAAAAAAAAAAGGATAATTAATATTTGAAAATAAACAAGGGCTTTATTTATTTTGCTCCCTTTTCTAGGTGAGAACTAAAGACCACACATTTGACAGTGTGGGTCACCTGATTCGCTACCACATGGAGAACAAATTGCCGATCATCTCGTCCGGAAGCGAACTAAATCTGAACCAGCCAGTGTGGAAAGGGACTGGGTGCTTGGACTACAGCAAATAATTTTGTTGGCTCGTGTAATCTTCAGGACAATTCTTTTTCTCCTCCCCACTTCCTCTTGACAAAAAAACCTCTAAACTCAACTGCTGCCATCAAACTCCACAAAAAGAAGACAGCACTTCTAGATGCTGTTTACAGAAGGACTACTCATGTGTGTGTGTGTGTGTGTGTCTGTACATTTGCCAATGTATGTACCTCCTTACATTTCTGTAGTTCTGTCCGCACAGCTGTATAGTTCCACTTTAGCAAAACAAACCCCTGAAGATTAAGAGAGTGTTTGGGGAGAAGTTACGCACCTGAGTCACTTTTGAGGATTTTTTTTTAATGGGCCGGGTGGGGGGAGAGTTGGTTACAAATGTAAAAAGCACAATCAGATCTTCACACACAAACGCAAAACTTGACTTGAAGAAACTGCTGAAATGTTAGAATGTGCCTTTTTAATCAAGGTGTTATTGGGAAACAGTACTTATGTTAAACCCTTTTCCCCCTAAGTGTTAAATTACTCTGTGTACGTCTAAAAAGAATTGCCAAAAAAAAAACGCCCCAAGCGAATTGACAGGAAAAAAAAATACTTTCATTGTGACATAGTCCGTTCTTTTTATATAAATTGTACTTTAATAGAAAGTGAAGGTTCCACTTTCTCGTTAATGATTCTCATCCATTTTGGCAGATCAGGTTTGGTTAGGCAAATGACTGGTGTTGGAAAATAATTTCAAAAAATGCAAAATGCCAGACTTATTAGTTGTTTCATTCTCTTCTCGCACCCTGTCACTACACCAAGTTCCTCGTTTGTTGGTGATTGTGCAGCAATTGCGACATTTTAAATCTGTAAATGAAATATAGTTTTGAAACGGACGTCAACCAAAGTTGGGGTTGTTGTCTTTTCCCACTGGCCTTGCTCCTGTGCTGTTGATGGTAGCCTGCCCGTGTATTTTATGACGCTTTTTAGTGGCATGATTCAGGCACCGCTGAAGCTTTATCTGTTCCATTTGCACGTCTTTACATTTACGGCAGTGATCAGAGCGGTATAGGAATGAAGCTTTTCTCCCTCTCTTATAATGCTAGAACGAGGGGCCATGTGCTGAAGCTTGGAGAGTGAGAGATTCAAAACAGATGAAAGGAAGTATTTTTTCACACAACGCACAGTTAAATTGTGGAACTCCCTGCCCCAGGATGTGGTGATGGCTGCCAACTTGGAAGGCTTGACGAGGGGAGTGGACATGTTCATGGAGGAGAAGGCTATCCATGGCTATTAGTCAAAATGGATAGTAGTCATGGTTCATACTTATTCTCTCCAGGATCAGAGGAGCATGCCTATTATTTTAGGTGCTGTGGGACACCGGCAGGACAATGCTGCTGCAGTCGTCTTGTTTGTGGACTTCCTAGAGGCACCTGGTTGGCCACTGTGTGATCAGACTGCTGGACTTGATGGGCCTTGATCTGATCCAGCAGGGTCTTCCTTATGTTCTTATGTCCCTGGGCAGAAGCAGCCAAGGGAACTGAGCCGGCAAGAAAGACAGCAACTCCCATCTGATCTTAATATTTTTATATCACTTTTTTTTTTTACTAATACTGCTGCCGAGCGTGAGATACAACATTCACTCCTAAGTATGTTACCTTCAATTCCATTACGGTATATGTTTACAGTGTAGAGCTGAAGGAAACCAAATCTATATTATTTTGCAGGGGACTATTTCGAACAAATGACCATTTGTGCGTGTTTAAATTTTGCATGCTGTATATTTTCCTCTCTACTTCTTTTTATGAGGTCTTTCCAAGTCTGTTAGATTTCGTTTTTCCTAAACAGCTGAGGAAGGTATTTTATAAAGAAATATTAATGCTGCATTATCTGTACAACTGTGTCGGTCAGGATGATCCTGTAATGTACATCATGTGTACATGTAATCTGTGTACAATGAAGAGACAGTTGCATGTTTGGGGTTCTGAAAAGAAAGCTGCAGTCTAGAGTACACTTACTAGTGAGCACGTCTCACTGATCTCACAGGAACTCTTGCTTCTGCGTAAGCATACTTAGGACTGCTTTGCGCATATTTCGCCGAATAATAGGATATGGGATGAAAGGGAGGGTTTTCTCAGGGTATCTTCCTTTTTTATATATTAGCACAATGACCGCCACAAACCGATTTACTAGACCCGAAAAACTAGCAGAGCAATAGACTGTGATTCTTTTCTTAGCATTCCCAACACTAAACATCTGAAAAACTATAAACAAGAAATGAGATTAGCTTTTAAAACCATGAAAAAAATAAATTTTGTCTGTGTTACATGTTTGGCTTCTTCTCCTTTTCAACACACCATTTGCCGCACGGCTGAGCAGCTAAAACACGTCGTTTCTCCAAACGTTTTGCAACGTGAAATACCTTGTTTGTGCCTGGGTATCTCCCTATGTGGGGGCCTGGGGTACTTGCCCTTCAGTGGTCTTTCCCCCTAAGCATGCTGCTCCATGCATGCTCCTGAAATAAGGGAGCAGATTGCCCCTCAATACCAAGAAGGGTAAGAGGGGCATGAGAGGTTCATGTTCGGCTCCCTAAGGTTGCATCTCCTGCCTCTGAACAATCTTGCTGGAAGTTTTTTCTAGCAGGGATGGGTAGTGGTTACCCCTGTTCCCTGCTGGGAGTTGTCAGGCTGGCATGGGGGAAATGGGGGCATGCTGATACTGAGCTGGTATAATGCCAGCTTGCCTGTCTAGGCTTGAAGAGGGGAGTGGAGATGTTCATTGAGGAGAGGGGTATGCAGGCTACTAGTCAAAATGGATACTAGTCATGATGCATACCTAGGGTTGCCAGGTCCCTCTTTGCCACCAGCGGGATGTTTTTGGGGTGGAGCCTGAGGAGGGTGGGGTTTGGGGAGGGGAGGGACTTCAATGCCATAGAGTCCAATTGGCAAAGCAGCCATTTTCTCCAGGTGAATTGATCTCTATCAGCTGGAGAACGGTTGTAATAGCAGGAGATCTCCAGCCGGTACCTGAAGGTTGTCAAAAAAGCACAGTTGTAGGCTGATATTAATACAGTTGCCACTTCCTGTATTATAACATATAATACATTAACACAATTGCCAATACCTGTATTATAACATATAATACATAATAAAAGTTTGTATAAATTGTTGTGTTACACTATTACATCATAATGCAACAAGGCACAATTATAATGCAAATCAATGGATAATATCCAAATAAAGTCAACAGAAACTTTTTGAAGGTTTTTTTCCTTATGATCTTTTTCTTCATAGAATTTGATTAATACATAATAAAACAGTTTGTATAAATTGTTGTGTTACACTATTACATCATAATGCAACAAGGCACAATTATAATGCAAATCGATAATATCCAAATAAAGTCAACAGAAACTTTTTGAAGGTTTTTTTCCTTATGATCTTTTTCTTCATAGAATTTGATTAATACATAATAAAACGGTTTGTATAAATTGTTGTGTTACACTATTACATCATAATGCAACAAGGCACAATTATAATGCAAATCAATGGATAATATCCAAATAAACTCAACAGAAACTTTTTGAAGGTTTTTTTCCTTATGATCTTTTTCTTCATAGAATTTGATTAATACATAATAAAACGGTTTGTATAAATTGTTGTGTTACACTATTACATCATAATGCAACAAGGCACAATTATAATGCAAATCAATGGATAATATCCAAATAAACTCAACAGAAACTTTTTGAAGGTTTTTTTCCTTATGATCTTTTTCTTCATAGAATTTGATTAATACATAATAAAACGGTTTGTATAAATTGTTGTGTTACACTATTACATCATAATGCAACAAGGCACAATTATAATGCAAATCAATGGATAATATCCAAATAAAGTCAACAGAAACTTTTTTCTTTTTCTTCATAGTATTTGATTAATGTCCTTATGGATGAATGATGGGGCAGAACAGGATGCCGGTAACAAAGCCTGTTTCAAGTCTTTAGGTGTAACGCATCTCTTTGACTGCATTACACCTAAAGGCTTAAAGTTAAGTCTTTGAAGTGCCTTAATAATCCTGTTTGTTCAACTTCAGCAAATCAAAAACGTTCTTTGGAGGCAGGAAGCAAGCCCATTGGACGGCTGGGCAATAGGCCGGCCTCACATCCGTTTGATTGGTTAAGCCCTTCCAGCCAGTCTCTGAGCGGAGTCTCTTCCCGCCGCCTTCCGCGCCAGCTTTAAAAAAAACAAAAAGGGGCTAGGGGAGCAGTGCAACCGACCTTGCACAAGCGGACGCCCAACCTCCCCAACCCACCCCCTTTTGTCTGTTCCTTCAATTCGCTCAAGCATACGTCCGTCAGGAGAAAGTCTTCGCCGATTGGCTAGTTATTTGTTTTTCCGGTTCCTCAAAGGCGGGTCGCGGGAGGAAAGCAAGTTCGGTCGCCACAAGGAAGGGGGGAAAGGGGGATGCGAAGGGGAAGGTGAGGGGGTTTGGCTGGGTGGGGGGTTGTCGTTTGGGGGAGCTTTATATGTGGGGCGGGGGGCGAGTCCCTTCGCGTTGACGGGCGCCTGGGCCTTCGCGTGGGCCGGGGGGGGGGCGCGAGCGGCGGTTGCGCGTTGCCATGGGAACGAGGGCATTCCGGGCCTAGCGCTCGCCCCTCCGCCCGACCCCCCTACAGCTTCCCTTCCTTGTTTTTGTTTTCCCTGTTCGTAAACTCTTCTGCAATGTATTCCCTGTCATAAATATTCCCTGGTCTGTTCTATAGGTAGGATTTTTTTTTTATCTTTCGCTTGCTCTTTGCTTCGCTTTATTTCTCAGTGCAACTCAGGGTGGGCTGCAGACTTGGAGCAACCGTTTTAAAACGTGCAACGTGTGCATGTAGAAATTGAGTGTATGAACATATGCAATAAATCAGTGGTTCCCAACCTTTTTTTGACCAGGGACCACTAGGACTTTGTTGTTCGGTGCAGGACCCCAAGGTTCAAAATAAAAATGCTGAGAATTTGAAAATAAACTTTAATCATAACTGTTAGTTAAACATCAAACTTAGAATAATATTTGAATATATATATTTTTATAATAGAGAGCTTTTAATTGAAAATATTAATTTATTATGGGTTTATAACTTTGTTTTGCAGACCTTAATTTAGTTCTTGCGGACCCCTGGGCGTCCACGGACCCCTGGTTGGGAACCAGTGCAATAAATAATGCAATTGAAACTGGGTTGCAAAACTAGGGCACATTTGGGTGGAAGCGCCCAAATACTCCAAGCAATATTGAAAAAACCAGTCCCCTAAAAGTTTTTCGGGTATCAAAAGTTTGACTCAGCCTCCCATCCTTCCGAAGTTGGTAAAATGAGCACCCAGCTTGCTGGGGGTAAAGGGAAGTCGACTGGGGAAGAAACTGGCAAACCACCCTGCAAACAAAGTCTGCCTTGGAAACGTCGGGATGTGACGTCACCCCATGGGTCAGGAACGACCCGGTGCTTGCACAGGGGACCTTTACCTTTTTAAACCTCCATTTTTGAGAGTGACTGCAGGTGGAACATGTTCATTTGTGTGCATTTGTATTTCCTTCCAGGTGGAACAAGAAACGTTTTGGTGAAAAATGTCACTTGACTTTGACAGTGCGGCTTTGCAGATGCAACACGATGAAGAAGAATACGACCAGGAGGACTACATGAGGGAACAAGAGGTAAGCACTGAGATCGGGCCACACTTTAGGGTGATAATTTTGGTTTCTGTTGCACGTAATTCCTTCAATGCTTAGGGCCATATTGGAAGTTACTTACAGTTCAATAAATCAGCAAATCCTACAGGTATTCTCTCTCACAGTTCCTGTGGATAATCACCTGGAAAATATAATTACGACTTTGAAATTGCCAAACTTGCCTGACATTGTAGTGGCTCTGGTATCCGTTCATTGTTGTTAATCTCTGAACACTATATTCCCCACTTTGTTGCAGAAGTCGCAGCCAATTTATGGCAACACTGTAGGATTTTGAAAGCAGAGGATATTTAGAGGTGGTTTGCCATTGCGGCCTCTGCATGAGCAACCCTGGACTTCCTTGATGGTCTCCCATCCAATTATTATCCAGGGCTGATCCTGGTTAGCTTCTGAGATCTGACAGGATTGGGCTAGCCTTGGATATTCAGGTCAGGGCATAGTCCCATGGCCTCTTTATGATTTATGGGTACCAGTCCAGTAAATGTCAGGCTTATATATGTTTAACTGACCTTTAGCTTCTGTAATAATTCCTCCTTACTTTCCTATCTTCAGGAATATTAAGACTCCTTTCAGCTTTCCAGATACTGTCTGACTCAAGACAGTTACATTTTGCTGTCTTAATTGATCTTGCGGGCCCAGTTTGGAATCATAGATTCATAGAGTTGGAAGGGACCATCAGGGTCATCTAGTCCAACCCCCTGCACAATGCAGGAAATTCACAACTACCTCCCCCCACACCCCCAGTGACCTCCACTCCATGCCCAGAAGATGGCCAAGGTGCCCTTCTTCTAAAGTCATAGAATCAGCATTGCTGACAGATGGCCATCTAGCCTCTTCTTAAAAACCTCCAGAGAAGGAGAGCATGTCTTTGAGGAACCTTCACCACTTGATATAAGCAAGTGAGGCCTAATGCTGTTATCCTTGGGTGGGGAAGAGACATCTAATGACATCACAATCTGTTTGAATTTACTCTTGTGTCTCATGATGTCACCCAAACATGTCCTTACTGGTGTGGCCTTGTTTTTATTTAAAAGCGCCTCTTGGTATATTTCCAACTTCACTAGATATTGTGGAATGCTGTGTTAGCGGAGTGCTGGATAATGCCTCTTCATGTTTGGAATAGTTAGGGATGCGGGCTTCCCTCTCCGTTGTGAGGGGAGGACCTCTAGTGTTCTATGCAGCCCTTCACTATGTGTTTTCTGTACGTTCAGTTTTAGTCGCCGATGGACGTTACAGTACCCGAAAGCGTGCCGTGCAGCTGCTGCGCATTATAGCCACCCCTGGAACTTTTGTGCGTGTGTGTGATTGGGGGTGAGGGAGCGCGTCAGGCCTGTTCATATTTAGAACCGAGGCTTGTGGAGTGGCTCACAAGGAAAATATTTGTAGGTCAGTGAAACGTGTTGGTTTGGACTTAAAAGCACTACGGACTTTACTGGCAAAGGTCAGCCCAGCTGATGGTGCGTCTTGGGGACCAATCTCTTGTCATGGTCCTGGTAATAAGAAGTAATTGGCCTGGCTTTCTCCTTGAGATACTAGTTTGCTACGTGCAGGAACGTTTTTGTGGGGAAGCATTCAAGGACATAACCCAGTGTGGTGTAGTGGGTAAGAGTGGTGGTTTGGAGCTGTGGACTCTGATCTGGAGAACTGGGTTTGATTCCCCACTCCTCCACATGAGCGGCGGAGGCTAATCTGGTGAACTGGATTTGTTTCCCCACTCCTCCACATGAAGCCAGCTGGGTGACCTTGGGCTAGTCACAACTCTCTCAGCCCCACCTCCCTCGCAGGGTGTCTGTTGTGGGGAGGGGAAGGTGATTGTAAGCCGGTTTGATCCTTCCTTAAGCGGTAGAAAAAGTTGGCATATAAAAACCAACTCTCCCTCTGTGGTCTGAAATATAGCACTTCAGACACAGGTTTGCCACCTCAGGTGAAAGCTGAGACTCAGTATTGAGTTGTTTTGCTTGATCCATGAAGATTATCATTGGGTACCCATGTTCTGACTAGATGTAATCCATTGCTTCTGTACTTGACAGCGATGGTTTGTCAGTTGAACTGGCCATGTATATACTGCAGTTGAAGCTGACATTTGAGTATTTCCCTGACTGTGGCAAGGAACCACAATGGCTGCTTTGCCTGCTGCTCGTTTTTATTCCTGATCCCTCCAGAACAGTAAATATTGGAAAATCCACCAAGCTTTGCAACTGAGAACAGCGTTGCACTTCCTGACTGCCTAAACTGCGTGGGTCTTAAAACTGGGGTTATACAGGTGACCCTAGTAATGACAATCTTAGCTGAACAAGAGGAATTTGATAGTGTATAGTTCTAGATGCTGGAGAGCATTTGGTGGCTTTATATGTGGTGTATGTGCAATTGACTAATAAAATAATCCGAAGATTTGCTTGATTGCCAGCATTCTTCTTTGAAAGTATTAAGGTTTTTTTTTAATTTAAATAAGCCTGTCAGAAAGCAGAGGGGTTGTTGACTTGATTATTTGTCCCCTCACGCCATATTATGGTAACCCCCTAAGATGTAGTAGTATGTTTTTCCTTTGCCCATCATCCTGCGTGCAGGCTGCTTGTTTCTGCTATAGATAACGAAAACATACTGGCTTTCTTAGCGTTTAGCACAGAGAAGAACGAAGTTTGGGTGCCAGATCTGGGTGCAATAACTGCTTATGTGTTGCATACAGTTTTCTAGTAACCTTGTGAGAACAGGACAATGCTCTGCGCAGATGTGTCGGTCAGGATCCATTCTATGTACCAAAACCTCACTGAAGGTTTGGAAAATCAGGTAGAATCTATACAGGATTCCTTGCTCCAAGTAAGTAAAAGAAGGCTTCGTCTTCTTCTTTTTCTTTTTTTTAGCTTGCTGAAAAGTAACGTCTAAAGACCTTAGTCAGATTTGAAAAGACTGTAGCCTTCTCTCAGAAATATTATCGGTCCATTGCCTTTCTTCCGTCTAAAAACATGGCCTGGTGGGAACGCAATATATTTGGTGTTTTCTGGCTTTGAAAAAGGTGCCTGCTTTAAAGTAGCCTAGGCTTGATTTGCTACGTTGCTTCAGTCAAAATAACAAGCACTTCCTTATTAACATCCGCTCCACTTTTGCTAGAAGAATCAGAGGGCCAGCGTGGTGTAGTGGACAAGAACGGTGGTTTGGAATGGTAGAGTCTGATCTGGAGAACCAGGTTTGATTCCCCACTCCTTCCACATGAGCGGTGGAGGCTAATCTGATGAACTGGATTTGTTTCCCCACTCCTCCACATGAAGCCAGCTGGGTGACCTTGGGCAGGTCACATTCTGTCAGCCCCACCCACCTCACAGGGTGTCTGTTGTGGGGAGGGGGAGGTGATTGTAAGCCGGTTTGAGCCTCCCTTAAGTGGTAGAGAAAGTCGGCATGTAAAGGCCAACTCTTCTTCTTCTTCCTTATTAACATCCACTCCTTCTTTGCTAGAAGAATCAGAGGGTTTATATCTGCCTTCCAAGTTGACACAAGCTCTGATTAGCATCAGGGTAACATCTTGCTCTATGTTGCTTCCCTGCTGGAAGCAACGCCACACTTACGGCAGCTGTTACCTCTACAGCTTTTAGGAGTTAGGGTGAGCGCGTGCGCACCTGTGCGTCTGACCACAGCTCTCTCCCTATGTGCTCACTGTGGGCTGCAGTGTGTGTGTGTGTGGGGGGGGGGATGGCTCAGGTAAGAAAGCAGTAGGTGACCTGCCTCCCATCCTTGGTTATTTTCAAGACTGAATCTGTCAGACTACAGCTTGTGTTGTGTGTTGACCTGATCTAGCTTTTTTGTGCTTCAAGGGCAGCGGTCATATGCCTTTCAAGGCTGTGCAGCTGCCAGTTCCTTCCCTCCCATTTTTTTTCTTACATAAGAACATAAGAAAGGCCCTGCTGGATCAGACCAAGGCCCATCAAGTCCAGCAGTCTGTTCACACAGTGGCCGACCAGGTGCCTCTAGGAAGCCCATAAACAAGACAATTGCAGCAGCATTGTCCCACAACACATAAGAACAAGGCATAAGAACATAAGAAAAGCCATGCTGGATCAGATTAAGGTCCATCAAGTCCAGCAGTCTGTTCACACAGTGGCCAACCAGGTGCCTCTAGGAAGTCCACAAGCAAGACGACTGCAGCAGCATTATCCTGCCTGGGTTCCAAAGCACCTAATATAACAGGCATGCTCCTCTGATCCTGGAGAGAATAGGTATGCGTCATGACTAGTATCCAGTTTTACTAGCAGCCATGAATACCCCTCTCCTCCATGAACATGTCCACTCCCCTCTTTAAGCCTTCCAAGTTGGCAGTCATTACTGCATCCTGGGGCAGGGAGTTCCACAATTTAACTGGGCGTTGTGCGAAGAAATGCTTCCTTTTGTCTGTTTTGAATCTCTCATCCTCCAGCTTCAGCAGATGACCCCGCGTTTTAGTATTATGAGAGAGGGAGAAAAGCTTCTCCCTGTCCACTCTCTCCATACCATGCATAATTTTATTGACTCTAAGAAAGAATACTCTGTACCTTTTATTTGTAAGCTAAGGCCAAGGTATGCCATAAACTATACAGCAAGCTTATTACAAGGTCTAAGACCTACTTTTACCGCCCTGCCTTGTACCTTGTAATCTCCCTTCTGTATTGTTTACTGACACCTTAGATTGTTGGCATTGTTCCCTAATCCTAGCCCTGTTGCATTGTTCATTAGTTGACTTATTCTGTTGGATTGCACTGCTCTATTCTGTAATCTTCCTTGAGCCTTGGAGAGAAAGGCGGACTATAAATAAAGTTAGTGAAAAACATTTCAGAAGTGGGGGAGATAGCAACAATGGCAACTGTAAGAGCATGGGTTCTTTAGAGCAAATTGTTCTTGTTGCCTCCTCTACCCGTCACTTCCTGTGTGTTGGAACACTGGCGATACTCCCGGCGCTGCATTTAATGGACGTGTCGCCTGTGCAAATAGCTACGTCGCTTCTTATTTCAGTTGCAGAAGCTGCTGACGGACCTTCCCCATGACATGCTGGAGGACAGCGGAGATCAACTCTCCAACTTCTCCGACTGTAGTTCGCCTGAGGAGCATGAGCGGTAAGGGATATTTCTCGTTTATTCCTCCACTCAAAACAAACAGACATTGAAGACTTGAAATTACATTCAAAAGAACTGTCTGGGCAACTTTAGTTCCCGGATCTTGTCTCATGTCAGAAGCTGAGCACCATTGGCCCCGGTTTGTCTTTGGATGGGAGACCAAGGAAGTCCAGGGCGGCTACGCAGAGGCAGGCCATGGCAACCCACCTCTGTTTGTCTCTTGCCCTGACCTGGATGGCCCATGCTAGCCTGATCTCGGCAGATCTCAGAAGCTAAGCAGGGTCAGCCCTGGTTGGTCCTTGGATGGGAGACCACCAAGGAAGTCCAGGGTGGCTACGCAGAGGCAGGCAATGGCAACCCACCTCTGTTTGTCGTGTGCCTTGAGAAACCCTCGGGGGTTGCCATAAGTCGGCTGTGATTTGATGGCACTTTCCACCTCCACCAGAAAATGAGCAGCTGAAAATATAACTGCTACTGTCATAACTGCAGGAACTAAATCTATGCAATAGCAATGACATTATGAAAGTCACATAGAACAGCCATGGTACAGTACAGAGAGCCAGCGTGGTGTGGTGGTTAAGAGCGGTGTTTCGAGCGGTGGAGTCTGATCTGGAGAACCGGGTTTGATTCCCCCACTCCTCCTCCACAGCAGCAGCGGAGGCTAATCTGGCGAACCGGGAAGGTTTCCCCACTCCTGCACATGAAGTCAGCTGGGTGACCTTGGGCTAGTCCCAGCTCTCTCCACCCCACCTACCTCACAGGGTGTCTGTTGTGGGGAGGGGAAGGGAAGGTGATTGTAAGCCAGTTTGGGTCTCCCTTAAGTGGTAGACAAAGTCGGCATATAAAAACCAACGCTTTTTCTCTTCCTCTACTTCCAACATCAAAATATATTCAGCATGTGTACTCTTACAAAATACAATCCACCAATATCCACTGTGTACACATATACTAATCATACACACACACACAAATCACAAGAAACACAGTCCATAACAGAATTAGATTCCACCTAAGTATCTCAGTTATGGCTGTCAGCCTAAATTAGAGTGCTTAAGCAGTTCCAACAGTAGGCACAAAATGCTGCTGTCATAACCACAGGAAGGCGTGCTGATTTTAATGAGATTCTTAAAGGCCCACTTACTTTCTGTCCAGAGTATGTGAACCCTGGGAGCAGGAGGCCAGATGGAATGATCACCCGAATACAGCCAACCCACAAAATGTGAGTTTTTGAGAACATATTGGGAATGGGGTACTTAAGTTTGTTTTTTCTTCTTCTCTTTGTGCCAACTGGCAAGCTGGATACAAATACTTATTAGGAGCTTATATGGGAAAATACCTAGTTGTCCGCTGTCACAAAAAGCCAGCGTGGTGTAGTTGTTAAGAGCTGTGGTTTTGAGCGGTGGGCTGTAATCTGGAGAACCAGGTTTGATTCCCCACTATTCCACATGAGCGGCGGATGCTAATCTGGTGAACTGGATTTGTTTCCCCGCTCCTATGCATGAAGCCAGCTGGGTGACCTTGGGCTAGTCATGGCTCTCTCACTAGTCACTCTTTGGTCTGCTGGGAAAGAAGCAATACCGAGTAGCGTCTGCTCACCTTGATTGCTCCCTGGACTACAAACAGGGTCCAAACTTGTACGCCGAACGTTTCCTGTACGATCAAGGCAACGTCCAGGGTGAAACGCATGCCGCCGAGTGGCCGGCCCACCGCACCGCGGACGAAGAAAGAAACATGTACGAGATCTCCGGCAGAGCCAGCGACGATGGGTCGGACGACGTGTATCTTGGAGGCGACAGCTGTCGAGCACCAAGCCACTACCCCCAGGACAAGGCCTATCACCTCCTGGAAAACTTTAGACCGCCGTACACTAATGGCCACCAGCAGGAGTTCAGTAACCAGCACAAAACCGCAAACTTTGTGGATCCCAAGAAGGTGTGTGGGGTTGCTGATGAAACGGTGAAATGCTGAAAGGTGTTTACGGTGATAAATTCTCAAGAAGAAGAGCCAGCGTGGTGTAGTGGTGATTTGGAGCGGTGGACTTTAATCTGGAGAACCAGGTTTGGTTCCCCACTCCTCCACATGAGCAGTGGAGGCTAATCTGGTGAACCGGGTTGGTTTCCCCACTCCATGAAGGCAGCTGGGTGACCTTGGGCATGGTAGTGGAAAGATGCTTTGATCCTGTTTCTACCACGTCAGAACCAGAGGTTTTTGCCCCGTCAGCACGCCGTTCTTTAAAGAGAGATGGAAAATGGGTTTTACACATTCATTTGTTACACTCCCACAAATCTAAAGGGTTCATGGGCATACCTATCTAATCTTATCTCAGGGTTGCCCCACGCGTTCCAAAGTGGCTGTTTGCAAGATACTACCATATTGGACTTGTGGGGAAGTTTGGCCTCTGTGTAAATTGTAGCACTTGACTGTCCGCTAGAGCCAGGGTGGTATAGTGGTTTAGAGCAGTGGTTTGGAGAGGTGGACTTTGGAGAACCGGGTTTGATTCTCCACTCCTCTACATGAGTGGTGAAGGCTAATCTGGTGAACTGGGTTGGTTTCCCCACTCCTCCACAGGAAGCCAGCTGGGTGACCTTGGGCTACTCACAGTTCTATTAAGAGCTCTCTCAGCCTCACCTACCTCACAGTGTGACTGTTGTTGGGAGGAGAAGGGAATGTGATTGTAAGCTGGTTTGAGTCTCCCTTAAGTGGTAGAGAAAGTCGGCATATAAAAACCAACTCTTCTAAATTCTGTATTTGACTCCTGTTATCAAAATAATGAATACGTGCATATAGTTCCATATGTGAAGGACAAGAAAGGTGTCACGGGGGGACCATCTTCTGAGGAAGCACTTCAAGGCCATTCTGTTTCTTAGCGCTTTTAATGGACTATAAACTGCTGGTATCTCTTGGCTGGAGGGGGGTTATTTGTGGACCTTGATGGGTTGATTTTTTTTCATTGTAGTGTTGTTAATTTGCAAGCTGTCTTGAGTCATGAGAAAAGGCAGGATATAAATATTTTGATATGTAATTATCTATACTTTCTCCTTTAAAGTACACATGAATGAATGAGGGCAATGGAGTGAGTATCTGTGGGCAGTATGTTTGGAGGGGGAAAGTGAATCTTATACATGGATTTCCCCTTAGGTTTGGCATGGTACGTGTATATTTCGTGTTTGCAGAACTCAAATGCAGAACCAGTTGTAAGAAGCAGCAACTGTCGAGCCACAAGGAGAAGCGGGATATAAACATTTTAATGAACGAAATAATTCTTATGTGCTTGTGTTTTTGCATTTGCAGTTCGGCGCTTCAGAGACTACTAACAGCCAGTCTGTGGAGGCTTACAAAGTAATATATAAACCCTACCAGAATAACATCCAGAAGCCAGTCAATATTTCTCCAGATGCCGCAAGAAGAATCGAGGCATTTGACGACATGCAACAGGAGTTTCTAGGGACCGGTGAGAGTAAGTATTGGTGCTTAATCCACTGTAAACATTGACTGAAGTAAAATTGGTTCTCCAAGTTTGACATAAACAGACACACATCGGAGTAGGGAGGGAGGAGCCATAGCTCAGTGGTAGAGCATCTGCTTGGCATGCAGACGGTCCCAGGTCCACTCCCCGGCATCTCCAGTTAAAGGGACCAGGCAAGTAGAACATGGGAAAGACCTCTGCCTGAGACCCTGGAGAGCCGCTGCCGGTCTCAGTAGACAATACTGACTTCGATGGACCAAGGGTCTGGTTCAGTATAAGGCAGCTTCATCTGTTCATGTGTTAGAACTGAATCCTGTGTGAAGTATGCAAAATGCTGTCCTTGATGATACTCTTTGTAACTATTGGTATGTGATCTGTCTTCATACCGAGTTAACAGAAAGTGGCAAATGGAGACATGGGTATTAACTCCAGAGACAGACAGCCCAATAGCTGATAACCCAGAGAGCAGCTTGTGTTGCTAGTAGTGGAACCCACACACCTTTTCAAAACCAGACTGAACTGGAAAACTGTGCCTTGAACCAACAGATGCTCCAGACAATGTGCAGATCCTCCAGCTGCAGGTCCTTAACAAGGCAAGAGGGAGGCAACTGGAAGAACTTAATAAACAGCTGGAAGAGAGAGCACAGCAGATTAGGTATCTGTCTCATCAGCTTTCGATTGTCAAAGGTAAATCTCCGTTGTAGGGGGCAGGAGGGGCTGCGGAGCGTGCTTTTGCTGCACTTCTATTTTAGGCCCTGTGAAAGTAAAAGATTAGCGTTGTTCCCCATAATGTGGGTAACCTGAACAGAGTATGGTGTCCGTCCCAGTTTCCTTCACTCTTAAATCTCCTAATCTGTACACCATCTAACTCAGTTGGTAACGAAGTTTAACAACCTGGGTCTCCAAAGCCAAGATGCGCTGAGTCATTTCAGGGAAAATGCTCCATGGAGTCGTACGAGCTCCTGCTCGCCTCAACTTTGCACAGCAGGAGACTCTTACCAGCTAGTTTTACAGCCTCGTAAGAGCTATCTGAACATCCTCAGGTACAACGGACGCATTCCTCCTTGGATTACAAAGCTCCACGCTGCACAGCACTTGGAAGCTCTCTTTGGCAGCTGAATTAGACACCTGGACTTGAAATCAGTTGAGTCTCTTAACAACTCCCACCAGTCACGCAAACTATTACTAACTTTTGACTGTCCAGCTATCCCCTCGCTACTTCTTCAGCAGAAGCACTTTCTAAACTCTAAAGGAATTTTTTCCCATCACGGGCATTTTGAGAACACAATACTCCTAATCTGTATGGTGACCCCCAGTTGCTGGGCGATCTGATAAGGCCGGCAATGGGATTTATCATCTCATCTTTTTGCAAGAATCGTCTTATTGAGCAAGTCTGTATACTGCAATGGAGCCGGCCGGATTCAGTTAGCGATGTCCTTTCCAAAGCGAAACAGACAGTACCGGTCTGCAGAGGTGCAGATGTGGGGAGTGAGTCTTGAAAGTGAGTCTTGGGGAGGGGCTGTGGCTCAGCGGTAGAGCATCTGCTTGGCATGCAGAAGGTCCCAGGTTCAATCCCTGACATCTCCAGTTAAAGGGACTAGGCAAGAAGGTGATGTGAATAGACCTCTACCTGAGACCCTGGAGAGGCGCTGCCAGTCTGAGTAGACAATACTGACTTTGATGGACCAAGGGTCTCATTCAATATAAGGCAGGTTCATGGGTTCGAAGACCTAATTCGTTACACTCACTGGTACATGAGGGCTGTAAACTGAAATTCAGCTTGCATCTCCTGTTGGCTCCTTACGTACTTTTGTTTTGGAGTATAGAGAGCATGGTTTGAGAAATAGAGAATGGGGTAGAACTAAACTAGGGGCTGAGCAGTTTACACCAGTGTAGAATGTTCCATGAACACAGCGCGCAAATTGTGACGGGCTCAGCAAATGGACGGGGAGGCCTCAATGTTCTGGCATTGTTGAAACAAAAGCGGTGCAGTGTGAAAACTTCAGAAATGTCCTCCTTCATTCAGAAGGTGTTTTCCCCACATGGAAAGGGCTGCTGTACATGTTGCGCTGGGCTTTTGTCTGGGCCAAAATTGAAAATCCAGAGAAGCTCTTGGCGCCAGTAGTACTGCTACAGAACCTTGTGTGTGTTAAGTGCCATCGCTTCCGACTCATGGCGACCCTATGAATCAACGCCCTCCAAAATGAATTAATCAGAATCTTACTTTAGCACTATTGCAGTGAAATCCTGCCTAATATTTATGGAACAGCACTAGCAGCTAGTGGTTTCCTTCTGCTTACCACTGTTGGGTAACCAACCGATAATATATACGCAGACTTGGCTGAGAGAGGTGGGCTATAAAACTGGGAAATAACACAATTCAGGCAGAGGAGTAAATGGGTAAATGTAAACGTGGCTTATTTTCTAGACGTTTAACATCTTTGTAAGGGACTCGCATTAAAAAATCTTTAGTCTCATTAAACTGTGCAAATCTGGATGCTGAATTTGATTTCTGAGTTTGTTTTTTAATTCGTTTTTTTGGATAAAATGTTGTTTTTCCTCTGCTCCCTGTTAGCCTTTGAATTTGTAAGCATTTCAGTGAGGGCTTGCTGGTTTATTTATATCTGTTCAGTGGTATTTATGTAGTTAAATGGATACTAGTCATGCTGCATACCTATTCTCCCTAGTATCAGAAGAGCATGCCTATTATATTGGGTGCAGTGGAACACAGGCAGGATGGTGCTGCTGCAGTCGTCTTGTTTGTGGCTTCCTAGAGGCCCCTGGTTGGCCACTGTGTGAACAGACTGCTGGACTTGATGGGCCTTGGTCTGATCCAGCAGGGCCTTTCTTATGTTCTTATGTTATGTTCTTAAAACCCAGAAGCACACAAGCAGAATTTGAAACTGTAGATGCCTACTCGGGTGTCTTTTCCTTTTGTAAACAAAAAACCTTTCATTTTGGTGTTTATAGCTTTTCCCCTTAATCGGGTATCATAATGCTTTTTCATACCTTAAATATTTCCTTTGTTTTTAAAGATGAAAAGGATGGCATGTGCCTTAGTCTCCAGGAAAGTCAAAAACTTTATCAAAACAGCAAAGAAAAGGAAGTTCAACTTGAAGGCCAAATAAAAGCTTTCGAAGCGCAAATTCAAACTCTGACTGCCAATGAGGAGAAGGTACTGTAACTGTATTTTAAACTTGTTCTAGAAATTCTTTCGATATTCACTTTCTGAGAGCTTGCAAGCTGGCTTCAAACCATCCATTAAGCTCACTGGAGAACATCTGGTCCACAGTGCAATCCCAAGTAGAGGTGGGTGGGTTTAAAGTGTTGTCAAGTCGCAGCCGGCTTACAGCAACCCAGTAGGGTTTTCAGGGCAAGAGACTAAGAGAGGTGGTTTGCTGACCCTGCTTAGCTTCTGACATCTGCCGAGATCAGGCTAGCCTGAGCTATCCATGTCAGGGCACTTTATAACCCTGATTAGGTTATAATCGTCAGATCAGCAGGTGAATCTTCTGTCTGTCTATCCGTGGTGCCTGCGAGAGAGAATTTGGTCTTGGAGCATGGCATAATTGACATTGCTGGGCGACCCTCACCCTTCAGTCTGGGAAAACATCTTCCTCTACATCCTCCTCCTCCTCCTCTTCTTCCTCTTCCTCCTTTCCCCCCTCTTTTTCTTCCTCTTCCTCCTCTTCTTCGTCGTCTTCTTCTTCCTCCTCCACCTCTGCCTCTGCCTCTCCACACTATGCTGGGGAAATAAAGGAACGGGACTGGGCTTTTTCCCCTTTCCCCTGGCTTCAAGTTGGAACATCTCCATCTTACTGTTGCTACCTGTGTGTCGTAAGCAAATGTGTTATAATTGGGCATACCTTCTTTTGGTAGCTCATCAAGCAAGCCAAGGTAGCAGAGACGGCCATGGAAAGCACTCAGCAGCAGCTCCTGGAACTCCGGCGCTCCGACGCTCTTCAGCGTGCCAGAGAGCAGCACGAGGCCATCGTCACCGGCCTCAAGCAGAAGTACGAAGAGCAGGTCGTGTCTTTGCAGGAGAAACTGGACGCCAGGCTCATGGAGCTTCAGGACCAGGTCAGGCCGGGGCTTATCAGATGAAGATGGTTCTGCGAGGCATGCCTGCTTGCAAAGCTTAGCCTTTGTTATTGGAATGGGCTTCTATGAGAGCCAGTGTGGTGTAGTGGTTAAGAGTGGTGATTTGGTGGGCTCTGATCTGGAGAACCGTGTTTGATTCCCCACTCCTCCACATGAGCGGCAGAGGCTAATCTGGTGAACCGGGTTGGTTTCCCCACTCCTACACATGAAGCCAGCCGGGTGACCCTGGGCTAGTCACACTCTGTCCCACCTACCTCACAGGGTGTCTGTTGTGGGGAAGGGAAGGTGATTGTAAGCCGGTTTGATTCTTCCCTGAGTGGTATAGAAAGTCGGCATATAAAAACCAACTCTTTTGTCTTCGTCGTCTTCTTCGTCTTCTTTTAATAAGAGGTATAAAAAAGCAAACACGTATTACTAAATCAACACTGTGCCTCAGTCAACTCTGGCTGCTGCACAGAATCTGTCATCTCTACCTGAGGTTTCAGATTCAAAGTCTGCAGGAAGAAAGGAAGTATACCATTCTTCTGACCGTGCTAGAATGTTTTGGAGATGGGTGTAATATATATGATCATTATAGAATTATTTCTACAGTAGCGTAAGGGCATAAATGCTCATGAACCTGAAATCCATATTATCTTCTAATAAAGCAGCTGGAAGAACATTGAAACAAGCTATTTTGTTTTTTAAGAAAAGGTCTGGGAAAGGAAAACATAGAATGTGGACAGCAGATGTACTGATAACAGTTAAATATCACTGAAAACAGTATGGCTACAACAATTGTGAACCTTTGCCGCGAGAGAAATGGTTGCTTTTAGGAAATTGGAACCTTTGGAAAAGGCGTTTACTTAGTATAAGCCTTTTCCAGAGGTTCCAGTTTCCTAAAAGCAGCCATTTCTCTCGTGGCAAAGGTTCAGTTTTTTTTAGCCAGGCATAAATATCAGGATGTGGTGAGAGTGTGGGTTGATAATTAGGTAAAACTATAGATTTTTTTTTTTGTCTAAAAGGCTGTGTGAAAAAGAAGTGTGGATGAATATAAAATGAGACGCAGTCCCACAAACTGTGTCCCCTGTGGCCTACATTGTTAATTGTTCTTTATCTCTCTAAGAAGGAGCAAAATTTTGCTTTGCGATCACGTATTGTCTTTGGCTGTGGTTTATGCTCTGCAGTAATCTTGTGTGGCTAATTCCCCAATATTACCTTGCAATTGTATGTCAGAACCGAAAACTTTACTTAAAGAAACAACAATCACCATTATTTATATATGTAGTGATTCTTTAAAAAGGTAAAGGTCCCCTGTGCAATCACCGGGTTGTTTCTGACCCATGGGGTGATGTCACATCCCGACGTTTACTAGGCAGACTTTGTTTTACGGGGTGGCTTGCCAGTGCCTTCCCCAGTCATCTTCCCTTTACCCCCAGCAAGCTGGGTACTCATTTTACCGATCTCGGAAGGATGGAAGGCTGAGTCAACCTTGAGCCGGCTACCTGAAACCAACTTCTGTCGGGATCGAACTCAGGTTGTGAGCAGAGCTTGGACTGCATTACTGCAGCTTACCACTCTGCGCCACGGGGCTCTCGTGGTTCTTTACTGTTATGTTATTCTTTGCTGTCAGAACCTAAAACGTTGCTTAAAGACAAACACCATTTTTATATATGTAGTGATTCTTTGCTGTTGTAGTTACTAAGGCTGTCTGTACACTGACAGACATGTAAGAGCTGTGATGTCTTTTATCAGACAGAACTCTGCTGTCATCTCAGAGCACACCTGAAACAACTTGAAAGAACCCTAGAAGAAAGTAAATTAGAAAAAAATTCAATTATCAACCAGCTCTCAAGAAGCCTAGAAGAAAGCCAGAACCAGTGTGCAAACCTACTGCAAACAGGTTTGTCCTCTTTTGGGGGGGGGGGTACTATTTGCTTGAGAACGTCTTTTGCAGTGCAGTCCCAAGCAGAGTTACACCCTTCTAAGTTCATCAGTGGAGAACTAGCGTGGCGTAGTGGTTAAGAGCGGTAGACTCTAATCTGGAGAACCGGGTTTGGTTCCCCACTCCTTCACATGAGCAGTGGACTCTAATCTGGTGAACCGGGTTGGTTTCCCCATTCTTACACAGGAAGCCTGGTGGGTGACCTTGAGCTAGTCACAGTTCTCTCTGAACTCTCTCAGCCCCACTACCTCACAAAGTGTCTGTTGTGGGGAGAGGAAGGGAAGGTGATTGTACGCCGGTTTGAGTCTCCCTTAAGTGGTAGAGAAAGTCGGCATATAAAAACCAACTTCTTCTTCTTCTTGAAGAGGGATGGGTAGAATGCTATGCAAGAGGAAAGCTTTTAAGTTAATGGTGCATAATATAGCAAAATAAGCGTTGATGCGAGCGTGAAAGGTGATTTTTAAGAGACACGCGGCCTGCCAACATATTCCAGCTGACTATACAAACACTATGAAGTGCTTGTAAGTGATATTAAAAAGGTGGCTGCGTGCATTTAAATATCTTCTTTTTTTATAATAAAAATGTTTCTTCGACAAGCCAGCCTTATTCATCCTGCTGGCCTGGCATGGTTTTGCAGTTTCCTTTCCCTTCTGGCACGCTAAAGAAAAGCAAACATTTGGTATGTCTTACTTGGAATTACTTGACTTTGACCTCCTCCTCCTCCCTTGTAAATGAGAGGACATTAAGCTACCACAGTCTCAAGCATAGAATAACCTTCCACTTAATATGCACCCCAAATGTCCACATCCTCTTCTGTTTAAGTGGTTCTTCTCTGCTTCCGAGCATCTCTGTAAAAGAGAAATCCAGTGTTACTACTTTGTGGTTTCTGGGCGTTCACACCGATCGGGGCTTTGCACCTGTGCAGCGCTTGACTTTGGAAACTTCTAGAACTACAAAAGTAGGCGTGAAAAACCCCTCCCCAAGGAACGTGGAAGGAGCCCCGTGGCGCAGCGTGGTAAGCTGCAGTACTGCAGTCCAAGCTCTGCTCACAACCTGAGTTCATCCCAACAGAAGTCGGTTTCAGGTACCTGGCTCAAGGTTGACTCAGCCTTCCATCCTTCCGAGGCCGGTAAAATGAGTTCCCATCTTGCTGGGGGTAAAGGGAAGATGACTGGGGAAGGCAATGGCAAACCACCCCGTAAACAAAGTCTGCCTAGTAAATGTCGGGATGTGACGTCACCCCATGGGTCAGGAATGACCTGGTATTTGCACAGGGGACCTTTACCTTTTAAGGAACGTGGTGGCGAACTGTGCATGTTCCAGGGGGAGGGGTTTCCCCCTTACTGCTCAGTTCCTTTGCATTCGCTGCAGTGGAAATATCAGAAGTTGCTGCTCCTCCCTCTGGAGCGCGCACAGCTCACCACTGTGTTCCTTGGGGGGAAGGGGCTTTTTGCACCTGTTTTGTAGCTCTGGGAGTTTACAAATGGGAACTCTGTGCAGGCGCAAAGCCCATCGGTGTGAATGCTCAGGTGACCGCTTGAAGATCAGTAGTTACAGGTAAGCAGCCTGGTTTTCTGACGCCCAGGTATATTAGTCAAGCTTACTTGGTGGTGGAGTGGGGCTTTCTTTTTACTAGTTTATTAGTAACACGGCGAACTCTAATCTGGATTTGATTCCCCGCTCCTCCCCGCAGACTCTAAATCTGGTGAACCGGGTTGGTTTCCCCACTCTTACACATGAAGCCTGCTGGGTGACCTTGGGCCGGTCTCCGTTCTCTCCGAACTCTCTCAGCCTCTCCTACCTCACAAGGTGTCTGTTGTGAGGAGAGGAAGGGAAGGAGATTGTAAGGCACTTTGAGACACTTTAAAGGTAGAGAAAAGTGGGGTATAAAAACCAACTCGTCTTCCTCTTCTATCTTCCTTCGTCTTCCATCTTCCTTCTTCTTCCATCTTCCTTCTTGATGAATTCGGGTTCTTCCTTTCCAGGTTTGGTGCAAGAGACCAATCAGTTACGCTTGCAGCTGCAGCAAGCTCAGTCGGCCCAGCTGATAAGTAATGAAATGAACAAGGCTCTACAGGTCGGTTTATTTTCCCGTTAAATATTTTTACAATTGGACTCCCATAGTCGTTGGCTTAGGACGACACGGTCAAATATCTGGATAATTGCACGCGGCCTTATGTACAGGCTCACTCTCTCCAGCTGAGTTCTGCTCAACTTCTGCCGGGCATTTTTCCCCCCTTTAAGGAGTTATATCTGGCCTCCGTGGCATCAAGATTGCTGTCTTAGTGGTAGCCCCAACTTCAGGGTTGGCCCGTTCAGAGGATGTGTGTTAGGTTCCGGAAATTGTGCGAGGCCATTTTTATTTCAGCAGACTTTTTGAAGCTGTCCTAATTCTCTTAGCTCTTCTAACATGAATATGCACATCTGGGATTGGGCTGATATATTAATGAACTCCAGGGCCTGAACTTTGAGTGGTTGGGGCTGTGCCTATGTGGTTTTGGGTCCTGTTGTGCTTGTATGGATTTTTATATTAGTGTGTGAGCCGCATCACATGAACACATGAAGCTGCCTTCTACTGAATCAGACCCTTGGTCCGTCAAAGTCAGTACTGTCTACTCAGACTCGCAGCGGCTCTCCAGGGTCTCAGGCAGGGGTCTTTCACATCACCTACTTGCCTGGTCCCTTCTGCATGCCAAGCAGATGCTCTACCACTGAGCTACAGCACCTCCCATAAAATACAGTTAGAATTGAAGCTGCCTTATACTGAATCAGACCCTTGGTCCATCAAAGTCAGTATTGTCTACTCAGACCGGCAGCGGCTCTCCAGGGTCTCAGGCAGAGGTCTTTCCCATCACCTGCCTGCTTAGTCCCTTTAACTGGAAATGCCGGGGATTGAACCTGGGACCTTCTGCCTGCCAAGCAGAGGCTCTACCCCGAGCCACGGCCCCTCCTGCAAATGCTGGCTCTCCATTGGTATTGTGGCCATCAGAGTTCTGCAACATTGTGTGTTGCAGAAGCAGCATATTATTTTTTAATCTTTATTTTGTTTAGCTGGTTGTTGAAGTTTTGTGTTCACAACTTCTCTCCAGGAAGAACTGAAGGAACTAAAAGATGAAATCGTTCTGTATGAATCTGCTGCAAAACATGGTGTATATCTCGGTAACCTAGGAGGAAAATTAACTGCGGACATGACTGACTCTTACGTGGATTTGGGTATTAAGAAGGCCAACAAGAAAGCCAGACTTCCCAGGTGATTTTTTTTTTAATTAAAAAATATATGCACAAGAAATGTGCTCCAGATCATGTCATCTCCGCATTACCGTACTGCTTGTATCAGGATCATTAATGTCCCTCTTCACATAATTGTGAAATCCCTTTTTGTGAAAATGGGAAAGTGCATTCTAAAAAAGTCACAAATGTTGCCACAGATTTGGGCCATCTGTTCTAGCCAGAGCCGTTTCGTACATGATGTGAAGGCAAACTTGGTTTGTTGCCAAGTTCACACTTGATCGGGGAGTGGCAACTTATCACAGCTTCCTGAACTGCCAAAAGAGACCTTCCTGATTTTAAATCTGTTTACACTGAAGTACACATGAACACATGAAGCTGCCTTATACTGAAATGGACCCTTGGTCCATCAAAGTCAGTATTGTCTACTCAGACCGGCAGCGGCTCTCCAGGGTTTCAGGCAGAGGTCTTTCACATCACTTACTTGCCTAGTCCCTTTAACAGGAGATGCCGGGGATTGAACCTGGGACCTTCTGCATGCCAAGCAGACGCTCTACAAACAACCACAACCCCTCCTCTGTGTTTTGTGAGCCCTTCTTCCTGGCGAGTATATTTGATCGCCTCCTTGGTAAATTACAAAAAAATTCTGGCGCTTCAAAAGTTTGAAAGTTTTTCCCAGTATGTACAGGCTGTTAATGCAACTGGGTCGGTGTGCCTTTCTCTTTTGGTAATGCTCGACAGCAATGCACAGAGTAAAGAAATGGATAAAGAACTCTGTAAAGATGAGATCATCTTGGAGCTGAAGGCAGAAATGGAGCGTTTACTGAACAGTAACAAAACAAAGAGGGACCGGGTATCTCAACTGCAGAATAATCTCAAAGAGTGCCAGAGGACGATAGAAGAGCTGAAGCAGCTGCCGAAAACAAATGGCCAAGAGGTGTGTTGTTGTTAGCATTGTGTGTTCTGTGTTGTTTTAATACAACACAGGGGAAGAAAATCCCCCCCCCACTTCCTCCTCAAATTCTTGGATTGCAAATGAGCCAAATTGCTGTGCTCAGTTAATTATGTTGTGCTCAGTAATGGAAAACAAACTTTTGGAGTAAGCAAGCCAAAACATTTTTTGCCTTGATGCTTTTTTTTTTTAAGTTTACTTGGAAGGAAGGTCCAGTCCTGTCATAGGAATGATTTATTTGCCACTTCTGTGTGATAGTTTCCTTCCTTGCTTGTGTGAATGTTTGAACCTTGGGAAACCACATGGCAGGTGCTGATGTCACGGTTATTCTAGTGCCAACTTTACTTTCCTGTACTTTGAATCTTTTCCAACTCTGCAATTTTGCCCTCTCTCCTTCATGTCATGTTTTTAAATACCGTTTTGCATGCCGTGACAGATAAATGAACACATGAAGCTGCCTTCTACTGAATCAGACCCTTGGTCCATCAAAGTCAGAGGCAGCAGCTCTCCAGGGTCTCAGGCTGAGGTTCTTTCACATCACCTTTTCATCAGGTCCCTTTACCTGGAGATGCCTGGGATTGAACCTGGGGCCTTCTGCATGCCAAGCAGATGCACTACCACTGAGCCACGGCCCTTCTCCATGGCTCTCCAGGGTCTCAGGAAGGGGTCTTTCGCATCACCTACTTGCCTAATCCCTTTAACTGGAGATGTTGGGGATTGAACCTGGGGCCTTCTGCATGTCAAGCGGATGCTTTGCCACTGAGCCACCGCCCCTCCCCAAGTCCAGGCACACACTCTTGGGATAGTGTGTGTTTGACTGTTGTGTGGTATGCTCTTGGAAACTAGGTGGCGTTCTCTCTTCCGCTAAAAAATAAACTTAATTGGAACAAGCCAGCTAAAGCGGTTTTGTGTAGAATATTATAACATTGTCCGATACTAACTGTGCTTGATTGTAAGATCCTGCATTTAGACTGCATTTTGGTCATTGGTGCTGTGCGTGTTAGAGGTAATAGCATGGCGGTAGCAGTTGAGTTCATCAAGAGAAAGAAAATTATGTTGGAGCTGGGTGGTTTGATTGCATGGCTTTGCTCGGTCCAAAATGTTACCTGTTTAGCTTTTGGAAGGTGTTGTGCTGTGTTGCCTATGCCCTGAGGATGCTTTGACCTAGTACAAGTGGCATGTGTTTAAGAGGGTTCAAAATAGCTACTCATACAGTCAAGTAATGCTTCCGGCAGCTTCTTTGCACAAAGAGCTTGCTGCAAGCTGAGAGCTGCCACCGCGAGCCCTGTATTTATCTCTGTCTTTCTCGTCTGTTTGGGTTCTGGGCAGGGACTGTGTCATCTGGATGACTAATCGTCAAGCCAGCGTGGCGTAGTGGTTAAGAGCAGCGGACTCTGGAGAACCGAGTTTGATTCCCTGCTCCTCCACATGAGCAGCGGACTCTAATCTGGTGAACCGGGTTGGTTTCCCCACTCGTACACATGAAGCCTGCTGGGTGACCTTAGGCCAGTCACAGTTCTGTCCAGGCTCTCTCAGCCCCACCTACCGCACAAGGTGTCTGTTGTGGGGAGAGGAAGGGAAGGTGATTGTAAGCTGCTTTGAGGCTCCTTAAAGGTAGAGAAAAAGTGTGGGATAAAAAACTCAACTCTTCTTCTAATGCAGCAAAGACCTGTTTTGTAGTACTAATAGTCGCCTGGGCTTAATCTCTTTTTGGTGTGCTTTTGATAGCCCAAAGGAAGAAATACAGAAAGTCCCTCAGATGTCTTACAGTCCAATATATCTGCTAGTGAAAACAGTCTTAAAGAAGACATTCTGAGGCTCGGGAAGGAAAACCAGGTTTTAAAGCAAGAGATCGAGGTAGGTGTTAAATGCGTTCTCATTTTCATTGGCTGGGTTGGGGGGAACGACACAAGGATGCCGCTGAAAGGGGCATCCCTGCGTCAGGTTGCCTTCTTAACCCAATTTAATTTATTACGGTCATTGACCAGCAAAGCAGATGCCCATAACACGTAGGAAAACAACCCTGTGATGTCACTTGCACTGTGTAATTTTACTGTCCATATAATTTGACTGCCATTGGCATGGGTGAGGATAGCGTTCTACATGTTATAGGGGAGGGGGGAAGAGCTTGGCTCAAGAATGCCATTTTTGGATGCCCTGAGGGTGCCGTGCTGAGGTTTTACAAATGGATCTTGCTTTTGGGAAAGAAACCACAGCCATCTTTGACTCTGACTTCTGTTTGAACAGAGCTGGCGTGCACACATTCAGGAACTTGAAGAAAACGAGGAAAATCTGAAAAAAGTAAATCAGGACCTTTGTAGTCAAATGAGGCAGATGGTTCAGGACTTTGATCGCGATAAACAAGAAACCATTGACAGGTGAGCTACAGTGTGGGATGGGGAGTGAAATGAATATGCCCTGTCTTTGTAAAGGCCACTGTCTGCTTCCCACCCACCCAGTAAAACAGAGGCAGATAATTTGGGGGCAACTTTCTGTGCGCAGATTCAGATTCACTATCAAGCCATGGTTTGGGTTTGAAATGAGTGAGCTGTAGAATGCTTGAAGTAATATACCCATCCGGTGATTTAAGTATCTCATCTACTGAGGTGCTTTCCTTAAGTGTCCCTTTAATAAGGAAGCTAGACTAAAGTTCATAGTTCCCTCATTTAAAAAAACTACTGCTAACTCTGAAGAGGGAAAAACCAAGTACTTACTTTGGGAGGGGGATGCCTCAGTCACAAAGCAGGTTGCTAAATTTTGTGCATTCATTTGTAAGATCCGCTCATAGAGTGGGCCTCGGAAACTTAAATGAATATTAATCTTTTAACTTCTCGCTGTGTAAGGAACTTTATATTATTATGAGTATGCCAGGTGCCTTATAATTTTGTATTTTATAAGAGTATATATTTATTGTCTGGCTGGTGCCGTATCAATAAACATTTACATCTACCGAAAGGGTACCTTGCCCATCGGTCCAGAGGTAGATTTTGTTTTAAAACTTGTCTCCCGGCTGTAGGTACGAGAGAACCTATCGGCAGCATTATGAAGACATGAAGAAAAAGTATTGCGAAGAGCTCACAGAAGAGCATGCTGCAGAAAAAGAAAAACTCACCCGCGCTTACGACGAGAACATCGCGCGGCTGAAGTGAGATTATTTTTGCCCTGCTAAATAAGACTGGTCTTGTTTTTGGCTGGCCTTATTAGTCTGGCCTTATTAGAAAGACTTATAAGACTGGCCTTATTAGAAAAGAGAGCTTTTTTGTTGCTTTTTTAAAAAAAACCATCTGCTTCCCCTCTTGTCACTGCAGAGTTGAAATTGATGAGCTGAATGAAGAGATACTGACAGTAAAGGAATGTTACATTGCAGTCTGCAGGGAGAAGGACGAACAGGAGGCTGCTCTGAAGGGAATGTTTGAACGAGAGCAACAGCTAAAGGAAGAGAACGTGAGTACAACCAGAAAAAAAAATAGTTCCTGCAGAAATAATTGCAAAAAAACAAACAAAAGAACTGCCATACTAGAGATTGGTTCAAAGATGAACCAGACTTATCACCTTGTTTTTATTTATTTGCTACCAACCTCAGTCTCAATTCAATTCTTTATTTTTACGGTCATTTGGCCAAAAATGTAGAATACGTCTAATCAGAAGTAACATAAATTTGTAATAAAAACAATATCAGTCAGTCAAAGAGTCCACACAATTAAAATATTCAATAAAATCCCATATGTAAAAAGACAGATAAACTAGCTTCTTAAATATTTATCAGATCTTTCTATTTTTAAATTGCATCCTTTCGGGCCTTATATATGGCAACACAAAATTTGGCCACACATCTGGAAGCTTGTAGGTTACTATCTTCCAGTAGTCGTTGGATACAAATTTTATCAGGTAGCCCTATATTATTTCTTAAAATTTATTGAATAGTCTTAGATCTTAACTCATGATGGAGAGGGCAGTCTCAGTTTCTTCACCATTGCACAGGCAGGCTCCCTCGGAAAGGAGTTTTTTTAATATCTGCCTTCTAGGATGGCCGATGGCGGAGCTCCACATCTGGCTAACATGAAAGCCCTTCTAAATTTGTTCACCTCCGATGTCATCAGATACAGGGCTGCCGTCATCAGGTGTCTGAACTTCTGTGAGGCTATGAAACCAGGCGACCTTGCGAGGTCATGCCACAGTCTCCTATTTAGACGATGGAGGTGCCATTTTCGACCAGGTCAGTTCCGAGGCCTTAACCCACACTGCCTCGTTCTGTGCCAAAGAATCGAATCCGCCAGTCCAGAAGATGAGCCCCGAGGGCTTCTTGTTGTCCAAATGCATTGCTTGAGCTGTCTCGTTAAATTTTTTTGCCCAGTTCAAGAAACAGCTGCTGGAGGAAAAAGAGAAATCCTTGAACAGCTTAAGGTCTGAGCTAGAAGAAGCATTCAAGAATTCTGCCCTGGCAGCCAAGGCCCAGTGGCAGGAAGAAAAAGAAGACGACATCAAATGGCGCGTTGAGAAGGAAGTGGAGAGAGCCAAAGCATGTTGGGAGACAGAAAGGAAAGAGGTGTGCAGGGGAAGGGAAGCCACTACCCCCCTCCCCTGCGGATCTGGAGAATCGGGTTCGATTCCCCACTCCTCCACATGAGCTGCTAGAGCAACAGATCTGCACGATTTACCTCTGTTTGTGCACAACCTCCCTTTGAAAAATAGTCTTCTGTTTCATATAGACCATAGACCAAGCTATTCGGAAAGTGGAACAAGAGTGGCAGCGTAGACTAGACCGAGCTGCGGAAGAAAGCAAGAGAACGGTTGCGGAACTCAAAGACTGCTGCAGCCAGACACAGTCGGTGACCATCGCGGATGAAGCACTGAGCCAGCTGTTGGCGGAGGAAGTTGAGAAGCAAACACTGACCTTGCAGGAGACACTGAATGAAAAGGCCTTGAGACAATGTGAAGCAAGTTTGGGAATGGGGCATCACGATACCCGCCAGGTAATAAGCAGATGCATGGCCTTGTGTTTGAGCAGCGTCCAAATATGGCCAGAGTGCGTTCAAGACCAATCAAAGTTGGGATAATACGTCATTGCATGTCTTGGGTATTACTAACAATCCTAGGGGTCTTCCATGGAGATAGATCACGATGGTTAGCCGTGTTAGTCTATTTGTAAAGGTCCCCTGTGCAAGCACCAGGTCATTCCTGACCCATGGGGTGACATCACATCCTGACATTTACTAGGCAGACTATGTTTACGGGGTGGTTTGCCAGTGCCTTCCCCAGTCATCTCCCCCTTACCCCCAGCAAGCTGGGTACTCATTTTACTGACCTCAGAAGGATGGAAGGCTGAGTCAACCTTCAGCCCGGTACCTGAAACTGACTCCCGTCAGGATCGAACTCAGGTCCTGAGCAGAGCTTTTGACCACAGTCCTGCAGCTTACCACTCTGCGCCACAGGGCTCTTTTAGTCTATCTGTACCAGTAGAAAAGTACCTGAAGAAGTGAGCTGTGACTCACGAAAGCTCACACCCTACCAGAACTTTTGTTAGTCTTTAAGATGCTACTGGACTCTTGCTCTTTTCTAATCCTAGGAGTGCAATCCTAAGAATATTTTCTGGGGAGTAAACTCCACTGAATAGACCTGAGTAGGATTGCTCTCTAGGATTAAATAAGGTGCAAACTAGGCTACGTACGAGTAACAAATTTTAACAGTAAGGGTCCCCCCACCCCCGTTGTGCTCAGTTCTTCAAGAGGCACCTGAATTTCTGCACTTTTAATACCTCATTCCGAGCTATCAGGGGATATAGAAACTTCAAAACATGTCTTGATCCGCTGCTCATTCTACCAAGAAGTCCGCACAAGGTTTCTTTCCCCTTTGCCAAACCCTTGCCCTGACCAATCATAGAGTTGGAAGGGACCACCAGGGTCATCTAGTCCAACCCTTCACAATGCAGGAAATTAACAACTACCTCCCCCCACATCCCCAGTGACCCCAACCCTCCCCCCGCCATGCTGGATCCCACAATCAAAGCACTCCCGACAGATGGCCATCTAGCCTCGGCTTAAAGACCTCCAAAGACGGGGACTCCACCACCCTCCAAGGCAGCACATTCCACCGTCAAACAGCCCTCACTGTCAGAAAGTTCTTCCTAATGTTTAGGTGGAATCGCTTTTCTATTAGTTTAAACCAGATGAGTTTCTGGCTAAGAAGCTCTTTTAACTGATGAAAAATCACAGTTTACGCTCTTGACTGCTAAATTCTGTGCTGCAGCTATTAAAATACGTCATACCCTGACAGGATAAGAGTAACAGAAATACTTTTATTACTCAAAATATTAAGGGGGTCACACCAAGTTTATACGATGTTTATATAAATTTTACTCACACACGTAATATGTAATTTTTAGGCTTAGATTATTTGTAGTAGCTGTTGTTGTGGTTTTCTTATCTGTTGTGGCTGTTGTTGTTTGCTTATTTTGGTTGTTTGTTTTTGCTGGTCAGTGACCGTATTATTATTATTTTATTGTTTTTTATTATTTTATTATTATTATTCCGAGCTGAACACTTTGTGATCTCATGCAACAAGCCACTTATCCAGCTCTTAATGTCTGATGGGGCAATCCTGTAGGCAAGTAAAACAGCTTAAAATCCCATTGACATCAGTGAGGTTTAAATTAACTTGCAGGATTTGCAGCCTGAAATAGTAGGGGGGGGGGAAACAACCCCAAAAAACGTACCTTACCGTTGCATTGAATGAGCTGGATTTTGAAGCCCTGCTTCTAGTCTTACCGCGGTCGAAGTGCCCATCTTTCTTTACTATCGTGTAACCTTCTCTAGGTGGAACTGGCCCTGACCAAGGCTCGTGCCAGGTGGCTGCGGGAACTGACTGAGCTGGAGGAGTATAAAACTCACCTGAAAGCGGCTCAGGAGAAATGGGAGAAGGACCACGAAGTCAACACCGCCAAACAGGTAGCAGAGAGCAAGCCGATTCTGGCAGAAGAAGACTTTTTTTTTTTTAAGTTTCATTCCTCACAGCTTGATATGCAGTTCTGATAATAGCGAGCAGATGTTGGGACCCACCAAAACAGAATCCCACCTAACCCCTCCATATTCTTCAACTTAAAGATTTGATTTTCTTTTTTGAAGAGCCATATTTGGTCTGTACTTGAGTAGGATAGAATATAGCCGATCAAAGGGCAGAAACATTGAGGTGCCCCTGCTGGTATTTTAAAATGGTTTCATATTATAATGCTGCCTGGTTTATCCAGATTGCTGGTCTATCAGACAGGCTCAAAAGCTTTGATCTCTCCACTTCGTCTGCCCCCCCCCCCTTCGTTCCATTTTTACGTGAACATTTTCTTCCCTGCCCCTAACACGCATTTCAGTTCTGGAGCTATCTAGGTTTAGCCATTTTGTCTGCTCTGATGTTAAAAAGTACAAGGACGCTTCATTTTTTAAAATTGCGCTTTACTTTATTGCGCTGAAGCGGGTCGTGCTGTTCAAATGACAGGCTCTTCGAATGTTTCACTTACTGAGAAGTGAAGGGATCTTATTCAGCCAGTCATCGAGTAAGCAGGACTCAACAACTTTACCTACTTTTAAAAAGCAAGTCTTTTTATTGAAATTATTGAAAAAGCAAGTCTTTTTATTGAAATACTTCTAGTAAAATATATGTAAATGCAGATTATTAAGTCTTTAACACTTCTATAAAAACTCTTGTAAAAATACAATGTATGTATTACAATGTATGCAGTAGAAGCAATGTATGCAGTAAAAGCAAACAAGTCTTACATACTATTCAGTTTCAAAATCCAACTTATAAAATATAACAGTCAAATTATTCTGATTCAGTTCAAAGTATCTAATAGTGTGTTTTTGAGCAAGTCTTTTGGCACCATTTCCCCAACAGCACTTGCTCAGTTTGTGTCTCTGTGTCTCATTTTGGTAATTCTCACAATACTGCAAACTTTTTTATTGTTGTTACAGTACGTTTTTGGGACGTAATGCTGTTGCACACTTAATAGACTAGAGCAGGGGTGTCGAACTCAATTGTTACGAGGGCCGGATATGACATAAATGTCACTTGGTCGGGCTGGGCCATGCCTCAACAGCCCAGATCGAGAGTGGGGAGGGTGGCTGCCTAGGCTGGCTCTTGGGCCGGATAAGAGCTCTCAAGGGGCCGGATTTGGCCCCTGGGCCTTATGTTTGACACCCCTGGACTAGAGTATAGCGTAAACGTAAATTTTATATGCACTGGGCAACAACAACAAAAGTGTGACTCACTTTATTGCGGTAAACCTGCAATATCTCAGAGGTATGCTTATAACCTTCATGAGACAACAAGAGTCACTGGAAAAGACAGTCATGCTAGGAAAAGTTGAGGGTAGCAGGAAAAGAGGAAGACCCAACAAGAGATGGATTGACTCAATAAAGGAAGCCACAGCCTTCAACTTGCAAGATCTGAGCAAGGCTGTCAAAGATAGGACATTTTGGAGGACTTTCATTCATAGGGTCGCCATGAGTCGGTAGTGACTTGACGGCACTTAACACACATGCTTATAACCACCGTTTTGCTTCTAGCTATGATTTGGCACAAACTGCCGTTAATGAACGCTCGTTATGTCTTTATTGGCAGTTACTGAAAGGTGGGAGAGTTCAAGAGGCGTGCAAAAGGGGGGGGAGAGGGGGGAGCACACAAACCTTTGGGGCTTCCGATAACTGAAACATCCTTACGTCTGCATCAAGGCACTGTGCGCTAACCTCTCATATCTGGAGCAAAAGTCCAGAGAAATCTCTAGGGAGGTGCTGATAGCCTTGTTATGTGTTGCATTCTTTAGGTATCTCTGGCTCTTTCAGCGGCAGAAGAGAAATGGAAGAAGGAACTTGAGAACAGTGACCAAACTAGAGTGAGGACTAAAGAGCTGGAAGAGAAGATCCTTTCCTTTCAACGAGAGCTGGAGCGCAAGGAAGAAGAAATCCCCGCCATCGTCAAAGCGGAACTGGCGAAAGCCCGGACTCTGTGGAACAAGGAGAAGCAAGAGGAGGTCCTCGCCATCCAGGAACAAAATGAAAAAGATTACCACGCCTTTTTACAAGACCACCAGAATAAAATCAGCGAGTTGCTGGCCAAGGCCAAGGAGGACTTTGCGAAGCAGAAGAAGGAGCTGCTGGAGCAAAAAGAGGCAGACCTGAAGGTGTGCGTGGAGAGGAAGCAGCAAGAATGGGCCGTCCAGGAAGCCAGGAGATTCCAAAACGAAGTCCGCCAGTACGAAGACAGGGCTCTGGTCCAGGTGGAACTCTTGTTAGACGAAATGCACAAGGATTTGGTTAGATGTGCGGGGGATATGCCCGCTTGGCAAGCCCAGTGGCGAACGGCTCCCCATGTTCAGCTCAACCTCCGGTTCAAAGACAGACTGATGCTGTGTCTGCAGAAGGCGTATACGAACGCTGTCTGTGCCATCCTAGAAAAAGCCAAGCCAAAGGGGAGCCAGGTAATGTCTCTGAGGTTTTAGATGAGAACACATGGATGGGAGCAAGGTCGTTCTTGGATACCCGCCGCTTTCAGCCAGCATGGTATAGTGGTTAAGAGCAGTGGCTTGGAGTGGTGGACTCTGATCTGGAGATCTGGGTTTGATCCCCCACTCCTCCACATGAGTGGCGGAGGCTAATCTGGAGAACCATGTTTGATTCACCACTCCTACACATGAAGCCTGCTGGGTGACCTTGGGCTAGTCGCAGCTCTCATAGAGAGAGCAATTTTGTACACTGGAAATTGATACAGAAATTTAATCTTAATATCATGTATCCAACCGACAGTTAACTTCACAGAGCGGGCATTTCCTAATTCCCCCTCCTGCCGTTGCTTACTGAAACCTTCCAAATTTTGTTGCTGGGGGGGCGGGGGACGACCCACCAGAACAGCATAGAGGGCCGACTGTAGTGGGAAAGGAGAATCAGTGGGCAGTCACCCCCACCTTCCGCACATGGAAATGGTATTGAACACATAAAGCTTCCTTATACTGAACCAGACCCTTGGTCCATCAAAGTCAGTATTGTCTACTGAGACTGGCAGCGGCTCTCCAGGGTCTCAGGCAGGAGTCTTTCACATCACATACCTAGTCCCTTTAACTGGAGATGCCGGGGATTGAACCTGGGGCCTTCTGCATGCCAAGCAGATGCTCTACCACTGAGCCATGGCCCCTCTCCATGGCTCTCCAGGGTCTCAGGTAGGGGTCTTTCACATCACCTACTTGCCTAGCCCCTTTAACAGGAGATGCCAGGAATTGAACCTGGGACCTTCTGCATGCCAAGCAGATGCTCTACCACTGAGCCATGGCCCCTCTCCATGGCTCTCCAGGGTCTCAGGTAGGGGTCTTTCACATCACCTACTTGCCTAGCCCCTTTAACTGGAGATGTTGGGGATTGAACCTGGGACCTTCTGCATGCCAAGCAGATGCTCTACCACTGAGCCATGGCCCCTCCAAACAGTTATTCTGTTGGAAGAACTGTGTGGTTGGATAGAGGCCAGTTATTTTCGGTTTCCCCTTCCTCTTTTTTAATAATTTGTTTGAAAAGGTTAGCGGGCTGTCTTCTGTGTTGAAATAAACTCACAGTGCAAATTTACAGATACCTGAGGATTCAGACTGTGATTTCAAAGATTCAGCATGCCCTGGCTTGCAGAGCGGCGAAGGAGAGACGGGGGACAAAGCGAGGCCCTCCACGTACGATGTGGGAGAGCAAGCAGAGCAGAGAAGAAGATTATGGAAACCGCCGTCTCTTCAGGAGACTGAAACGGACAAAGGTACATCTTTTGTACAGCTTCTGATCCAATTGGTTTTGTATATCATGTAAAATGTAACTTTAGGTATGTGTTGTTGTTGTTTTTAATACTGGAAATTTTGGGGATTTCTCTATATCTCTTGTTTTATTTATTTATTTAATAAATTTCTAACCCACCCTCCCCGACCAAGGCCAGGCTCAGGGTGGGTAACTGCTCTACTAGGTTGATAACTGCGCACATGGTATATGAGAGACATATACAAACCAGTAGTACAACTAGAACCATTCAGACCAGATGTTTGAGTAATTGGTAATAGATTTTACAACCTTTACACATGCCTGGTTTGATTTGAACTTTTGTGTGTGTGTGTATGTATGTATTTATTTCTGTAAACGTGTGCAGGCTTAACATGGGTTAACATTAACCACCGATGAAGGCCCAATCGGCCAAAATGCGTTTGGGATGTGGTTACAGATATCAACCCCAGGAAATGCCAATGTGCTATTTTAATGCTTTTAAATATTTTTAACCTTTACATAGCGCTTCAAATAAATTATATTTTCAGTATTTATATATATTTATATATATTTTCTTTCTACCCAACCTTGGGTACCCAGCTTCAGGGCGGGTAACAACATTAAAATGACAGATGTTCCATATAACGATAAAACATCTAAAACCATAAGTGTGTGTGTGTATGTAAAGTGCCGTCAAGTTGCAGCCGACTTATGGCGACCCCTTTTGGGGTTTTCATGGCAAGAGACCAACAGAGGTGGTTTGCCAGTGCCTTCCTCTGCACAGCAACCCTGGTATTCTTTGGTGGTCTCTCATCCAAATACTAACCAGGGCTGACCCTTGTTAGCTTCTGAGATCTGATGAGATCAGGCTAGCCTGGGCCATCCAGGTCAGGGCCAAACCATAAATACAATCTCATAAATTATTTTTGTTTAAAATGGCTGCCATTTAATACAATTCCCTCTGCAGCATAATAAGGGCTGGCAACAAGTTGGAACCAAGTCAGCAACCCCCCCCCCCCATGGCATCAGTTGTAAAAGTGGGGAGGGGGAGGAGTAGGCAAGCTGCTATCCTACTGCCCTTGTACAAATCTATGGAGAGACCAGACTTGGAATACTGTGTACTGTTCTGGTCACCACACCTAAAAAAAGGATACTGCAGAGCTTGAGAAGGTTCAGAAAAGAACAACCAAAATGATCAGGGGGCTAGAGCAACTGCCCTATGAGGAGCTGTCAAAACACTTAGGGCTGTTTAGCTTGGAAAGAAGGAGGTTAAGGGGAGACATGATAGAGGTCTATAAAATTATGCATGGTGTGGAGAGAGTGGACAGGGAGAAGACTTTCTCCCTCTCTCATAATACTAGAATGCGGGGTCATCTGCTGAAGTTGGAGGGTGAGAGATTCAGTACTGATGAAAGGAAGTATTTCTTCACACAACGGCATAGTTAAATTGTGGAACTCCCTGCCCCGGGATGTGGTGATGGCTGCCAACTTGGAAGGCTTGAAGAGGGGAGTGGACATGTTTGTGGAGGAGAGGGCTATCCATGGCTACTAGTCAAAATGGTTACCAGTCATGATGTGTACCTATTCTCTCCAGGATCAGAGGAGCATGTCTGTTATAATAGGTGCTTTGAAAAGCAGGAAGCTGAGTGTGAGTTGGCTGGCCCGAACTCTCAGCCAGCTCTTGAGGCTTCCACCAATGGCCACCTGCTCCTGCGCTTCCCTCCATCTTCTGGTATGGTGGTTTGGAGCGGTGGAGTCTGATCTGGAGAACCGGATTTGATTCCCCACTCCTCCACTTGCAAATCTGAGGCTCCTTTATCTCTGTACCCCCTCTAACTGTTGGAGCCATTGTGGTGTAGTGGTTAAGAGCGGTGGTTTGGAGCAGTGGACTCTGATCTGGTTTGATTCCCCACTCCTCCTCCACATGAGCGGCGGACGCTAATCCGGTGAACTGGATTTGTTTCCCCACTCCTACACAAGAAGCCAGCTGGATGACCTTGGGCAAGTCACGCTCTCTCAACCTCACCCCCCTCACAGGGTGTCTGTTGTGGGGAGGGGAAGGGAAGGTGATTGTAAGCCGGTTTGAGGCTCCCTTAAGTGGTAGAGAAAGTCGGCATATAAAAACCAACTCTTCTTCTATGTCCTCTAGGTGGCGCCACATGACCACTAACTATGTTCTGCAGCTTTATATCTGCTTTATCTGCCTGGTTTTCTGGTACTCTTATCACACGCTCCCGCATTTATAACCCACTTACCTACAAGAAACTTGGGAGGTAGGGAGGGACATATAGGCTCCTCCCTCCCCAGTTTTGGGTGGCAGCCACCCTGCTAAAGTGCACGCGGAGAGGCGGGAGTCCATGAAGCCCAGGAATAAACTGGGCTTGAATTAATTGGAAGCAAACTCCCGGTTCACTCACGTGATTTGAGTTTTCCAGAAAAATACAGTTTTACAAATTGAGTTGTAATCTGCCAGTTTTGTGGCATGTGTTGCCTGGGAGCCATCATGGCATAGTGGTGATGCGCAGCGGACTCAAATCTGGAGAACCGGGTTCGATTCCCCACTGCTCTACATATGAAGCCAGCTGAGTGACCTTGGGCTAGTCACTGTTCTCTCAGAACTCTCTCAGCCCCACCTACCTCACAAGGTGTCTGTTGCGGGAAGGGAAGGTGATTGTGAGCTGCTTTGAGACTCCTTAAAAGTAGAGAAAAGCGGGGTATAAAAACCAACTCTTCTTCTTGCTTTTTCTCAGCCCTGTAACTTCTGTTTTTTGATTGGTCGATTGCAGATCCAAAGTGCCTCTCATCCCAGTTAGACTTTTGCTGCAAACGCTGCCTCCAGCAGCTCGAAAGGAAGGAAAGGGAATGCCAGGATTTGAGAAAGAAACTTGACAAAGCATGCAGGCATCTCCAGCTGACAGTGAAGGAGCACAAAGCGAAATCGGAGCAATGGCAAGGTTGGGTCGCTTTTTGTGTGTCCGCCGGAAGTTAACTGTCGGGTCCTTTGCCCTGGTGGCCCCCGTTCATTTATGCGTCCCATTTATATTCCACCTTTCCTCAAAAGGGATCAGGGTGGCATACACGGAGGGAATGATCCCAGTTTTTCTTTACAACAGCCAATGGTAAGGTTTGTTAGGCTAAGAAAGCAACACTGAATTTGAACTTCCTATTGAGGACAAGCTAACCGACCTGGGTGGACCAGACTAGCTCGAGCTCCTTACGCCTTAGGAGCAAAACAGAGATTTGTGCCTTTGTCGATATTCTGTCCTCGTCAGAAGAGGCTACTTTCTGATAAGTCCACATAAACAAGCTAGGAGGGCACAGACCTCTTCCTTTGCCAGAGGATCAAAGAAGCTGCAGGCACCAGGTCTGCTTCCTTCCCATCGTTATTTAAGACCCCTGCTATTTCTCACAGAACTTACACAGAGGATGCACATAGCGCAGGGGGAACGGATAAGCCATCAGTTCACTAAGAGGTCAAGATTGGCGGAAGGACAGCTGGTGACGTTCACGGTTTGGATAGGAACTACAAGTATAAACTGTGCTGCATTTTTCCGCAGGGTACTTAAATATTTATTGCCACGGCAACAGCGGATTTAATGGCAAAGTGCAGGGCTTACACGGAATGCTAATTAATGTTTCAGGCTGTAGGAAAATTCAGCATAAGTTTATACACAAGCACCCAGTTAATCTGGGGATCCTGAACGTTTCTAGTCTTTTTATTTTTAGAAAATGAAAAAACGATGCAGACGTTGACGGAGGAGAATGTTGCAATGAGGAACAGACTTGAACATATGAAGCCAGGTGTTGCCCAAAGGTAGTTAAACAGAAGGAAACGGAATAAATTAATCGGTAAACAGTGGAAGATGTGGTGTAGTGGTTAAGAGTGGTGGTTTGGAGCGGCAGACTCTGGTCTGATTCCCCACTCCTCCAGATGAGCGGCGGAGGCTAATCTGGTGAACCGGATTGGTTTCCCCACTCCTCCACACGAAGCCAGCTGGGTGACCTTGGGCTAGTCACAGTTCTCTCAGCCTAGCCTACCTCACAGGGTGCCTGTTGTGGGGCGGGGAAAGGGGAGGCGATTGTAAGCCGGTTTGATTCTTCCTTAAGTGGGAGAGAAAGTTGGCATATAAAAAACCAAGTCGTCTTCTTGCTTCTTCTTATACCTGTGGTCTATGCTGGCTTGCGATGGCTCTCCAGATCCCAGGAGGGTCAAGCTCTTTCCCAGCTCCTCCTTCCTGCGATCTTTTAAAGTGAAAACGAGACTCATAGTCCCCGGGACTTTCCGCTTGCGAGCATGCTCCCAGCACTGAGCCGCAGCTTGTCCAGGTTCAGTGTTTTATTTGTCTGCGTTATGACTGTCAGTAGTGAAGGACTCTGACCGAAGAAAGAGTTTGCTCTTGTAACCATAGATCTATTGAAGGATTGGCCCACGTGACTTTTTAGTGCCCAAGGTTTACAGGAGGCAGGGAAAGATATCTTGGAAATATCTTTTTATGGTTATCAGGGAGATCGGATTTGAACAAACATATAACGCTATCGCTGGATGGAGATAAATGGATAACATCACAAATGGTAACGTTTATTGTCATGGTGTAGTGGAGCCAGCGTGGTGTAGTGGTTAAGAACGGTGGTTTGGAGCAGTGGACTCTAATCTGGAGAACCGGGTTTGATTCCCCACTTCTCCACATGAGCGGTGGAGGCTAATCTGGTGAACTGGGTTTGTTTCCCCACTCCTTCACGCAAAGTCAGCTGGGTGACCTTGGCCAAGTCACAGCTCTCTCAGCTTCACCTACCTCACAGGGTGTCTGGTGTGGGGAGGGGAAGGGAAGGTGATGGTAAGCTGGTTTGAGTCTCCTTTAAGTGGTAGCGAAAGTCAGCATATAAAAACCAACTCTTCTTCTTCTAAGAGCAGCGGACTCTAACCTGGAGAACTGGATTGGTTTCCCCACTCCTCCACATACAGCCTGCTGGGTGACCTTGGGCTGGTCACAGTTCTCTCATAGCTCTCTCAGCCACGCCTACTGCACAAGGTGTCTGTTGTGAGAGGGGAAGGGAAGGTGATTGTAAGCCACTTTGAGACTCCTTATGGTAGAGAAAAGAGGGGGGTATAAAAACCAACTCTTCTCCTTCTTTTATAAAGATATAAGCCCTACTGATGAATAGTTTATTATGATAAGTAATGTTTATGCTGTAGTTCAGTATTATGGAAGGTATGAAATCAATCTCTTATTGTGGTTGTGCATTTTATACTATAGTTGGCAATGTTTGTTTCCGTTTGTGCTGTGTTTTTATGATTCTGAGTTGGTTGCTTGCTATGACCTTGAGTCAGCGCAATAAAGTATTTGATTTGATTTATTTCTCTGTGCTTTTTAGATCATTGTCTGAGGGGTGTGTTTTGAAACCTTGCACTTTCTGTGATGGAAAAGCCTTGGAAGAAATGCGTTCCCAGTATATTAAAGCTGTGGGTAAAATTAAGAGTAAGTGACCAGAATAATTGTTTACTAACCCCTTTACCTGGTTGCATGCAGCAACAGAGAAATGAAAACAAGACTACAAGTAAACTAAGCTGCTGATGCTGATTGGCCACTCTGTTCTGATCTCTTTCCTACCACATTTCCCGCTGGTTGTTTAAAAATTAGCATTTGGTTCAAGATTGATTATGATAGCACATCTTTTCGTGCTCGTCGCGTTTGCTCATCTCAGTTTTTCGGAATACCTCCACCACAAGGTTTGCCTGCCTATACCTACTTTTTGACAATTCCTCGTCTCTCGAGCCTCCTTTCTAGCTAGATTAAACTAGCTACTGGTTATGCAAGGCAGAATTTTCAGTGGTTATGCAAGGCAGAATTTTGAATTTACCATACTCGGAAAGGACTTATCCATGCTCTTCTGGCTCTATCGACTCATTAGCTCATGTGCTCTTGGAATGCTATTTCTAGGAGGACCTTGTGTGTGTGTGTGTGTGTGTGTGTGTAAAGTGCCGTCAAGTCGCAGATGACTTATGGCGACCCCTTTTGGGGTTTTCATGGCAAGAGACTAACAAAAGTGGTTTGCCAGTGCCTTCCTCTGCACAGCAACCCTGGTATTCCTTGGTGGTCTCCCATCCAAATACTAACCAGGGCTGACCCTGCTTAGCTTCTGAGATCTGACGAGATCAGGCTAGCCTGGGCTATCCAGGTCAGGGCAGGAGGACTTAGAGCACGATATATCTCTCCTCTTTTAATACATAGAGCCAATGCCTCTGTGTCTGATTGATGCCTTCTTTATTAAGTGATAGGGATCCCAAGGCTACATTGGCAGTGGCAAAATTTATCTCAGTCCTTATATCCCCCAAACATTAGATTCAAAACTATGCCACTCAAGATCAATGGATCAAGGAGGTTCTAAGGGATAAAGGAAAGGCATTTGGTTCAAATTGCCATTGTGCATCCGCTCTTCAACCTGGTTGCATATATTGAGGTGGAAAATTTATACCATATTGTTTGTAGGCGACATGCTTCGCTATATCCACGAAAGTAAAGAGAGAGCAGCGGACATTATAAAAGCAGAAGTGTTGAGGGAACGTCAAGAGACCGCCCGGAAAATGCGCAAATATTATCTGATTTGCCTTCAACAGCTTCTGACTGACGACGGAAAGACCGAAGGGTAAGCTGTCTCCGTGCTTATTAGACGAGCATCGACATTTTTTATATTCAATATATGTTTTTCCAAGCCTATTTCTTTCGTGGTTTTCATGCACATGAGTGCTCAGTCCACGTATAATTCTTTTACAGTGGAATCCTAAGCAGAGCTGCAGCCTTCTAAACCCATTGACTCTACCTCTGTGTAGTGACCCTGGACTTCCCTGGTGGGCTTCCATCCAAATACTGACCCTACTTAGCTTCCAAGCTCTGATGAGATTGGGCTAGCATGGGCCATCCAGGTCAGGGCCAATTTCGCTTAGTGTGTGTGTGTGTGTGTGTGTGTGTGTGTGTGTGTGTGTGTGTGTTAAATGCTGTCAAGTCGCTTCTGACTCATAGCAACCCTATGAATCCACGTCTTCCAAAACATCCTATCTTTTAAAGCCTTGCTCAGGTCTTGCAAATTGAGGGCTGTGGCTTCCTTTATAGAGTCAATCCATCTCTTGTTGGGTCTTCCTCTTTTCCTGCTGCCCTCAACTTTTCCTAGCATGACTGTCTTTTCCAGTGTCTCTTGTTTTCTCATAATGTGACCAAAGTACGATAGCTTCAGTTTAGTCATTTGAGCTTCTAGGGTCAGTTCAGGCTTAGAATCATAGAGTTGGAAGGGACCACCAGGGCCATCAAGTCCAACCCCCTGCACAATGCAGGAAATTCACAACTACCTCCCCGCTCCACACCCCTAGTGACCAGAAGATGGCCAAGATGCCCTCCTTCTCATCATTTGCCTAAGGTCACAGAATCAGCATTGCTGACAGATGGCCATCTAACCTCTTCTTAAAAACCTTCAGGGAAGGAGAGCTCACCACCTCCCGAGGAAGCCTGTTCCACTGAGGAACCGCTCTAACTGTTAGAAAATTCTTCCTAATGTCTAGACGGAAACTCTTTTGATTTGATCTATAACCCACTGATTTTTGGGGGGGGGCGGTCCAGGGTATCCATACCACTCTCCTCCAACACATTTCAAAGGAATTTCGCTTAGAGCAATGTTTTAAAAGATGTTTTCAGAATTTAAATACAACTTGATAGCCTTTCTCTCTCCCCCCCCCCCCCGGTCAAAAAATTACGACCTGACTGAAAGGCCCCTATCCTTTGCTGCCGCAAAACTGTCAAGGAAGAGCTGAGCTTTTAGAATGTTCCCCCCCCCCCTTTGGGGATTTCCCACAGGGCCGAGAAGAAAATAATCTGTGCTGCTGGCAAACTTGCAACCATGGCCAAAATCCTCGAAACCCCGGTGCGTAACTCGTCACAGAGCGTCGCTGCCCACTCAGGTATGATGGTGTGAAGGTCGGTTTTCCGTTTTTCAGCCACGTGTCCTTTTTTTAGTGATGCATTCCCAGCATATTGAAGTAGTAACCAGGCCTGACCCTGCTTAGTCCACCTAAATGTTCTAGGTCCCAAGAATCAGGGACTTTGGGGAATATACTGGCTGATGTTATGGATTCTCTCCTTTTTCAATACCCTAACTCCCAACTGATCCCAGGAGGTGACTTTAATGCGGGAATAGGTTTAGGTGTTATTGATGCAAGAGCGAGCATCAAGGTGTGAATCGCTGCCCACGCTACTCCTATTGGAACGATCATCTAAGAATAGGGTAGTTAATAAGTTTGGGCTTAAATTTTTGAAACTGCTCTCCCGGACTTAACTTACATGTTTTACATGGTACAACCCTGGATAGTACTGGGGGCACTTTCACTCATCTATCAACTTTTAGGGCTAGTAAAGGTAGTTCCCTGTGCAAGGGTCATTCCTGACCCATGGGGTGACATCACATCCTGACGTTTACTAGGCAGACTTTGTTTACAGGGTGGTTTACCAGTGCCTTCCCCAGGGTTAGTACAGTATATTAAAGTATTTTGCTTCTCTAATGCTTCTATAGCAGGTATCTGCAGCCTGTGGCTCTACAGCCAAATATGGCTCAGTATGGGACATTTTTTTTTGCCATCAAGTCACAGCTGACTTGTAGAGTGACCTTGTAGGGTTTTCAGAGCAAGAGACGCTTAGAGGGGGTTTGCCATTGCCTGCCTCCGTGTCACGGCCCTAGTATTCCTTTGGAGGTCTCCCATCCAAATACCAGCCAGGGCCGACCCTGCTTCGCTTCTGAGATCTGAGGAGATCAGGCTAGCCTGAGCCATCCAGGTCAGGGTGTGGAACAACGTATGGCTGCTAAGAAAAGAAAATGCAATATTTTAAGTTAACTTATAGAACTAACATAGCAAAGCCAATATATTACACAATTCCTTTGTATTCAGCATATACATACATACCCCAAAACACCAGTGTACCCTTCACCAATGCACTATAACTCTACTAAATAATTAAAAACAATCTTATTCCTAACATAGCATCCAATTTGTTCTATAGTAACACATACAGTATTAATGACTATAAAAGCCTATATAGCGCACTGAAGGCTTACAAAACCTATATGTAGTTGTACTGCAGTCCCGAAGGTTTGCACAAATCAGTCCAGTGTTGAAAGTCCATAAGGTGAAAGTCACAAGAAGGACATTCTCCTCCAGAGGCTCATCAGCTGTTTCGGATAGACAACTTCTTCAGTTAATTTATTAGTTTCTTGACTTGCAAATTCCAGATGCATGTATTCCTATGCTGCAATTCACATTTAACATTCAACTATTATATAAGTAATTAAAACTATTTATTGTAATCATCTTAAAAAATTATTGTCCCCACCCTTGTTGAGCCTGTAGGCACTTTGGAATTCTGGTACAGTGTGGTGGCCGCAGCCCCAAAAATGGCTGCCGCAAGAGGCGGAGCCAGCGTCACAATGGCTGCTGCAGCTTACCTGCACTCACACAGAGTACAGATCTTTGTGCTGTGGTGGCGGCTGCCTGTAATCCAACCGCAAACCATGTGCAAATTTGTGCCGGTGCACTAAAGCAATCATGCAGGGTGCTCCTGTGTATATATGTATGGATTACCACAAGGCCTTGTGTGTGCCTGTTCTTCAGAGCTAGCGTGGTGTAGTGGTTAAGAGCGGTGGTTTGGAGTGGTGGAGTCTGATCTGGAGAACCGGGTTTGACTCCCCACTCGTCCACGTGAGCTGCGGAGGCTAATCTGGTGAACTGGATTTGTTTCCCCACTCCTACACACGAAGCCAGCTGGGTGACCTTGGGCTAGTCACGCTCTCTCCGCCCCACCTACCTCACAGGGTGTCTGTTGTGGGGAAGGGAAGGTGATTGTAAGCCAGTTTGATTCTGCCTTAAGTGGTAGAGAAAGTTGGCATATAAAAACCAACTCTTCTCCTTCTTCTTCTTGATAAAGGACTCGCAACAGCCAGTGTTTGTCATGTTAAGTTGTATTTTTTTCCAATTATGCACATGAGCTTTGCCATATTGGTGCTTTCCTGATCTCTCATCTGAATGTTGCCGTAGTTTGGCTCCTTAATTGTAAAAGGCTGTTGACTTCCAATCTATCATGTAACACCTTCAGTAGAAGCTTTTCAGCGCATATGAACCATTTTTAAGCTCATCGAAGGAATGCTGGAAACTTGGATGTATTAACCTTATTTGCTTGTATTTTTTTTGTTTTTGTTTTTCTTCATACTTAAAAAAAATTATTTAGCTCTGTCCCAGAATTCTAAGTCGTTTGCTGGGGTTAAGGATCCTAAAGGAAATCCTATGCAGCAGCATAAGCAGGCCTCCACAGAAAACCAGGCTGGGGACAGAGGTGTTACCAACAACCACCAGATGACTCAGAAACGTATACCTTGCAGCTTAAGGCAACGGCTTGATGCTGAGAGCCCGTCTCCCCTGCCTTCCAATACCCTGACTGGGGGGAATTCTTTTAAACAATCGGACAGCGTTTTGGTAGGCGCCGTGACCTCAGCGGTGGCTTCCAGCAGAGACAGGAACGCAGGCAGAGATCTGTCTCACGCCTTTGGCGCTGTGGCATTCCAGAACCGTTCCCCTCACGTTTCTCAATATACGAATCTGGCTAGCTGCGCCGACTCTGGGGCAGCTCAAGCAGCGCCTCAGAGCCGAAGCGAAAGGTCGGTCTTAAAAGAATTCGGGTGCCCCCACTCCACCAGCTATCAGGCGGCAGCTCCTAGAAAAACCACAGGCTTCGATGTTCAGGAAGCTCCGGTGAAGGACGACGGGAGCTCCGTTAACTGTAGCCTGATTAGCGAGCCTCTGCACTTGGAGAGCAGAGACACGTCTTTGCACGCTGCTCAGAGAACACATCCCAGCACCCAAGCAGAATTCTGCCAACGGTATCCCACCGCAAACCCATTTTCGGATGTCCAGGAAGGTGCGTCTGGTTTTTACCAACAAGCCAGCAGTCAAAGCGGCAAGGGTCTGGTAACTCCAGGCCAAGCCCCGAAGTGCAGCGAAGGCCCTCTGAGGGTGAACCTGGGCCACATGTCGTGTCAGAACGCAGACAAAGTGAGTTCTCCTAGCTCCCGTCAAGGCAGCACGGGGTTGTGTTTGACCGTGGGGAAAAGCTACGACTTGCTGCATTCGAGGGAGCGGATACGCAACCTGAAGGATTTTCAGCAAGACAGTGGTTTTGACAGCCCCCAAATTAACTTTGATTAACATCGGGGGCTCTCATAAAAGAGACACTTTAAAATATATTTAAAAGAAAGTCTTGGAAGGAGGAGCCAACTGTGCCACAAACGTCTGAGGTGCCTTTTTTATGTTTCTTGACTTCCTAATTTGACTTACATGAACAAACCGACCCCAAATATTTATGCAGGTTTTGAATATGCCTTCGCTATCTGGCTTAACTGTGTATAAACTGTCTTTTTTATATATAAATGTTTGTGCGTGTGTGTGTGTGTGTATGAGAAATGATCTATTTTTATACCTCAAGATTAGCGTGCCGTACAATGCAACCTTTTTTATTATTTATGCTGAAATAAAACTGACTTTTTGTTGTTGTCCATGTTGTAAAATTGTCCTGGTACTTTCCTCAGCCTTATGAGAGAGTTTTACCTTTTCTTGTTTTGTAACCTTTCCACCGCCCCTCAGTGGAGCTGCCGACAGTAATGTCCGTTGGCAGTCTCCCATCTGGGCACTGGTCAGTCCCGGAATGAAAACAGATCTTAATGTAAGGCTGCTAGGTAAGATCTTACTCCATGTGGCCTTCCATGAGCTCTACATCAAATTGAAGGCAGGCTCTCCACTGCTCCACAGGTAACTTTGGATCTCTTGGTTATATGGTCTGGATGGACATTGTGCTAATGTTGCACACGTAGCAGCACTGTTTAAATGAGCTGCTTAGCGTATGCAAGACGCACTCAGGAAGCTCTTCTCATTTGCTTGAAAAACCTGGGAAGCAAGGAGACACAGGAATGCTGGTAGAAAGTGCAGTCAAGTCACAGCTGACTGATAGCGACCCTGCAGGGCAGGTGTTCCCAACCTTTTTGAGCCTGGTTGGCCACTGTGTGAACAGACTGCTGGACTTGATGGGCCTTGGTCTGATCCAGCGTGGCCTTTCTTACGTTCTTATGAGCCTGTGGGCACATTTGGAATTATGACACGGCAGGGTGGGCGCAGCAACAAAATGGCTGCCACAGGAGGCAGAGCCAGCTGCAAAATGTTTGCCACAGCTTGACTTCAGTAGCACAGTGAAGGTCCTTATGCTGTGGTGGCAGCTGCTGCCAAAGCAACATTTAAAAATCTCTTCACAGCAAATCCAAAAGTCAATCCGAAGCCTTACTGGGCAAAAGCCCTACCTGGCCCCACCCACGTCCTGAAAGCACTTGGTAGGCACCAGAAAAGGTGTCAGTGGGCATCTTGGCACCCATGAACACCACGTTGGGGACCCCTGCCGCAGCGTTTTTAAGGCAAAAGACATTCAGAGGTGGTTTGCCATTGCCTGCGTCTGCAAAGCGACCCTGGACTTTCTTGGGGGTGTCTGTGAAGGTCAGGGTCATAAATAATAATGTTTAAACAGATAGCATGATGCAGAAGCTGACCTAGCGTGATGCACAGGTTGAGGACTAGTGTGGTGTAGTGATTAAGAGCAGTGGTTTGGAACGGTGGACTCTGATCTGGAGAACCAGGTTTGATTCCCCACTCTTCCACATGAGCAGCGGAGGCTAATCTGGGGAACTGGGTTGGTTTCCCCGCTACTCCACATGGAGCCAGCTGGGTGACCTTGGGCTAGTCACAGTTCTCTTAGAGCTCTCTCAGCCCCACTCACCTCACAGGGTGTCTGTTGTGGGGAGGGGAAGGGAAGGTGATTGTAAGCCGGGTTGATTCTTCCTGAAGCGGTAGAGAAAGCCGGCATATAAAAACCAACTCTTCTTCTTCTAAGCGGTCACTACCCACCCCTCCACTTTACAGACTTAACCAAAGTGGCTCCGGAATAAAATAAATTCAGCACCCACGAGGGAAGCAGAAAAAGACCAGTAACTTTTATTTACTCCCAGGTATAGGGGAACAAGGTGGTTCAGAAAAGAGGAGATAAACTGTTTACAGGTATAACACAGTCTTGCTGGGCCCGTTCACTTATAAAGTCAAGTTGGTAATTTCGGAGAGCAGTTAGCAGCCGAATTTATATTCTTGAGGTGAGTATTGGCCTTCCCAGCATGGTGTAGTGGTTAAGAGCGGTGGTTTGGAGCGGTGGAGTCTGATCTGGAGAACGGGGTTTGATCCCCCACTCCTCCACATGAGCGGTGGAGGCTAATCTGGTGACCCAGGTTGGTTTCCCCACTCCTACACACGAAGCCAGCCGGGTGACCTTGGGCTAGTCACAGTTCTCTTAGAGCTCTCAAGGGTGTCTGTTGTGGGGAGGGGAAGGGAAGGTGATTGCAAGCCGGTTTGATTCTTCCTTAAGTGGTAGAGAAAGTCGGCATATAAAAACCAACCTTCTTCCCTCAGCCTCAGGGTTTTCACAGCGTAAATGTGAGCTCCTCTCAGAAACGACAAATGTTTCACTAGTTTCCATCAGAAACTGTGGCTTTGAGACAGTCTTTTTCTCACGTTATCCTGCTTTATCGCCAAAGATGGGTTCTGAGACATCCGGAGTCTCCTGAGACAGGTTCTCTCCCAGCTAACCCTTTTAAATAAACATTTTTCTCCCGAGTCTCTTCATGGAGGGATAAACGCAGAAGATGGAACACAATGGAAGAAGAAGAGCCCATTTTGCCAGATTCCAAGGATCCCAGGTACTGTTTTATGTACTTCTGGGGTGGGAAATTGGCAGGGAAAACCTCAGGTAGGGATATGTATTGGGCCCTGAGCTTTGGATAGAATTTCTCAGCCTGGCAATGGGGACTCCATTTGAAATCTGGTGTTTTAAAGGTCCAGCGCTTGGCCTATTGCTCCTTTACACGGCACGGACACCGACTTTGGTCTTTGTTCGTTGCTGGCTTTCTTGCGTAAACATGAAAAGAGAAGAAATCTTACTGTGAGAATCCCGTAAGCCACAGGAAGGGTTTTGAACTATCCAGGAGACCTTTTTTATTTTTATTTACTATGTTTATACACTGTCTCTCCCAACGGGGACCCAAGCATCTTTCTCCTCCATTTTATCCTCACAACAACCACCCTATGAGGTAGGTTAGGCTGACTGTGTGTGACTGGCCCAAGGTCACCCAGCAAGCTTCCATGGGAGTGGGGATTCGAACCTGGGTCTCCCCAATCTAGGGCTGTCAACCTCCAGGTACTAAGTAGCTGGAGATCTCCTGCTATTACAGCTGATCTCCAGCCGATAGAGATCAGTTCCCCTGGAGAAAATGGACGCTTTGGTGATTGGACTCTATGGCATTGAAGTCCCTCCCCTCCCCAAACCCTGCTCCAAAAAATCCCCCACCGGTGGTGAAGAGGGACCTGGCAACCCTACCTTAATCCTAGTCAGACGTTCTAACCATTATACCACAACAGTACAAGGTGACCCCAGATGGGCCTTAAGTTAGAAGAAGAGTTGGTTTTATATGCCGGCTTTCTCTATCACTTAAGGGAGAATCAAACCGGCTTACAGTCACCTTCCCTCCCCCTCCCCACAACAGACACCCTGTGAGGTAGGTGGGGCTGAGAGCGCTCTAAGAGAGCTGTGACTTGCCCAAAGTCACCCACCTGGCTTTGTGTGGAAGAGCGGGGAAACAAATCCAGTTCACCAGAGTGGCGTCCACCGCTCATGTGGAGGAATGGGGAAACCATCCGGGTTTACCACATTAGCATCCACCGCTCATTGTGGAGGAGTGGGGAATCGAACCCGGTTCTCCAGATCAGAGTCCACCGCTCCAAACCACCGCTCTTAACCACTACACCACGCTCTCTATGAAAGTTCTTCCCTGACTGTCCTCTTTTTATTTTAAGCTTCCCTATTAAAAAGAAAAATTTGCAGGCCGACAAGGTTTCACGGAGCGGCTGCAGAAGGGGGCGGTGTCCCGTTATTATAGCTAAACGCCGTCTCTGGTGTTTTTTGGGGGCTTGTCCTGTATGATTACTGTAAGAGCGGAACAAGCTGCGCAGCAAAGCTGTCATTATCTAATCAGCATCTTGTTTTTCTTAGAAAGCAACTCGCAGGCCTTTTTAATCCGCAGGTTTTAACCGGAGCCATTAATCAAGTTGTGCAAATGCAATTTGTTCAGCGAAACCAAAAATTAGGGAGATTAAGTGGTCGTCCTTTAATGTTGCTATACTCCCCCCTAGTGGTTTTCTTTTTTTAAAATCCACAACTTATATAACACGATCCATAAAAGCAGGCACTAAAAGCTTCTTTCCTAGAAAATAGCGCCCCCACCCACCCAGTCCCTTTTCCTTGTTGGAGGAGAGTGTTACGGATACCATGGACTGCCAAAAAAGAAAACCAAATCAGTGGGTTATAGATCAAATCAAGCCTGAACTGACCCTAGAAGTTAAAATGACTGAACTGAGGCTGTCGTACTTTGGTCATATTATGAGAAGACAAAAGTCGCTGGAAAAGGCAATAATGCTGGGGAAAATTGAAGGTGGTAGGAAAAGGGGAAGACCCAAGAAGAGATGGATTGACTCTATAAAGGAAGCCACAGCCTTCAGTTTGCAAGACCTGAGCAAGGCTGCTAAAGGTGGGACGTTTTGGAGGACATTGATTCATAGGGTCGCCATGAGTTGGAAGCGACTCGACGGCACTTAACACGCACACAGTCCCTTTCGTATTAGGGAGCTGCACAGGGAACAGCATAAATAGATCAGTGTGCCCCCCCCCCAATTCTATAATTGCACATTTAGGATGCTGTAATTCCTAGCATAGGTCATGCAGAATGAGACACCCCCTCCTGCCATGCACATTGTATTTCTGGAAGCCCTGGTGGCTTTCTTGACATGCTTTTCAAGCTCTTTCCTAGGCATCTCTTGTATCCATGCCCCCCCCCAAATCTCTTGTTCTTCAGAAAATAGATGTTGCTTTTGCAGAGGGAACAGCAGCTCATCGGAGAAGCGTGGAGAAGGTGCTGCAGGGCTGGCTTGGCAGAGGGTACCTTACCCACACAGCCTCCTGGAAACGACAGCTTTCTTTTCATTTAATGGTAGGCTCGTTTGACCAAAGGTCTCATCAGGGAAATGACAACTAAGTCTGTCCGTCCCCCTGCCACCGGTAGGGCTGTCCCCCAGGGATGGCACCTTTACATGTCCCCCCCGCAAATGGTATGGTTGCTCCCATGCCAGTCCGGGTGTGTGCACATTGTGCTGAAAGGGGTATGGCTTCTCTGGCGTCCTAAATGCGCCACCAGGGAATAGTGTGGGCAGAAATCCTGACATCCCTGACTAGCAACTAGTTGTATGGGAAGGTCATTTGTAAGCCACCTGCTCCGCTTCAGTTGTAAGGCTATCCATGGCTACTAGTAAAAATGGATACTAGTCATGATGTGTACCTATTCTCCCCAGGATCAGAGGAGCATGCCTATTATATTAGGTACTGTGGAACACAGGCAGGACAATGCTGCTGCAGTCGTCTTGTTTGTGGGCTTCCTAGAGGCACCTGGTTGGCCACTGTGCGATCAGACTGCTGGACTTGATAGGCCTTGGTCTGATCAAGTATGACCTTTCTTATGTTCTCTTAGCTTTGTGAGTCCTCTGCACATAGGTTTTGTAAGCCACCTGCTCCGCTTCAGTTGTAAGGGGAGTCTCCATGCCAACGTTGGATGTTTTTGGTGGCCCCTAACACGGAGTCTCTTCGTACTCTCAGTCTGTTTCACGTAATTAAGACTTCTACAAAAGTTACAGCTGCTGCAAAACCAGGATGTTTTGAACGTGAGGTCCGAAGCTTATGAATCAGCTTTGAGCGAGAAGCATGTCAAAGCTTAACAAAGAAAGTCTTGTTGAAGTGTTAGATGCATCTAAGAGTTGACCAATGTTGTTGACCAAGGTCGCCCTCTAAACTGCAAAGAACTGGACCGCTTCCATCAAGGGGTGTGGATAACCCCAACAGTGGGATGGGGTGGACGTGGGAGAGAGCTGTTCCCAGAGCACGGTGGGTTTATTGTAATCCCTCATCTGATACCATGGATGTTGATTCCACTACATAAGTGGGACGTTCCCACCGAGCTGAAACATCTCATTAGCAAGGGACTTGTCTGGGGTAGAGAACAGAGGCAGCAACGCCTATTCCCACAGCTGACGTCGTTTCAAGGAATGCAAGGTCTGACTCCACAGCTGTTCCTTGGGTCGGCAAAGGGTTGCGCAAGAATTGAAACTGAAGAAACTCCTAATTCTACTTGGCTGACCCAAATTTTGTTTGTACAGTAACGACTTTCATGGGGGGAGAAAAAGCGTGCCTCACATTGTTCTGTCCACCAAGCCTGGGTCTAACCCAGCAATTTGTGACAAGTTCTCGCACGAACTGAAGAAGTGTTGGCTTAACCAGTTAATGTTTTGGTAGGACAACTGTTCTTCGGGTGGGGGGGAAACCTCAAACCACTAGCAATGGTAGCTCTAATTACTCCCTTGTGCAGCACAATCCTTATAATTCCCCTTCCTTTTCAATGTGTCCACAACACACACAGCAAAGAGAGGGGCCGTGGCTTGGTGGTAGACCATCTGCTTGGCACGCAGAAGGTCCCAGGTTCAATCCCCAGCATCTCCAGTTAAAGGGACTAGGTAAGCAGGTGTCCTGAAAGACCTTTCTGTCTGAGACCCTGGAGAGCCGCTGCTGGTCTGAGTAGACAATACTGACTTTGATGGACCGAGGGTCTGATTCAGTATAAGGCAGCTTTATGTGTTCAAAGAAGCACAGTGTGGTCTAGCAGTTAAGAGTGGTGGTTTGGAGCGGTGGACTCTGAACTGGAGAACCAGGTTTGATTCCCCACTCCTCCACATGAGTGGTGGATGCTAATATGGTGAACCAGGTTGGTTTCCCCACTCCTAAATATGAAGCCAGCTGGGTGACCTTGGGCTACTCCCAGCTCTCTTAGAGCTCTCTCAGCCCCACCTACCTCACAGGGCGTCTGTTGTGGGGAAGGGAAGGTGATTGTAAGCCGGATTGATTCTTCCTTAAGTGGTAGAGAAAGTCGGCACATAAAAGCCAACTCTTCTTCTTCAGCCTGCACCTGGAGGTTCATCCCGTATTCCCATTAACTCTTCTGCTGGGTTACCTGGTAAAGGACTTAGGTGGGCGTTGTAAGGCTGCCCCGCGTTGCAACTTGTAGGCATGGGAAACTGACAGGAGCGACCACAGCGGCCTCTTAATGCCGCAACTACAGTAGATGGTATCTCTGACCGGCAACCTGGCGCTTCTGTGTTTTAACCCGTTTCTTATCAGCTTCCTCAACCTGCTGACAGTCTTTGCATTGAAGCGCTCTTGAAGTAATCATGGGGCCTAAGAAAGCTGCTTTGTTATAACCAACCCTTCTGCTTGAGTTCATGTCTGTCTCTCTCAGCTCTGCTCTTTTCATGAATCCACTGAATAGACCTTAGAGAGGTTTTTTTTTTTCCTTTGGTGTCTTTTTGTTTTGTTCTAGAGTCCCTTACCGCTTTTGCGGTGAAAGAAACTTGAATGTTGATGGGAGCGAGTGCTCACAATAGCTTAGAAACAGTGAAAATTAATATTTCCCTTTCAGCACATAAACCGAGGACCCTCGTTTTCTTTTATTCGAAAAGAAAGACACAAAAAGAAATTGATGAGGTGTTACATACTTCCCGATATTAATTGATGGGCGGCCTTTGCAGCATTACCTCATATATTGTAATCTGCACGGCTGAAGCCGCTAAGCAAGAACCCAACTAAATACATCATCACGATTGTCCCACTAGACATTAAAATAAAAGTCATGAGACTCTAATTAACTTCTTATGTGGGCAGGATAATTCTTTAGCAGCTGAAGAAAGATTCTGGCTCGGTTAATGAGAAATGTAAGCCTGCTTTGAGGTACAGCATTTCCCCTTCTTTTGGGCTGCAATCCAGCGCACATTTACTTGGGGAATTTCATTGACCTCAGTGGAACTTACTTCTGAGTAACCCCACACACATCATGGTGTAGATCTTCACGCATCTCTTATTTTGGGTAAAGGTAAAGGTCCCCTATGCAAGCACCGGGTCATTCCTGACCCATGGGGTGACGTCACATCCCAACGTTTCCTAGGCAGACTTTGTTTATGGGGTGGTTTGCCATTGCCTTCCCCAATCCCCAGTCATCTTCCCTTTACCCCCAGCAAGCTGGGTCCTCGTTTTACCGACCTCGGAAGGATGGAAGGCTGAGTCAACCTTGAGCCGGCTACCTGAAACCGACTTCCGTCGGGATCGAACTCAGGTTGTGAGCAGAGCTTTTGACTGCACTACTGCAGCTTCCCACTCTGCCCTGCGGAGCTCACCTCCTTCCCATAAGAGCTTTTCCTCCCATCTAATCTACCGCTTTCTCTGAAGTTTTCAATAACGTGTCTGCACCTTTTTTAAAAAAACATGCAGCCCTCTTGCAAAACTTGTTGCCTTAGGACTGGTGGTGGAGAACTTCTTGTACCCTCTGGCTGTAGCACAGGAAAGGACTCCGTTGTTTTCTCCAACGCCATTTCTTTGTGTATTTATTAGTCACAAAGCGGCCCTTCAGCCGGTTTCGCTGAGGAACGCCAACCTGAGATGCACTTCAGTGTTCTCCGTAGTAGCAAACTGAATGGTTCCGCCCAGCACTTGGCATTCGATCGAGCAGATCAGCCCTGACGAGAAGTCTTCTCACCGGCCTGCGTGTGGGTTTTGTTTCCCAAGTGGTCACTACCTGGGTTAAACATCTGGGGCGTTTCTGTGCCAGCATTTATTGCCCACTCATATTCATAAAATTTTATTGCGGTCTTTGACCAGTATAACAAAAGTGATAGCGAGATTGAACAAAAGTTCCAGATTTAAAACAATGATTCGAAACAATGGAAGAATAAAAGTCTACAGCTTTACAACCGCTTTACTATCGTTTCCCCGAGTCTTACATATCCCGAGGCAAAATTTAGCAACTTGTCTGGATACCCAGTGATTTTTATCGGACAAAAGGTTTTCCCAATTTAATTTCATCGGATTCGCCCAGAAAGCTATCTAGCACAGGCTGAAGATATTTTAATCTGGCCTCCTTGTGATGTGGGCAACTCAGAATCATATGCTGTGTTGCTTCCACCTCCCCCAACGAGCATGAATATAATCTATTGCCCGCTCAGCAATGACAGCCAGACTCTGGTCTGGCTCAACACATGCATTGAGGCTACTTTTTCCCCCATGGTTTAATTTACATAAATAATGTAGATGCTGCCTCTCAACCAATAAGTAGCCCCTGCAGTATTGTAAAACAGCAAAAACATAATCATCAGCATGCAAAAGATAAAAAAACTTGCAACCGGAGCAAAAATGGCAACGGAACCGACACCGATCTGCTTCAAACCTGTATAAAGAGGATGGACTTCATCAGGTGCTTTAGATACCACCAGACAAACATCCTTCAGCAGGGAGCCCCATGAAGGGCGTGCAAAAATGGAGAGCCATCTCTTCCCCCGCCCTCCCGCAGGCACCAAAGGAGAAACAGAGCTTGGAAAAGGTTCTTTGTGTATTTATTAGTCACAAAATTTCAGCTGATTTCGCTCAGGAATGCCAGCCTGAGATGCATTTCAGGGGAGGGGCCGTGGCTCAGTGGTAGAGCCTCTGCTTGGCATGCAGAAGGTCCCAGGTTCAATCCCCGGCATCTCCAGTTCAAGGGACCAGGCAAGTAGGTGATGTGAAAGGCCTCTGCCGGAGAGCCGCTGCCAATTTGAGTAGACAATACTGACTTTGATGGACCAAGAGTCTGATTCAGTATAAGGCAGCTTCATGTGCGTTCATGTGTGTTCTCCAGTGACCATATGTATGTAAGTGCTGTCAAGTTGCAACCAACTCATGGCGACCCCAGGTATGGGCTTTCAAGGCAAGTGAGGAAGCAGAGGTGGTTTGCCATGGCCTGCCTCTGCAGAGTCTTGCTTGGTGGTGTCCTATCCAAGTCCTGACCTTGCTTAGCTTCCAACATTTGACAAGATTGGGCTACACCGTTCCACCTTCCTTCCCCAGTGACCGTATAGGGTTGTTAAATGTTTGGTTACTCGAGGCAGAATATGTGAACAAGAAGAAAAAGAAGGTTAACAGCACCAGAGGTTGCTAGACGTTTATATAACAAATTGTAGCTACTCGGAGAACATACAAAATAGTTGTAACAAATGTTCCAAGAAATTGTAGGACATGTATTGCAGT